>NW_022107431.1:46829442-46922505 GCF_000313985.2 Echinops telfairi | reverse complement strand
CAAGGAGGAGGAGGAGGAGGAGGAGGAGGAGGAGGAGGAGGAGGAGTGTGATCCCAAGGCTGGTGAAAAGGTGCTTAAAGAAGGACTGCCCTAAAAACGTACTCTCTGCCCTGGCAGTTCGGGAGATGGGAGCACTGGGGCCTATGGAGGTGGAGAAGGCTAAAACAGCCTGTGGGAATAGGGTAGAGATGCTTAAAACCTTAACCTGTTCACTCCTGTGATGGTCAGGGTAAGGGATGTGTTACATCGTGTCTCAGGACCATAAGTGGGTTTTCTACATAAACAAAAGCACCTGGGACTGTAGATAGATGACTTGGAGAATTGGGGGTTTCTACCCAAAAGTGTCCTTCCAGAGAATGAGGAAAGCTCTAAAGGGAGAGGGTAGACAGAAGTGGGAGGGGGAGCGGGGAATTCTCAGCCATGGAAACACCTACATTGTTGGAGTTTCAAAAGGAGGGTCTGCCTGAGAAGCTGTGAGAGATGGATTGGCCAAAACACCTGTCTAGGTGAGGATGTAAAGCTGGTCTACTATGAAGCAGGTCTAAATAAGACTTTTCTTCGTCTCTCCTTTCTCCGCTCTGAATACTCGGAGCCAGCCCATCTGCAAGGGGAGGAGGGAATAGCTCTAGAGAAGAAAATAGAAAGAAGCCTCCACTCCCCACCTCTACCTCTGGTGTCTTCTAATCTGAAGCAGGCCTGCTCTGCGGAAGAGGCTTTAAATCCAGTAGCGTTAGGGTGAACTCCTTGGGCTAGACCTTCTAAGGTTTAACTGAGACTCTGCTGATGACTTGAAGCAGAAGTGGGACTATCCGATACCCCAAAGGAGCAGAAAAGTCACAGGCTTTGCTGGCTCTTTCATCAGGGAGCAAAGGAACGTTATCCTCACTGAATACAATTTAAAGGGTTGCTATTGTTATAACCAGGCTACCTTCAAACTAATTTGTTCACCGTAAGTCTTCAGTTTTGATTGGTAATCACTGTCATTTTTCTGTTTTTATAACAAGGACTCATATATATTTTGAAGTAGATATTTTTGTAATTCCCAGAAACCTACTGTTGTTAAAGTTCCATTTCCATGGGTGCTTTACTAAGAATTTTTGATGTCCTAGGTGATAATTGTTACAGAAAAATGTCTCCAGACTGAAAAATTTAACATGTGATAGGATGTAGAATGCTGGGGACTTGCTTTTTTATTTCCCCATGAACCAGAGCAGCTGACCGATTTTTAAAGTATTTTTAAAAATGAGTACATAAAACACATAACAAATGTACAGAATTTATAAGAGTACATTTGATCATTAATTATAAAGTGAACACACCCAAGAGTAATCAGCACCCCGACAAGAAATATAATGTTACCATACTCTAGTCACTGATGATTTCTAATACCAAGTGCTGTTGTTGTTAGGCACCATCATGGCTGTGCCAACTCATAGTGACCCTATGTACAATAGAACACAATGCCACCCAGTCCGGTGCTATCTTCACGTTTGTTCTTATGTTTAGGCCCATTCTCACAGCCATTGTATCAGTTCCTCCGGCCAAGACCCTTCCTCTCCTTCGCTGCCCCATCTACTTCACCAAACATGATGTCCTTCTCCAGGGACTGGTCTCTCCTGATTGTGTGTCCAAAGTAGATAAGATGAAGCCTCACCATCCTTATAGCTAAGAAGCATTCCGGCTGTCCTTCTTATAAGACGGATTTGTTTATTCCTCTGGCAATCCGTGAAACTTTCAATATACTTCACCAGCACCGTAATTAAAATGCATTGATTCGTCTTCAGGCTTTCTTATTTTGTGCCCTACGTTCACATATGTGTGGGGAAATTGAAAATGCCATGTCTTTGGTCAGCACACCTTAGTTCTCAAAGTAATATCCTTGCTTATCAACACTGTAAAGAGATCTTGTGCCGCAGATTTACTCAAAGCAACGTGTTACTGGTTCTCTTGACTTCTGCTTGCATGGGCATTGATGGTAGATGAAAGCAAGATGAAATCCTTGACAACTTCAATCTTTTCTTCATTTATCATGATGTTACATACTGGTCCAGTTGTGAGGATTTTGGTTTTCTTTACCTTGAATTGTAATCCATTTTTATCAGCAAGTGATTCAAGTCCTCCTTACCCCCAGCAAGTTGTGTTATTTGTGTACCCAAGGCTGTTAATAAATTTCCTTCGATCCTGATGCAGCATTCGTCTTCATATAATTCAGCTTCTCTGATGATTTGCAAACAAATTGAATGAGTGAGAGGATACAACCCTGACACACACCTTTCCTAACTTTTAGCCATGCAGTATTCTCTTGTTCAGTTCAGACAACTTCCTCCTGATCCATGGACAAGTTCCCCATGCACACAATGAGGTGTTCTGAAATTCCCTTTCTTCTCAAGTTTATTCAGAGTTTGTTATGACCTATACAGTCGAATGCCTTCTAATACTAATCGTTGCTTGCTCTTAAATGATTAAATTATCCAGTGCATTAGGCAAATCCAGTACACAAATCATATACACTCAGATATGTATACGAACGAGCTTTATAACAAGAAGTATATGTCAAGAAAGCATCCCAGCACAGTCCAACTCAAGTCCGTAAGTCCAAAACCGGGCCACAATTCCCTCATTAATTCACACAGTCCATACAGTGATGCAGAACCCACGAAGCTCACAGTCCAGTGGGTGTAAAATCATGTGGATCCAAGGTCAGTGGTGGAAACACGGCAGGGCGCTAGCAGCTCTCTGGGTGGCCACCAGAGTCCCAGCAAGCAGGGAGGCAGAGTGCCAGAAAGAAAAGGCGGTCTCCCCAGTCCTCCTTATGAGAACCCTATGTCCCCAAGGAGACAGCATCAGGCGGTGACCTGATTGACAGGTCTGACTACACCCCTAGCCAGGAGTGTCCAGTTGACATACAAATATCTTACTACCACATCCAGATATATTTCTGTGCTTTTCAGATTCATCTATGCTGTTCTGTGTAGTTAACGTTTGCTTCTTCACAATTCTGCGCAGGATTTCACTGACAAATATACAGGATTTGTGAATTGTTCCATTAATCAATTTAAATTGCTTCTAAGTTTCCAAACACGCGCTGCCATTGAGTCACTTCTGCCTCATAATGACCCTCTGATAGAACTGTCTCCGTGAGTTTCTGAGACTGAAACTCCCCTCTCTGCCCTGCTGTGCAGCTGCTGGTTCTGAACTGCTGACTTTGAGGTTAGCAGCCCAGTTGGCAGCTGAGAACACCACCAGGGCTTCTGGCACTTCCAGATTTAGGTTCTTGCAAAGTATGCTGCTGCTGAAAGCATTCTTTTGGTGGATATATTGTACAGACTCTTCTGGGGGAAATAGGTAGGGATTTTATTATAGGTATGTCCTCATGCTCAACTTCAGTAGATAATGTCAAACCATTTTCCAAAGTGGTTGTAAAGATTTACACTTCCATGGCTATGCAAGAGAGTTCCAGTTTTTCTTCTTCCTTGCCAACACTTGATACTTGTTTGCTATTTTTCATTTGAGCCATTCTGGTGTATATCAATTATTTTCTTAGGAAAATCATGTCCCAGCCATTGGCGTGCCCTCAGTAAACTGCCACACGGGGGTTGAGCTCTCTTCGCAATAGGCTTTCCTTTCATTAGACCATTGCTTGACTCATAATTGAAGCACAGCATTTTATATTTAGCAAGAGACTCAGAATGATTGCATTCCCGGTAAATGCTGCTCGATATTTATCCATCGCTCTGCTAAGTGATACAATAGGTACGAAGGCTTTAATCAATATCCTTTTGAATGGAAATGCAGGAAAACTAATTCAAACTAATTTAAACACCGCCCCCCCCAAATTAATTAGCTTCTCTACCTGAAAAGACTCTAAGGTAGTGGAAATTTGGGCCTGGTAGCTGGCAAGCCAAGCTTCTTCAGGGGCTGATACTGCTTTTGAATGGGTTGCCTCTCTTCTCAGGCAAATTCTTCTTGTCTGGGAGTAAGGGAGTCTGCTCAGAGCTCCACCTCCCCAGCAATAAGGGCATGTGCGTGGTGGGGGCTCTTCCTGTCTTCCGGGAGTGATTTTCCATCAATCCTGCAGTCTCCTTTCTGGTTCTTATGCTCTGAGAGTGGCTTCCTCAGCTCAGGTTAGTAACAACATCCTCCACTATATCCAATATGTTTCTAAAGAAAACCGGGGTGCTGCTATCGGAAAGGGGACAATGTTGGGTGGTAGGCAAAGCCAACACAATATCCATTACAAGAGGGCTTTCCTCAAAACAAACAGCCAGCCAAATGTATTCCTGCGATGGTACAGGTTTGATCCTAGGATTAAGCAACACTGCCAGAAAGCGATGCACTTGGATTGTGTCCCTTTAGGCCTGGTAGAATAGCTTTTATTGAACTGTGCGTGAGCACTACGCTATCAGTCTGTGTGCAACTTCTCTGATTGTTGACAGCACCCAAGACTGGCATCTCTGTTAGGAAAATTGACCGGTTGGATTTTATTTTACAGATTAATACAATAGATTGCGTTTCCTTCACTGCGTTGCTAAAATGATAAAGTCAATTTTATGACCTATTTTAATCAAGTATTAACCAAAAGGCCAAACGAACCAAAAGAAAACTCACTGCTCTTGATCCTAACTCATCAGGACTGGATAGCACAGAGTAGAACTGCCCCCTAGCGTTTCTGGGATTGTACATTTGTGTGAGAGCAGACAGCCACATCTTTATCCTGCGGAGCAGTGGCTGGGCTGTCCCTGACCTTTCCATTAGTATTCTAGCACGCTAACCACTGTGCTTCCAGGGCTCCTTTAATTCTGGTTCACAAACACGAGCTTTTTAGTGCTAGTGTTGCTCCTTAATTTTTATCTTATATTTACTTCGTCATGATTTCCCAGTTTTTTTCTGTCACATGTTCTTAAATCCTTTTTGAAAAAAGGTAAGAAATAAATAGAATTGTCTGAAACTTTGATTCCATGCATTAAAAATAGCATTTCATAAGAGTTCTATGAGCCCCCAATAAAATGATTTTTAAAAAAAGAAGAAGAAATAAACTTGCCCTCCTTTGGCAAGAAGTCTATTAACAGAACCTACTTTGGCTTCTAGTTTTAGATGAAGGAGTTGTAAAACACTACAGAATCAAAAGACTGGATGAAGGAGGCTTTTTCCTTACCCGAAGAAGAACCTTTGCGACATTGAATGAATTTGTGAGCCACTACACCAAGACTAGTGACGGCCTGTGTGTCAAACTGGGAAACCCATGCTTAAAGGTAAAATTCATCAAAGTTGTGCTTATTTATTATTGTAAGCTTTCATATATTGGAGCATTTGCCATGTGATAAGTTATTTGAGAGGGGAAAAAAGAAAAAATAAGAGGAAAAAGGATTTAATTGTGTAAGCCAGTACAAGACAGCTTATGGCCTATGAGCCAACATTGGCCCACACTTTGCATATGTGTTTTACTAAATCACAGCCACACTTATCTGTTCATGTAGGATGTTGAACTGCTTTCATGCCACAGAGGTGTACTTTGCTACTTTCAGAAGAGACTGTATGGTCTACAAAGACTAAAATATTTACTGTCTTGTCCTTTATGGAAAGTTTGGCAACATCTGACCTAAGACAATCACTGAAGAGAGCAGATAAGCATCCTTTATAATAGGTTCTTAGTAGGATACTTTGCTGTCAGAGCACTTAATGATATGGCTGGAGGCAAAAGAAAGATGCAAGAATATAATTCATAACTAGCTCTATAAGAATATTAATATGAAGTTACCAGGTCATAACTATTCTTGAAAAGTAATGGCTTGACTTTTTTAAACCTGGTATATTTGGAAGAAGAAATAACATTTAATAGAATTAGTAATAGTTACCATTTGGGCTTCCAACAACAAGGTCAGCAGTTTGAAACCAATAGTCACTCCACTGCAAAGAAGATGAAGCTTTCTAGATTGATAAAGAGTTACCATCTCAGAAACACACCGGGGTGCATTTTCCTTACCTGAAGACTCCGCACTGCAGGGTTTCTGTGAGCCAGAAATGACTGGGACAGTGAGCTGGGCTTTGAGTGTATCATTATTCAGTTGTTTGCATATTTTACTGAAATGCATTACAGTATAAGCAAGTCTAGCTCCTCATCAGAACTTGTTTCATATACATTAGTCGGATATCCAACCTTGAGGTTTATACCTGAGAGATAAGGGAAAGCTTCCAAATGATGTCTGCTCAGAATTTTATGGGCCAGAAGAAGCTGAAGAATTTTGTCCAGTAGGTATGACATTTTTTGATTAGTTTATCCTGCCAAATGGTTATACGACTTTGGTGTAAATATGCATAACTTGGATTATAAGAATGTGTAAGATCATGCTGACTAATTTCTTACCTCATAGCATGTTATAGCCTAAAATTACTCAGATTCGCAAGTATTGGTGAATTCCAGTGGGGAAAGAGTTTACAAAAATATCATGTGCACTCAAGATGCTTAAGGTTTGGTGGGGGAGATGAGATAAATATGTAAAGGTAGGTGGCAAACTGGTTTGTGAGGTCTAGGCAGGTAGGGGCTTTGCCTGTATTGCTTATAAAATAGTACTTAGTTGGTACCTAAAACATATTTATTTACTGAATGAATGAACAAATCGAAGAAGAAATGTGAAAAAGATGAAATGTTGCTAAAAATGTATATATTACAAATACTAAATGCTACAGGGCCGAGAATTTGGGAAGGATTTGTAGGTGAGGTGGGTTTTGAATCTGGGGGATTTAGCTAGGCAGAGACACAGAGAGGAAGCATTCCAGAGTCACGTGAGGAGGGCAGTGGGGATGAGGCTGATGGATCGCAAAGTAGCTGCCATGCAGAGGGGTTGGCAAATGAGTTTGCAGAGGTACAAAGGCCTACTCTTTCACAAATGTGTTAATGTTTCAAAAAAAAAATAAATCTAGCTTTTTTCGAAATTGTTTCTCCTTTGAAAAGTAACTAGGCCACTATTTTCAAGAATGAACTCTTCCCCCCACTCACAATATTGTAATTTTTCTCTGAGACAGGTGCAAATCCCAACCACTTTTGATTTGTCCTATAAAACCGTGGACCAGTGGGAGATAGACCGTAACTCTGTGCAGCTTCTGAAGCGACTGGGATCCGGTCAGTTTGGTGAAGTGTGGGAAGGTCTATGGAACAATACCACTCCAGTAGCAGTCAAAACGTTAAAACCAGGTATATGTATACGCATCTCAGAGGTTAAATTGTATATGTTGCTTTTTGATGGGCTCAGCTTGCTACTGTAAACTTGGGTTACTGGCACTACATTGTGTTCTGGTCACTCTCTGGCCCCTGATAACCATCGCTTGTGGACAGGACGTTATATACCAATGATTAGAAAAGAGAAACACTTAATTGGATCCATTCCCTAATTGAAGATTTCAGCATGGCATCTCTTATCTGGGTTAGGATTCCATCCACTAATGTTCTCCTCCTTTCCCAGCCTCCTTTCAAAATTACTTAATTGAGTTATTTGGGGAATGACTATCAAATAGTCATGGGGTATGGTTTAGAGGTGAAAATGATCCATCTAAAAGGAGTCGGATTTGAAAATTGAGACATCTTTTCCTTCTATCTTTCTTTTCCCTGGGGCACATTTCTTACCAATATTTATTCAGCCTGACATTAGTTCCACCATTGTAAAAATGGGAGCGGATGATTTATAGAAGTTAAGTAACTTTCCAAGATCCTTTCATAGGATCTTGAGCAAATTCCTGAACTCTCCTATACTCAGTTTATAAATACAGGATATTAATAAAGGGTCAATTCCAACTCATTGCACACCAGTGTGTTTCAGGGTAGAAATTTATTCCACAGGGCTTTCTAGCTGTGATCTTATGAGAGCAGATTGCCTGCCAGGTCTTTCTTCCACAGCATGGTGGAGTGGATTCAAACTGCAGACATTCTGCTTAGTCACCCAGAGCAAAATGTTTATGCCATCTGTGACCTGGAGACCCATCTAGCAGTGTTATTATGAAGATTAAGTTAGATCATTAGTGGAAGAGTAATCAAGACAAACTATTTTTTTTGTCCAAATTTACTTTTTATTTATTTATTTATTTTTTTAATTTTATTTTTTTGAAACATTTTATTAGGGGCTCATACAACTGTTATTGCAATCCATACACACATCAATTGTGTAAAGCGCATTTGTACATCATTCTCAAAACATTTTCTCTCCACTTAAACCCCCGACATTAGGTCCTCATTTTTCCCCTCCCTCCTCGCTCCCCCCTCCCTCATGAGCCCTTGATAGTTTATAAATTGGTATTTTGTCCTATCTTGCCCTGTCCGACGTCTCCCTTCACCCACTTTTCGGTTGTCTGTCCCCCAGGGAGGAGGTCACATATAGTTCCTTGTAATCGGTTCCCTCTTTTCTACCCATTCTCCCTCTACCCTCCCTGTTTTGCCACTCACGCCACTGGTCCTGCAGGGCTCATCCGCCCTGGATTCCCTGGATTTTCAGTTCCTATCTTACCAGTAAGACAAACTATTTTGATCATCATTTATATTACTGTGAAATCAGTAACTGGAAAAGTGAGATTTGAACCTACTTTTATCACTCTCACCTCCCATCCCCTGGAAGTAATATACTACAGTAATCTCTCCTATAAATCATATAGGAAAGAGTAATAACTGTAGGCCAGAAGATGATATTGTGGGAGCCTCCATTATTTACCTATCCCAGAATTTGTAGAAGTCAGGAAAGCCTCTGGGTGATAGAACTTGGTTGCTGTGGGCTAACAGTTTAGTGTAACACCATCATCCCCAAACTATATGCCAAGGTGGACAGGGGCTCCACAGTCAATTCACAGAGGTGCTGTGGGACACACAGAAGCTTTGAGGTACAGACCTGGAGTACCACACAGATACGTAAGTATGTGGTCGTTTACATACCGGCACATTATACTCCTTTAGATGGCACCACACCTCGTTCAAGCTGGGTTTGAAGGCTTCCTGTGATCAAAAGCAAATTCCACCCAAAAATCGATGCTACAAGAATTGAAAATCATGGTGTTTGATTCCAAGATTTCAGAGGACCAGTTGATTTATATGTCTCTTTAGTAACTAATTTGGGTTAAAAGGAAATGTATTTTGGATGATCTGTATTATCTTTTACATGACTGTTGGATTGTTGTTAGGTGCCATTGAGTGGGTCCTGACTCACAGGCACACTCCGTACAACAGAACGCACACTACCTGCGCTCCACCATCCTCCCAGTTGTTCTTATGTCGGAGGCAATTGTTGAAGCCACTGTGTCAGTCTGTTCTGTTGGGGGTCTTCCTCTTAGGACACAAAGGTTCGGTAAGCTCTTTGTAAATGACCACTTAATAAATAAAGCTGTTAGGTATTAGGTTTGGCTTAGGGGTGTCATGTAAAGATAGGAGAGCTGAGAAAGTTTGGGAATCTCTGCTGCATAATAAAAAAATTAATAAACTGAAAAGACACACTCATTGCCCATAAGTTCATTTCAACTCCTCGTGAACCAATAGGGCAGAGTTCAACTGTTCCACAGGGTTTCCAAAGCTGTCATCTTTGGGGAAACTGACCACAAAACTTCATCTCCTTGGGCGTCTGGTGAGTTCAAACTACCAATCTTCCAATTAGCGGGCGAATGCTTTCACCACTTCAACTTCACCAACCTAGCGTAGGAGTTAAGTACAAGAAGTTGGGTGTACGATAAACCATGTGAAACTTGTGTATGTCCTCCGTGACTTTGGACAATGGATTAACCTTTCTGAATCTCCTCGCCTGAAAAATGGGAATGATAATAGTTCTTACTTCAGAGGGTTTTATGAGGACAAATTGAGTTAGTGTACATCAAGTACAGGCAGTGCTTTCAGAACAAATGCTAGCTAGCGTCCATGGGCTTGCTGACAGGCGCAGTCCACTGAAGGCCGAATGTGCTGGCGCAGGAGTTCTGTCCTGGCTTCCAGACCTCCCTCCGGGATAAAACAAAGGAAACGTGCACGTTCCAGGGGAAGACAATCTGTTCCATCACCTGAGGTTTTCCGTGTCACTGTGTGTATATATTATTTTTAAGTCGTAATCTTGTTGTGACAATTGAGATTGAATTTTGCGTTCAATTTAATAATTCTTTTTCTGAAAAGAGGCAGCTAGCTATCCATCTGAGCATTGCTCTCTAAGGAAGGGCCTCTGGAGGTCACAAGAGAACAAAAATAAGATTTCTTATATTAAAAAAAATAAGCCGCAGTAGTTTTCTCTCCAACAGGAATAATTATTATTGATTTACAGTGTAATAGCAGCAAACAGCTTTGGTGATTGGCTAAATGTCTTCACTTCACTGGGGCCATTAATCAATCTTAGCAGCTATTTATTGCTTAGCAGACTACCACACAATAAAGACGAGCCTGAAATAAACTCCCACAGTCGCTTTGACAGGCAAAAATTAATATTTAATGTTGCATTACTGGTGAGCTGATATTGGATCTTCCTTGCTCTCCGAAGCTGATCTGCTGTAACTGGTGTGGCCACTAAGGCATTCTCTGCGTGGCCTTTACCTGCAGACGTCCACACTGTGACATCCGCGCTTGAGTGTCCTTTCATTTGGGAATGAGTTGAGTGGCTTGCAGTCTGTGCATCCTATGGCCACCCAAAGAATTAGCATAGAAACATATTGAATATAAATGGAATGCTAATAATGGTTGCTGCTATCACTAGACGCTTCACAAATCAAATTCTTGATTTTGGAGGGTGGGGGTCCCATCTTTAACTACGTTGTTGTTGTTCAGTGTCCTCGAGTTGCTTCCAACATTGGTACCCTGTGGACTACAGAAAGAAACACCGCCCCATCCTGTGCCAAGTCGTAGCCTTCATGTTAATCCATCTCATCAAGGGATCCAAAGGTGCAACCAATTGTAACAATCAGGAACAAAGACTTTTACTGTAGCTCAGGGGCCTATTTTACTCTTCATTTCATATTGTCTTAAATGAGATGAGGCCTCTCTACTTTTGAAGAGTAAACTAATGATAGAGAAGAAAATGCAGAAGCTCTGAAAAAGACATGATAGAGAAGATCATAGAACCATTGAACTCCTTGCCCTTATTAAGTTCTTGTCCTTCTGTCCCTTTATAAATTATATATATATATTCATACATATACATAGATATGTAATTGCAATTGAGCTGTTTGATTTTACCACAGTATGCATGCTATTAATTTTAAAATAATAGATGGTCATTGGGTACTTAAGTGCTAGGCATTGCTATAATTCTGATCTCCTGCTCTCAGTAAGATTATTGGTCATCATGTACACAGATGAAGAAAGGGAAGTCCACAGAGGCTTTCTGACCTGTTCAAGATCACACAGTGAGCAAACAGCAGAAGTGAGATTCATCCAGAATCCATAGCTCCATCATGTGGGGGTTCTTTCCGAATTTCTCGATTCTCAATGAGCAGACTGCCAGTGTGAAATGACCTGTAGGTCATATGTAACTCTTTTCATGCCGCATTAACAAGCAAGTAACAAGTCTCACTTAGCAAAACAGAGTTTGCCTGTGCTTAAGTCCAATATCATTTGTTAAGGTCTTTAGCTTGGGGAGGATAGTGAGGGGAGTGGTCTCTTTAGCCATGAGTGGTAATACTATTTTCATGATCCACAGTGAATTTAGATAAGCAATGAGCATATTCTTTTCATTATAATAACATCTCTGAAACATATCCTAAACCAATGGACAGATTTTTATTTTACTTAAAAAAAATCTAAAGCCCAGGGATCCTCTTGCTTCCCGGAATTCACTTGATGTTATCTGTCTGGTTCCTCTCATACTGAGTCAGGGTTGTGCTACTCAACTACAATTTAATTGTAGATGAGGCTTCCATAGGTCCAATGCTGTTTCTCTCAACATTTGGTCAAGTTAAGTATCTGCTGAAGAAGATGATTAAATATAGGACAACATATCCAATATCAGCTTTTGGTTAAACATTAAAAATTAACGAAACAACTAAGTTTTGTGGGATCTCCTCAACTCTCCTCTACTTGACCTTTATTGTCTTGCCCTATAAAATTAGGGATAGAAAAATGGCCGAAGGTCATTTCTTTAAAATTGCTGTCAGCTGTTCAGCTGAAGAATGGCCCCTAGACCACAAAAGCTCTGGCGACAGAATCCCGGACCCTCTCCTGTTCGTGCAAATAGAACCTCTTCTTGTGCTGGCAAGAGTTCTGCCTTGTTTTAGCAATTAGACTGTCAGTTGCACCCTTTTTCTTCATTTTTCATGTGGACTGGAGTCAACCTTTCCTCACCTACAGGTCATCACACATAAACTGCACACCCCCGACGCACCGACATGTTCAGTTATTAGGTTGCCCCAAGCTGACTCTCTTCTTTGATAACACTGAAGATTTGTGCCACTCATGCTCTTGTTTTACTGAGGCAGGGAGTAATCTCGGTGATTCCCAGCAGGCTGCTGTGTGGATAAGGATGCCTCAGTAACACGGAGTGATTTCCCTCTCTTCTTGTTTCAGGTTCAATGGATCCAAATGACTTCCTGAGGGAGGCGCAGATAATGAAGAATCTGAGACATCCAAAGCTTATCCAGCTTTATGCTGTTTGCACTTTAGAAGATCCAATTTATATTATTACAGAGTTGATGAGACATGGAAGTCTGCAAGAATATCTCCAAAGTAAGCTGAGGCCTGTATAAAAGAAGGGGGTAAAGGAGGAATTTAGTTTAGCTAGTCCTATAAATGTCAATTTAGCAAGCTCTCTCTAACCCAAAGGATATTTACTATGGGTATATCTGTGAGAATGATGGCTTACCATAGAAGGGCTCAATTGCTCTTTAATAGGTTATATACTTTGTACTCAAAGGGAGGAAAATATTTATGTAGTGGAAGAGTAAATGGTTCACAATAGACATATCAGCGTACTTAAGTGTAATGTGGGAAATTGAATTATGGATAGACTGCATGATGCTTTGTTTCCTACAGGAAGAAATTGGACATGCTGATTCATGGGCCGATACTTGCGATGGCCCAGAATCAGGGCTGTGGAATACCCTGAGGGAAGTAGAGGAATGGCACCCAGTTATTTTTTCTGTTTGCGTTCAACAGCATGCCCTGATAAATATTGAAAACACTTCCACTCCTAGGGAAGATTAGAATAAGAAACAGAAAGATACTATTGCTTTATTGTAATATCTGTTTCATGCAGCCAGAGAAGACATAAGAACATGTTATTCCAATCAAAATTTTAATAAACAGTAATATGACACAAATAAAATGAAACGTTCAAAATCATTTAGATAAAATGTTGGCATAGTAATTTGTGTCTGAAACATAAACCTTTTCTATTATTTCTTGAGACCTCAGAGCGCACTCTGATAGAATGTATAGAGATAAAGAGAGGTGAGAATAACAGAACACAGATTTGAGATAGATGAGTATGCTCCTATTTTAGGATAGGGATCCCTGGTTTCTCTATTGGATAAGCGATGGTCTGGTAACTGCAAGGTCAGTGGTTCAAACTCACTACTCTCTCCAAAGGAGAAAGATGAGGTTGCTTCCATATGATTTACAGAACCTCAGAAACTCTATAGAAAGTCACTATGAATCATAATATACTTGAAGTAGTGGGTTTGGTTTCTGTTTTATGAAGCTAGTAAAATGAAATTACCACACTGGATTATGATGAAAAAGAATGTAGTGATTGTTAAATGCTATTTAAAACAAAAATATACCTAGCTCAGTTGCATACAGGCATCTCATTTAACATTATAAACATGAGTTACCCACAAGGATTATGATTGTTATTGTTGTTAGGTGTTATCATGTTGGTTTCATCTCGTCCAGGACCTTACTTACAATAGAACCAAACATGGCATGGTTGACCCTGTGCCCGCCTTACCATAGTCCCTAGTCTTGAGCCCGTTGATGCAGCCACTGTGCCCGCCTTACCATGGTCCCTGGTCTTGAGCCCGTTGATGCAGCCGCTGTGTCCGCCTTACCATGGTCTTGAGCCTGTTGATGCAGCCGCTGTGCCCACCTTACCATGGTCCCTGGTCTTGAGCCCGTTGATGCAGCCGCTGTGTCAGTCCATCCCATTGGGAGCCTTCCTCTTTTTCTTTCCCTGCCACTTTGCCAAGAATGATGTCTTCTCCAAGAACTGGTCTCACCTGACAACCTGTCCAAAGCACGTAAGACAAAGTCTTGCTATCCTTGCCTCTCAGGAGCACTCTAGCCTTACTTCTTCCAATACAGATTGGTTTTTTAAAATTTGTTTGTTTTTAGCAGTCCAGGGTACTTTAAATATTCTTCTCCAGTACGACAATTCAAACACATTGATATTTCTATGGTCTTACTTATTCAATGTCCACCTGTCAAATGTATATGAGGCAATGAAAATTACCATGGCTTGGGTCAGGGGCACCTTAGTCCTCAAAGTGACATCCTTGCTTCTCGATTAAAAAAAAAAAAAAGAAAAAAGAGGTCTTGTGCAGCAGACTTCCCTAATGCAATTTATCTTTTGATCTCTTGACTGCTGCTTCCATGAGCATTGATTGTGGATCCAAGCAAGATAAAATCCTTGACAACCTCAAATATTTCTATTTTTATCATGATGTTATCTATTGGTTCAGTTGTAAAGATTTTGGTGTTCATAAGCTTATTTTGAGTAGTAATACATACTGATGACTACTCTTTGATCTTCATCAGCAAGTGCTTCAAGTCCTCCTCATTTTCAGCAAGCCAGGTTGTCATCTGCATATCTCAGGTTGTTATTAAGCCTTCCTCCAATCCATTCTTCTTCATATAATGCAGCTTCTCTGATGATTTTCCCAGCATAAAGATTGAACAAGTAGGGGGATAGGATACAACCCTGACACACACTTGTTGCAGTTTCTCGAGCAGGGAAAATGAACATAGAACAGAACTCTCACACACACACACACACACACACACACACACACACACACACACACAGACAATACAAGACTGCAGCACAAAATAGACACACACGTATGATACAAGACTGCAGCACAGACACACAGAGATGGAATAAAACAGACACACACACAGAGACGGTACAAGACTGCAGGCTCGAAGGAGCACAGCTTTTTAGTTTTAAAGCATCAATACTGGCAGAGTTCCTAGATGTGCTCCCTGTTCCCATGCCTGAATTTCACATAGCCTCGACAGAGTTCCCTATCTCAGCCTGTACTGCTCTTCTTTACTGCTCCCAGGGAACCCTGTATGCAGATGTTCCCCAAATTCCTTACTGTCTGCAGCTGAAGGACACCCTGTGCTCGAGTGCAAGTTGCCAGGGAGAAAAGGAAGCAGTTTCCAAGAACAAGCTAGGACAGCCGTTTGCGAACTGTCCTAAACAGATACGCGACAGGAGACACGGTCCTCCTTTCATGGCTCCTTCACACACTTTTCCTGATTTTAAACCAAATAAAAGTATTCTCTTGATTTGTTCGTACAAGTATCTCTTGGTCCATGTACAAGTTCATAATGAGCACAATGATGCATGATATATTCAATTTCTTCAACAGCACAATTCAAATGTATCAATTATTCTTTGGCTTCCTTATTTGTTGTCCAGCTTCCCCATGCATATGAAGCAATTGAACATACCATGGCTGGGTTCAGGAGTACCTCGTGTTCTTCCTGTGACATTGTTTGCTTTTTTAACACTTTAAAGAGGCCATGTCAGCAAAGATTAATGCTGCAGAAAGACCAACCTCAGCGATTGACCCATTTGCTGTATTCTTAAGAATGAAGGAAGCAAAAAAAGATTGTAGGTCATCTCTCACAAAAATACCTTTTTGAGGTCACTCAACATATTCCCGTTTTTTATTCTAGCTGTCAATTCGGCCCTCCAAACCTCTTGGCCACCTTGGATTCACTTGGCTTCCAGGCCCTTCAGTCAGTGCATCTGCCTCCTTCCTTCTTGCTGGGTTTCTCGGTTGCGTGGTTTTCCTCATCTCCCAGAGCTCTCCATTGCCTTGCGTCCCTGGGACATGTGTGGCTTCACGAGGCCGCGAGCTAATCTTATTCTGTCTCATTACTCGACGATTGATGACGCCACAAATTGTATCCCTGACTTCCTTCAGACTTCTACCTGCAACCGCTTTTTCACCTTTTCGACTTCACTATTGTATTCATCTCAATAGTGTAGTGATGCTATATTAGCTCTGACACATCAGAGGCTTCTCAGAAGCATTCGGTTCTTCTTCGTGCTACGTGTCCAGTACAGTGCGTTCCAGGGGTCTGCTCCCTTGATCATCTTGGCAGCAGGAAACAGTGTGAATCACTGCAGGCCTCTGACTAGAAGTGACAGAAGAGAACAGCTGCACACTTTCTATTGTGTGGGATCCTGTAAAAGAGAGTAGAAAATGACCAACTTCTGAAGGGCTTGAAGAGAGAGTACAGTAAATGTCTGTGAATAGTGGCTGCTGGGTTTGAACTACCAGCCTTACAGTTAGCAGCCCACTGCCCAACACACCACACACATAGCTATTTCAAAATGACCTTCTTAAATGGATCTCTTTGATTGTTCCCCTAACATATGCTCTTCTTATTGGATTTTCTTGATACTGGTAATGCTTAGCCATCTGGAAGTCATTCCCACTTTTTCTTCATATTCCATGTCTCACCGACCAGACACCTTCTTCTCATGCCTTCACAACAATACTGCTATTTCTCCACTATTTCTCAATGCTCCTGCCCATCTCTCAGTGGAGGCTTGCCTGCTACTATGACACTGGGCAGGTTGTCCAGAGAGATGGATTAGAAAGAAAGAACAGGAGATCAACTTCCTAAAGTCCGCCAGCGAAACCCTACAGACCACAGAGGTCAGGTCTGCCACTGAGAATGGGGCTGGGGACCGACCAGGCAGTATGTTGTTCCATTGTGCGTAGGGTCACAATGACTCCTGAGTGACAGCTAACAACAACAACGCATTCTTATTTTAGTCAAAGCTGCTATCAGTTTTCCCCTGGATTATGAAATGACTTCCTCACTTGGTTCCCTTCAGTTTCCTCTCGGTACAGTAGCTGGAAATATCCTGGGAAAGTGTAAATCCAGTCCTGTCCCCTCTCACCTCAATATTTTTTTTTTTTAGTCACGATCTTTAATGACTTCCAACTGTTTTTAACCCCTAAGGTCCCAGATCCTGGATGGCCCAGCCCTCCACCCCCTATCTGACCTCATCTCCCATAATTTCCCTCATTTTCCTAAGTTATGCTGGCCCTTTTTGCTACTCTTCATTTTTACCAGGCATAGGTTTGCCTCTGTCTGGAAAAATTTCATCTTATTATCCACAAAGTTCACTTTCTTTTTCTCTGGAAGTCTTTACTCAGATAATCACATCTTGGTGAGCCCTTCGCTGGTAATCCTCTACATTCTAATATTTAATCACCTGCTGTTGGCCCTTCATCTAACGCTTCCCTGCTTCCTTTTTCTCTCCGTTCTACTAATCATCGTAAGATGTCTGACTCCCTTCCTTCCTTTTGTTCTTCATTGTATTTCCAGTACCCTTGAAAATAGACTTCCATCACAGCAGGAATTTGTTGTTTTAGTGCCAGAACCATGTCTGGCACCCAGAAGCTGTAGACCGCTTATGTGTGACTGACTAAATAAATACATGGATGGATAAGTGAGGATCCTTACACATTGATGGTGATTGGGGTGTGGAATCAAATTTATTTAGAGAATCTTGATCCCAACCCGTGTTAGTCTGGGTAGACTAGAGAAACAAATTCATAGAGACACTCAGATGTGTATTAGAAAGAGCTTTATATAAAGAGTAATTGTACATTAAGAAAACATCCCAGCCCAGTCTAGATCAAGTCCATATGTCTGATATTAGCCCATATGTCCAATACCAATCTATAAACTCCTCCTCAGACTCACGAAACACATGTAATGATGCCGAATGCAGGAAGATCACATGCCAGTGGTTGGGAAGTCTTGTGGATCCAGTGGCATTGTGATCATCTCCTGTGCTGGCAGGGGTATCCATGAGGCTTCCTCAGCTCAGGGCACTAGCCTGGCTCCACGTGTCTTGTCAGCTGCAATGTCTCCCAGGGAGTGACCCTGTTTCCCTCCTCCAATGAGCTATTTATCTCCTTAGCACTGTGGTGCTCCACCTTGCTAATGCCGCGGCCCTTTAATACAGTTTCTCATGTTGTGGTGACCCCCAACCTTAAAATTATTTCTGTTGCTACTTCATAACTGTAAATTTGCTACTATTATGAATTTTCATGTAAATACCTGATATACAGGATGTATTTTCATTTTTACAATTTGAACATAATTAAAACATAGCAAATAATCACAAAACAATATGTAATTATATATTGTGAAATATTTATTTCTAATGACAAACGAAATTTTGTCTTGAAGCATGGTGTAGCATGGGTAACAACCTTCATGCCAGGTAGTCATATATGGGTGTTATCTGTATGTGGTCAGACCTGCCTGGACATGGATAGAGGAGCGGTGTCTTGGTTCCTAAGACCATTGGAAATATGTGTTTTCTGATGGTCTTAGGCAACCCCTGTGAAAGCATCATTTGATCCTTAAAGGGGTCACGACCCACAGGTTGAGAACCACTGCCTTAGCATCTCCAACTTAGGTCATCAAGCTGTGACCTGATTGAGAGGTTGAACTCCTAAGTCTCAAATTGGCAGCAGATTATGTAACTACCACACAGTCATTAAAAGATCCACTTAGTACCTTGCCCTCATTTGACTCTGAGGATTTTTATGGATTGTTTGATGATGATGTGGTTTATTGTGGGCTGAATATGAACTCTGAGTATGTCTCCTGGGTTGAGGCATCAAGGTCAAATTATCCAAGGGCTTCTTAATGTGCTGGGAAACTTATCTGCTAGGAGTAAAGAAAGCATCCTCACTGCAAGCAATCCTTTCCCAATCAAGAGGATTTAATTCAACAGAGTGATCTTACAAGGACTCTTCCTCTCCTAAATGACCCATTATGATAAGTATTGTTGAAAGGTTCTTGAGTAATAAAATATAATTGAAATATTTTCTGGTTGCAGATTAAATATTGACAAGCTTGTGAACATTTGCTTAAGTTTTGATATATGGGTTAGTGGAATGTAAATATAAAATGCATGCCTGATTGATAGCCATTGGTCAATCTTTCATATGTTTATGAAGAATATGATGGCGGACCAGGCAGATTAGCATGGTAATGTAGGCTTCAAGCAGAAAAAAAAATGGTTCTATGATTGAAAGATATATGGAGGCATTCAAGCAACAATGTCCATAAAGAAGTGAGGCGGTTGTGTGGGGTATTGGAAATAGCAATACCAGTACTTTATTCAACAGCCTGTACTCTTTCAGAAAAGTATAACGATGCTTAGAGCATGTGACGTCTTTGCTCCATTCTCTTTGTGGAATGTTCATTTGGGGAATGGAGAGCCTCAGAAATGTGACTCAGGTATGACAGGTATGGCATGTGCCTTGGGCACTATTTGAAGGGAGACACCACTCAACAGTTTCTGTTGCCCATGGTGGATTCCATCACAGTGAGCAATAATTCAGCAAGTTGACACTAATGCTTTTGTGTTTGTGAGTTCCATGAGTCAAGGCAGGCTGTGAGTATAGAAAGAGAAGAAACTGAAAAAAAAGTGACGTGGAGCACACCAAAGACCTGTTTTCATCAGGGAAAGCAAAGGCGCTTCAGTTGTAATTTTCTTTTAGTTCCATGTTGTGCTAAGTAAAAGGTTAATGGACTTGACTTGTATTTGGAGCTGATCTTATGGTAAAGTTATTCAAAAGATGGGTGTCATCTTTGAACGGGAACACAATCTCAGTGCTTGCCATAGGTGCTATTTTCTGTGGACAGGCCTCTGGCAAGCCCTAGCTTTGGAATGTGCTTGGACTCTGAAACTTGTTGCTTATAGTTCTTCATAGAAACTGAAATTACTTGTATTAATAATATTTCCTTATTCAGTAAAGTGATACCATGAAAACACCAGTGGTAGCTCATTTATCAGGGTGTTCTGAATTCATTTCAGTATTTCAAATGTTCTCCAACGTATATATTAACCCCCCGCCCCTCTTGTTGTCTAGATGACGCTGGATCAAAAATCCAACTGGATAAACAAGTAGACATGGCAGCACAAGTTGCCTCTGGAATGGCTTACCTAGAGTCGCAGAACTACATCCACAGAGATCTGGCTGCCAGAAATGTCCTCGTCGGTGAACACAATATTTACAAAGTTGCAGATTTTGGACTTGCAAGAGTTTTCAAGGTAGAGTTACTTTGGTCTTAATTCATTCTCATAAAGGATCAAACACTAATAGTTTTTTTTTAATTCTTATATACCAATAGATATATATTTTTACTTTTATATACCATAGAAGAGTAATGCCACCACTGTTAAGTTTGGTGGTCTGTATCCACTTTAGTAGCCCAAGATGCTACAAACAAGCTACCTGCCCATTCGTTTTTCTTCACCAAGAAGAGAGCAATGATAAAACCAACTAGATTGGCAAGTATGTAATAAAATTAATTTTGATTTTTTCAACTAGTAATAGTTGATTTTGCCTATGTGACTCTTACCCCCCCCAAAAGCACATTCTATACAGTGAGTTTCCTCACTACTTTTGCTCGCTTCACACCAGATTAATCTGCATGCTTGCAGAATTCTGCAGGAAGTATTGTCTTTTTCTTTTTTGGAATAAGACTTGGCTTCTGCCTCCATAGCTCAGGAAGCCAGCTGCCTCACAGTCTCTTAGGCTCTTCACTGCTTCTGATCAATTTGATGGTCTTCTGACCTCAACTTTTGGTGCCCTTGATCTCAGCCTCTACCACTCCAGACAGCAGTCAGAGATCTTGACTTGGCAATACCGATGTTCTTCTTCCAGTGGTACTGGATTTTCCTCTTGCTTAAATGGCTTTTCTTACAGCCAGGGGATGGACAATTAAAAGTGAGCAATCCCAGCTATTAATGTTACACACGCCTGTATGCACAGTCCCACTCAGTCATTTGGTGGGTGTTCCATGAATGGAGCGCCATATTCAGAAACTTCATTCCACTATACACCCTTCCCCCATTTCAGGACATAATATGAGGGGCTTCAAAAAGGTCATGGAAAAATGGTATTAAAAGTCAAGGAATTTTTCCACAATTTTTTCTTAAAAGCCTTGCATTCGGTGCTAATGCAGGTATTTCACTTCATAGTCCAATCATATCAAGCAGGATTGTACAATTGCTACCACAGTCCGTTTCAGATTATTCTCTTTGAACTCCTTGACATCAGCTGCCTTTCACCTCCTCTCCCCACAGTACCTCCCAGGAGCCCGGATTCTCCTTGTTGTCTGTGTAGGTTCATCAGCCCTGGGTTTCAGATACCGAAAACCAGAAAAATATATGACAAAAAATTCAAGAGGGCTATCAATAATGACAAGATATAGCAGAGATAAACCCCAGTATAAAAACAAACAAACAAAAATAGAATATGTTGAAAACCAGATAAAGCCTAATGTGTATATGAAGGGGCATCAATTGACAGGGTTTTAACTGTTCAAGTCAGGCTTATCATTTTGATCTCATATAGTCATCTCTCCAATATTCTCTGTTCAGTAAGTAGTTTATTCCCACCCTTCCAATATGGATAGAAGGCAATCCCCAGAGGCTTATTTCCGGCAGCGATCTCACAAGTGTATCTTGGGCTTCTACTGCCATCCACAGCCTTCTGCAAACCAAAATCTCACAATGTGGGCTCTGATACTATTCTCTTCATTGCTTCGGGTTATCTGATTTACTATCCTTTGGTTCCTCTTCCGTGTGGACTTAGTTGACAGTCACTTAGATGCCTGCTGCTTTGGAAACAAGTCTTTAAGACCCCAGACACTATTTTGTCTGATAGCCAGGCACCATCTAACTTCTTCACCACACTTTGCTATAGTATTTATAGCTTCTGTGTTCCCTTCCTTGGGGGTGAGTATCGAGCAGAACCAGGTTGTAAGAAATAATTGTTCTTAAATTGGAGCTAGAATTTAGTGTGGCCCCCAAATCCATTTCTGGAACTATGCTTACTTATTTTATTTCATCTGTCCTGGCTCCCCTTAGAGATCTCCTTCCACAATTTTTTTGAGGGAACCCTTGCATTTTAGAAAGGTAAGAGGCACTGACATAGGAATTATATTTCATTGGTTTTTGTTTGTTTAATTTTAAATAACTACTTGTACCCGGAAAATACCGACACATGGGACATGAAACACAACAAATACATGGTTCGCTTTGTATCCTCATTAATACATCTTTTTATTTGTAAATTAATTAGAACCCCAGTGAGCTGAGATATTAATTTAAATCATTTGGTTCTTACTTTTCAGTATTAGAAAATGGTTATGTAGTAATTATCAAAGTCAGTGGCGCTTCCATACCAGCAGGGAATCAGAAAGTAGGCTGGTATTTCCTTTCCTTGCAGGAGAACAGGTGTGGCGGCAGGATCAGCCTGTGCGTATCCTCCCATATGGAGGGTCGTGCTCTTGCCAGTGCTGTTCTTGGCACATAGTAGGCTATAAAGTATTTTATTTAGGACTTCCCACACATTTTCCAGTCTAGTATGCCCGATTTGAATTTGCTACTCTAATTATCAATTGAATAAAACTCATTTCCAGTCTCGTCCCTCTAAATTTTAATGTGTAGCAAGTTATAGATGAATAAGGATGGCCAAAAAAAATTGCTTTAACTTGGCTTGATTCCTTAATGCATTCACAGGTAGATAATGAAGACATCTATGAACCTACACATGAAATAAAGCTGCCGGTGAAGTGGACCGCACCGGAAGCCATCCGCTCTCATAAGTTCAGCATTAAGTCTGATGTGTGGTCATTTGGAATCCTTCTTTATGAAATCATTACTTATGGCAAAATGCCTTACAGTGGTGAGTAATTAATTCTGAGGTGGGCCTTTCTGCTGCAGGTCACTTATTTAGGTGTGACTTTAACTGCTTTCCCCAGACTTAGAGGGCAGCATGATGAGACTGACCACACCAAATGCCTGTGGGAGCTTAATAGATAAAAGTTGATGACAATTGTTTGCATTAATGAGGTGGTTTATTGCATTCTTCTCTTGACTCTTGAATTGCAGTCTGGTAGACATTATTTGCTGACAGATTTAGCTTATTCTCTGCAACCTGAAAAGAATCAGGTGCACTTCCTAGTTTCACCAAGGAAATCAATCTGCTTTGTAACGTAGAGTATAATTGTTTATGGATCTAAGACACAGAACCTTACCTTGTCCTTTTGTTGGTTTCATTCTTTGTATTTTTAGGTAAGACAGGCGCTCAGGTGATCCAGTTGTTGAGTGAGAACTACAGACTCCCTCAACCATCTAACTGCCCACTGCAGTTCTACAACATCATGTTGGAGTGCTGGAATGCCACACCAGAGGACCGGCCAACATTTGAGACGCTGCATTGGAAACTGGAGGACTATTTTGAAATAGAGTCTTCTTCATACGCAGATGAAAATAACTTCATAATGTGAACACTCTGAAACGATAGCAAATAATGAAGGAAAAATAAAATGAAATGATCATATCCCAAACATAACTGTACCCAATAACAATATAATCGGTTTTTCTGGACTCACTGGAGTGATAGGGTGGCTTTGGTTGGGCATTATGGAACACAAATTAGATAAACATTTTATTGACTGGGTAATGCTGCGGGATAATCTAAAATGATATGTCATTTTCTTACTGCCTGCAAAATCAAACAAACAAACCAAAGTTATTTTTTTCTTTTTATAAAGATGCTTAGATTTCTATTTATTGTTGGAAATGCCGATCAAGAGAATCAACAGATGACAGTCAGTTTTTACTCAGTGATTTGTAGCATTATCCTATTTACTGAGTAGAGTGGTTATTCATCATTCCTTGGATTGTTGGCCCCCATCAGGCTGGTATTATGAAGGAATTTGATTGCTTTGCTGCACAGCAGGACCTGTGCTTTGAGGGTCCCACCCCCCTTTTTCTTTAAGATATCCTGTGACTACAATGAAGCTGAAGCCATGTTAAATGACTTAACTGTACTTGGAGTAATTGCACATATTTTCCCTCCTTTGAATAAAAAAGAGAAGCAGCTGTTGAGGAAAAGAATTAAAATCTCTCTCATTAGTAGAAGGAAATGATGGAATTTTTCTATACCTCAGTATGTGTCATCTGAGAATAATCTACATTAGTTTTAATCTTTTAATGTTAAGAATCAGATTGCAAAGCTGGTGAGTTATTATCTATGAAAATATGTGAAAAACATCTAATAGCA
This sequence comes from Echinops telfairi, assembly GCF_000313985.2. Lineage (NCBI taxonomy): Eukaryota > Metazoa > Chordata > Mammalia > Afrosoricida > Tenrecidae > Echinops > Echinops telfairi. The sequence continues at coordinate 46,898,214 of NW_022107431.1, read as the reverse complement.
TGTTAGGCTTGAGAAATAGGTATCAAAATAGTTTAGGGAAATTAAAGGAGAACAGTAGGATTTTTATGGCCCAGGTTTTCTGATTTTTTTTTTTTAGTTGAGTCAAATGCGCTTTGGCATAAAAGTGAAAAAATAAAAACCCAAACTCACTGCCATCAAACAAATTCTGATCCGTGGTGGCGTAGTGGATTACAGTCAGGCACAGATTACACCGGGTCAGTGCCTCACACGAGCCGGCTGCTCTTGGCACAGAGATGAGGCTTTCCTTTTCCTGTAAAGATTTACAGGAGAGGAAACTCCAGGGGCCAGTTCTCTGTCAAATAGGGTCGCTATGAGACCTTTGGCACGTAGGTCCGTATTTTGAACTAACCACAAAAGGTGTCTTGGTTTTCTATTGTGCTGCTGTAACAGAAATACCACAAGTGGATGCATTTAACCAACAAAAATTTATTTTCCCACAGTTTGGGAGGCTGGAAGTTCAAAGTGAGGGTCCTGGGTCTAGGGAAAGTCTTCTCCTCTTGCTCCCTTCCTCCTCCCCACCTCCTCTTCCCTTCATCTTATGCCACGCCCCCTCACCTCACTTTCCCTCCCCTTTCTTTCTCTTCTGTCTTTCTCTCCTCATAGAGATGGAAAGCCACGGTACATTCCGTGATGACCACGATATGTGTAAAGTAAGGAGAGCACTAATCATTTTATCAGTGAGTATGAATAGGTACAATAATGTCAATTATTTCTCTGAAGTCATCTAGTCTAAGTGACACCAAGACAAATAACCGGCACACAAATGGTGTGGGAGTGGTGTGCGCCCTCCTGGAACTTGACTCTGAGGAGAGAGAACTTCAATGAACAGCCCAAGGCCGATTCCTGTGAGATAGAAATCAGGAAAGCATCGACCCCACAGCCTTTTTACTAATTCCAGCACAAACTCACCCCCTCTCTATTGGGTATGGTAATTCATTGCAATGGCCACACAAAACTCATAGACAATACTCGCGATTCTGGGGTTTGCGAGGGAAGTAACCGAACACAAGCCAGGATCGGAAACATTCAGGCTTCAGTTCTCTACTCAGGAAGACCTCCTTTCAGCCGTGCTCCAGGCGCACCTCTTTGGAGCCTATCTTGAAGACCCCTGCCCTAGGCAAGTGTTAACAAAGCTTGTTTAGCTCCAATGCTAAAAGCCTAACTACAGTCCAATTCACTACAGGTCGCCTGCTGACAAAGACTCCGTTTTTGCACTGTGAGCTGGAAGTCCATCTTTCTGTCTGCAGCCAGTCTCTGGGTTCCGCTGCCTTTGCTTCCACTAGCATGTCTCTACCTCTGCTCTGACTGCTTCTTCTGTCGCTGGTGTCCTAATTTTCTGTCTCCTGTCTTGAGGAGGGTTAGTCCCGGGATCCTGGAATACTGTACATGCCACTTTGGTTGTGAAATGCCCCTTTCTGAAGTCTTTGCGATTTTTGTTTAGGATGGCAAAATTGACCAATCCCCTCATTGGGTTTTCATCTACCATTTGCATGGTCCCACCCGACAAGGGGACCGTGCCACTTGTTTGAATTATTAACAAGTTCTCCAACCTCCTCGGACAAGAGGACGTTTTCACATTTGCAGAGTCCTGCCCTAGGCGTCCTCCTGGTATTGGGCGCTACTCAATGAAGCGCTAACCACAAGCTCAGCAGTGCGAACCCACCCATGCCACCTCTGGAGGGAGGTTCCTCTTGTCTCTGAAGCCCGAAGAAGCAATGCTACTCTGTCCTATAGGGGTCGCTGTGAGTCTAATCTATTCAGTGGCAGTAACCAAGTCATTTGGTGGGAGTTCCCAAAGATGATGACTAGAAGAAATTAAGAAATTCACTGCACAGAAATGTTATTAAAAAAAAGAAACAGTAGACCGTTTTTCTTTTGATTCAATTCTGCGAAGACATACATAGAAATGAATTGAAATCTCATTTCCTTGTGAAAATTCAGCTACTATATAATTTTTCTTGCAGTAGCATATCATATTTTTTTAGTAAGATCTGATTTTGAAATGCATATGGAAGGTTATTCTTTGCGGTTTTAGTACCACCTGAAACCTGTTTAACTTACTGTGCTTGATTCTTGGGGACGTTTATGTTCAAGGTTCTGTCAAAGCAATCTATTATTCTTGTTTTTACCTGATGGATCATGGAGAAAAAGAATGGATTCAGTTATGAGAACCAGTAATCGATTTTTTTAAAACTGACATAAATTTCTCTCCCTGTATAGACTAAAAGAATCAGGAAAAGATAAGTTGAATTTTCCTACAATGAGCCAGCTCTTGTTAAATTTATCTCCTATAAATTGTAGCAAAGCACTTTTTATGTAATGTTTTATTTATGTAATTCAGTTATTTGGAGGTAGTGTTGAAGGAGGCAAATACATCATTTCGTGTGATGCTTCAAGCCCTTTTTTCTAAACCCAAGAACTTTTTGTAAGAGAAAAAAGTCAAGATTCCATTAAACTGCCTTTAAAAATGTTAAGAAGGAAACGGGTTTAAATTATTTGGGGTCAAACGAGTCAAGGGTAAAGTCATAATGGTCATAGACTCTGGATATGCTTCCATCAGCAAGAAAGGTCAAGACAAAATAGTGAGTAACTTGCAAACTCCACTGCAGACAGTTAGGAAGTGCTAAGGGATACGCCAAAGAGCAAGAAGAACACACGGACCATAAAACCTTTGGGAAACAACAGGCTGGGTTTACAATTTCTATTCATGTGGGGTCTACACAGCGACCCTAGGGATTGCCTGAACTATGTGTCACCCAAACTCTTTTGACAATGATGGCCCCAAGGGAGTCACTACATTTGAAAAGATGCGCTTTTGTCACCCGGCTGCATAGTCCTAGAGAAAGTACGGCTCAGCTGGTGCGCCGTGCATGGTTGATCAAGGTTGTGCTAAAACTGCAATAATCTGTTCCATGATTGCGAACCTATGATTTCTGGGCCAAACTGCATTCTTGGAAGTGTATCTGTGGTGACCTTTCCAGGCCCTTTGCAAGGCTGACTTGTGTCAACTAGCTTGGTTATAATTTGGCTCCTGTGTTTCTTGGCAACATGAGAGAAGTTTTGTTCTCTATCTTCTATGTGATGTCTGCAATCTTTTAAGCTTCAGAATGTCATCTTTTCACTCCTTAGAGTTTTTCATCCAACTCTCTTAGATTTTTTTGTTGTTGTTAAAAAAAAGCGATGCTGCTAGGTCTCTTAAATTATTTATTACATTTAGAAACGAAGTGGAGAGTTTAAAATATACGCAAACCCTGGATTTCAGAGCCTTTAACAAACAGGTTCAATCTGAGTTCAGATGGTGCTATTTACATATGGAAAATAAAATGAGGTTAATGGAAGAGATGGCCAAATATTTGCATTTACTACTCTTGCTTGGTGAATTAATTTAGTTCATATACCAAAAATCAACAAATTTCAATGTAATATCTTTTTCATCTTCTTAGAAAATAGCTCTTCCAGAAAAAGGGTAACCAATCTATATCATTCCTTAGTTATCTGTTTTTGTTTTGCTATACAGGAGGTTCAAATCGTAGAACATTGTCTTATAATTTCCTGAAATGGTAGAATAGATATTTTGCTTGTATCATTTATGAAAGATATAACCAAATAAAACCAAATTTATTTTAATTTGTGCTGTGCACAAAATTTTATGGTAAAAAGATCACAGCTTTTAGGTATTTTCCAAAATTGCCATTAAATATAATTTGGAAATAGGAAGACAGATTTGATTATGAAAGTTAATATACTTTTAAGGCACAATAGTGAGAATTTTGTATCTCATGCTCTTTTAATGATATTTACATAGTTCAATTTTAAATGGATGTATATTATACATGATCAATCAATTTATATGATAAATTGATATAAGAGATTGACAGAGATAAAAATATGTTTTAATTATACTCCTTATTAAAATGCTATATTTATCTTGGTTCAAACACAACTATTTTAATTTTTACATTTCTCTGGAGTCTAAAATTCAAAGGCAAAAGCTTTTCTTGACAATATATTTTATCCTGAGTTTTCTATCTTTATTCTCATTGAATGTATTTATTATGGTACTTATGTGTCCACATGATTACTTCTAACATGACTTCGGGTAGGTAACTATTTCAGAGGCCAAAGTGATTGTGAGTCCCAGACACGAATTTAATATTTCGTAATAAGTAAAACCTTTCCATGGTTGACGAAATGAAAATAATTCATGTCTGTGTGATGGGGGAAGTAATTCTGTGAACCAAGCAAGTCTGATCTTGCTTTTGCCACATGCCTACTGCAGGCCAGCAGCTTCATGTCACCATCTTAGTAACCCAAGCCGAGGGAGAAACCACTCTATCTACATTGTCAGTTGATTTAGTAGTGGGTAGGTCTCAAGTTAGCAATTAAAGACCTAGCTCAGGAAATACAAATGCCAATTCTGCTCACAATGAGCTGACCACCATCACTTGGCTCCATCTAACCACGTGGAGTCCTAGAAATAAATGCACCACCACCCCACACCCAGAACTGTACCATCAGAAATACTAAGTAAATAGCCCTAAAGACCCACCACATTAAAACATCAGCTGAATTTTCAGTGATGATTAGTGATAAACCCATTACCTGCTTTTTTATTCATTTAATTTTTTCATTACTTACTCAACATCTACTTATTGATTGCCTACTAAGTAGCAGACAGACAATTGAGTATAATTGGGAACAAGAGAGAAATGCATCCTATAAGTTTAACATCCGTGCGGAAAACAAATTTAGTTCAGATGAATTTAGCTCAAAAAATCAATGTGCACAATTTTACATTTTAATTTTCTACCTAAAATTTAAATTATTGCCTGTTATCTGCTATCCAGTTCCCATTCTCCATTCCATCCTTAGCAGAAGAACGTGTTAATGAAGGGACGTTTTTTATTAGAGCTGAGACAAAAGATCCCATTTCCCTCCCTCATTTGCAGTTGGCGTTAGTTACTCTTGTCACCTCCATGTCACGACAACCTCCTCATACTCAACAGAAGAGACCTTGCCTGTGCCACTTTAATCAAGAGTGATTTGCTCAAGACCTTGTTATGGCCACTGTGTGTTATGAGTAGCTTATGGGACTTCTAGAGAGAATCCATGAGTGGGGCAGACAGATGGCATGTGCCCTTTTTAAATTTTTCCCTTTATGTTTTCCAATGCTTCACTGCTATTCATCAGCCATCTTGGATTATGAGAAAAGCCTAGAGATAGAAATCACTTCTAAGCAGGCCTTGAGCATTCTGTCAACAACTTATCTCCAACCTCTATTGCTAGAGATTTGAGTACCCTGTTTCTGAACGACACATTGACATATATGTCAGTTACTTCTGAGATTGTTTTCCTCCCTAAGCGTTGGGTATTTACAATGTGTTACAGCTTTGGAGAAAGACGTTTCTCTTGCTACGTTGGGCTTTAAACTGGCCAATCAGTCATCTTTCGTGATGTCTGCTCTTTAATCTGAAGTGACCTGTTTACCAGGCTTTTCTATGTATTTTAAAATCTCTCCAGTTCAAAAGAAGAATCTGACTTCTCTCCCTGCATGCCTCCACAACCACGGGATGTGATCTGCAGCGTGTGAGTTAGGAGGACGTGTTAGGAAGCTTGCTTTCTCTTCAGAACGGCACGAGGACCAGGTATTTGCTTTCTGAGTCTCCTACACCTTCGGGAAGTCCTCTCGTTCTCACACTTCAAACAGGGTCATTTATTAAGGTCCTACCAATCTCCGTACAGCTTGGTTATTTCATTCTGCCTCTGGCTTTGAGATAGTTTAGAGTGGTGGTTGTGGGTGGGGTGAACCAGCACTCTAATTACTACAATTTGAAGGCTTGGATTTAAAACACTTAAATAAGTGACTCTTGTTTCCCTGTTGTGTATTCTTTTTTAACAAGATGTATTAACATATAATTAACATATCAGACAATTCAATGGTTTAGTATGTATTAAGAGTTGTGCAATCATCACCACAATCCATTTTAGACACTTTTTCATTGTATTCATTATTATAAGCTCCAAACTTCCCTGCCATAACCTAACGAACTATTAATTGAGTTACTGTCTCTATAGATTTACCTATCCTGGATTTCATATCAAGAAAATCATATGAAAAAAACCGACAATGGAAACAAAGTAAAACACAGAAACCCCCAATCCAAGAGAAGCAGAAGTTAATAGAAACTAGAACAGATTAAAATGAGTCAAAGGGAAAAATATCACATTACATGTTAACTTAACTATATATGCAGTAATTTCTTTTCCGATGCGCTCTGTCTGATGGCTACACTACCTCCACTCCTCGTCAATGGTCTGGGGAAATTCAATGGAGGCTTAAACCATGTGGGGACTCTCCCATTTGATCATTGTGTAGTATTTTTTTGATAGATGATTGGATTCTATTGGCCCGTATTTTGTTGAGAATTTTTGCATCTGTATTCCTAAGGACCACAAGCCTGTAGTGTTTTATTCTTGTGATATTTCATCTGCTTTTGGAGTCAGGTCATGCTCACTTGGTAAAGTGAGTTGGGGGCGGGGACGGCTATCCTTTTTGACATTCTGAAATGGTCTGTGTGGCATTGGTGACAACACTTCTCAGGTCTTGGTAGAATTCCCCTGTGGAATTCTGGTCTTGGATTTTTCTTGGGTGAAGATTTTTAGTGACCTGCTGTACTTCTTTATTTGTTATGATTCTGTTGAGTGTCTACGTGTCTCTCTGTGTTAATTTGGGTAGATGGTATGTTCCTATAAATTTTCCTATTTCTTCTAGGTTTTCAAACTTGTTGGAGTACAGTCTATCATAGGAGTGTGATATTATTTTTATTTCATTTGGTTTCATTGTGATGGCACCCTTTTCATCTCCAATCCTAGATATTTGCATCTTCTCTTTCTTTGTTAAGCTTTTCAGTGGTTTGTCCCCCACCCCCACCCCTGCCTCCCCCCCCCCTCCCGTTCCCCCGCGTTTTCCACCTCCTTTCTTTTTGCTCTTGTCTTCATGGTTTTTCTCCCGTCGGCTGAGAGTGTATTTTATGGTTCTTGTTTCAGTTCTTGAAGATGCTGTGTTAAGGCATTGATTTTGGCTTTTCTCTCACTTTTTACATGTTTGTTGATTGCAAAAATTGCCCTCTGATACGTTTTTTCTGTGTCATAAAGGGGTTGCTATGTGGTCATCTGGTTCTCATTTCTTTCAAGGCTTTGTTTTATTTCATCCCTTACTTGGTGTATTACCGAGTCACTTTTAAGTAGTAGGTTGTTCAGACTCCTTGCAATTAATTTTTTGCCCTTATTCTTTTGATTATTGATTCCCAGTTTGATACCACTGTGGTCTGAGGAAATGTTGGCAGAATCTCATTGCTTTTAAAATTATTGACTTGCTTTGAGGCACAACACATGGTCTGTTCTTGAGACTGTTCCATGTATACTAGAGAAAAATGTATACTTTTGGATGGAGCGTACCCTGTGTATGTCTAGAAGGTTGAGTAGATTGATTGTGTTGCTTTATTTCTGTGTCTTTAATGAGTTTTTTCATTGTGTTTATAGGTTTAATATGGTTGTGTCTTCTTGCTGTATTTTTCCCTTAATCATTATGCATGTCCCTATTTTGGTATTTCCTGGTGTTTTTTTTCATCTTTGGATTCTTGGTCTGTTTATATCTTTGTGCTTACGGCAGCATAAAGTGTTTCTTTGTATTGAAGGTGCACTTCTTGTTTTCTAATCCAGTCTGTTACTTTTGGTCTCTTGACTGGTGAATGTAACCTACCGACACTCACTGTGATTGCTATTGTGTAAAGGTTCGTTGCTGTCCCCGTGCTATGATTTGTTTTTGTGGTTTTATTGGTTTGTTTGTTCCTCCTCCATCTCTGTATTTTTTGAGTACTGTTTCCATTGTTGTGTTAGTCTGGGTAGACGAGAGGAACAACATTCATAGACACTTATTTTATAAGAGAGAGTTTTATATAAAGAGTAAGTATACATTAAGCATCCTAATCCAGTCCAGTCTAAGCCCATAAGTCCGACATTAGCTCATATGTCTGACATCAATCTACAAAGCCCTCAAACTCATAAAACACATGCAATGACACCGAATGCAGGAGGAACACCGAATCAGTAAGCATGTAAGCATCTCAGCGCTGGCAGGCATCTCCATGTAGCTTCTCCAGCACCCAGGGCTGCATCAGGGTGGGTCCATCTGGCTTCTCCCCAAGGATGTCTTGCAGGAAGTGAGCCTTGCCAGCTGAGGCAGAGAACTAACTAGGGTAGCCACAACTGGTCCAACCATCAGAGGGCAAGAGACCAGAGGGTTAGGCTTGCAGAGCTATTTATCGCTCTGCCCTTCAATTAATTGCACATGTGCTCATTGACCATGTTGGCACAATAAACCTTAACTATCATAATTGTATTGGTTTTGGATGTTGTTGAATTGTATGTTGCTTTTAGATTTGTCTACTATTGTAGATTCTCTATCCCAAGTATTTCTGCTACTATATTTTTGAATGCTGGTCTTGTTCTAACAAATTCATTTAATTTCTCTTTGTCTGGAAATGCCATTATCTCTCTCTCCTATTTGAGAGAGTTTTGTGGGCTATAGGAATCTTGGTCGGCATTTTTCTTTCTTTCAGGATATTGTACATGTCACTCTGTCTTATTGCCTGCTGAGAAGTCTCAACTGCTCTTCCTAGTTTTCCTTTGTGGGTGTCCTCCTTTCCCTAGCTGCACTCAGGAGTCCCTCCTTTTCCTTGATTGTTTGAGAATTTGACTGTGCTGTGTCAGGAAGTTAATCTTCTGAGCTCTGGTCACCTCAGGATTCCCTCCTCCTCTTCTATAGTTATTCTATCCTCCCTTATGGTACTGGATGAAAGCTCAGAAACTCAGAGGCAAGTTCTGTCCTGTCCTATTGGGTTGCTTTGAGTTGGAATCTATTTTATGGCCGTGAGTTTGGAGTTTGTTTTTTTTTTTTTTGGTGCTGGGGAAGTTCTATTATGTGATTGCTTGTACTCTTTTCTCTGTAAATCTTTATTTTTTTCTTGGTCTGGGATCCCAGAGAGATATAATTTGTTCCTTTTAATGGTGTTCTATATCATTCATAATCTTTCTTCAGTCTTTTGATTTTTTTGGTTGGTCGTTTCTCATGTCAGTTTTATCTAAATAATTGTCTTTGTACTCTAATTTGGATTTCCTTTTCTTTGATTCTATTACTCTGTTCTTTGATCTTCTTTTGTTTCTGTTATCTTTTCTGTTAGCTTCTGGAGTTCAATTTGGTGGGGAGCTTCTAGGGTTTCAATCATTTTCTTCATCCATTGTAGGTATCTAAACGCTATTCTCCTGAGTACTATTTCAGATCATCTCAAGGCCTCTTCTGAGTATAATCCTTTGGTTCTCTGTGTGGTTCAGTTGTTTGTGGTTGTTTTTCTTGATTTTTTGTGTACTGTGATATCCTGGTGTTTCCATGATATCATACTGCAGATATTAGTCTTGGGTGAGCTGCTGGGCTGTGTGGAGTAGTTGGCTCTTACTGGGTTGCTACAATATTTGGGATCTTCCTTCATGGGAAGCAGAGATGGCTTTAGCCTTCCTTGCTGGATATCAGGGACAATCAAGGCCTTCTTTGCTGGGTTGCTGGGACAACTGGGGCCTTTCTTGTTGTGAGAGGTAGGGTCAGCCAAGACCTTCCTTACTAGGTCTTGGGGACAGATGGGACATTCCTTACTAGGATGTGGAGATACAGGGTCTTCCTTCATGAAATGCAAGGAGGCCCTGGGCCTTCTTTGCCAGGTTGCTGGGATGGCTGATCCTTCCTTACTAAAATGTAGGGACAGATAGGGCTTTCCTTACCTAGAGAGAGAGATAGACAGGGCCTTCTGTTTTGGATCACAGAGGTGGCCAGGACCTACCTTGCTGGGTCCCAGGGATAGCTGGGGCTTCCTTAATAGGAATGGTAGGGGCCTTCCTTGCTAGGTCAGTGAGTAGCCTGGGGCTTCTACCTCCTTTGTATATTAGATGTCTAATAATATAGTGGAGCAAAGTTTAACAGTAGGTGGAGCAAATTGTAACAGAACTATTTGGTAAAGCAAATGAATATCTTAAAATAGTATCCTGTCACACATGGAAATTAAAGAAAAATTAAATAACCATTGAAGTATGGTGTGCTGAGTATTAAATAACTTACATAGTTTCCCTTACTTATCATACTTAATACATACATAAAATACTTACCAATGGACCATACTTAAATAACTGTTTAAGTATGGTATGCCGTAAGAAAAATGTGGGCTGTTGATGGTGTAAATAATAAGCACTCAGAATAGGGTCTGAGGGTTAGAGAAGAATGGAGAAAGTGATATTTTACTGCTGCCTACAAGATGAGAAACTGTTTACTGTCTAACTCCAGTGGGGGAATTGGGAACAGCCAAGGCAATGCAAGAAAATCTCTTCAAAGGCAAAGAGTATCAAAGACTTGAAGAGCAGAAAGATATTCAATTTGCTTAGAGTGTGTATGGTGAGAAATTAGGATTGTCCAGACAAATCCTGTCTCAAACTTGAGGAATATATAACTCAGGTAAATAATACTAATGTTATTTGCAGACATTGAAAGCTTTTAAGTTGGTACCATGATCCAAGGGTATTTTCAAAAGATTATTGTCACTAAAAGATGGTTCAAACAGTTTTCACCTAATGGCTAGCCTCAAGGGTGATGGTTTATATCACCCAGAGAAGGTGTGATCTATTTCTGTAAATGTTACAGCCAAGGAAACCTTATAGAATAGTTCTATCCTGTAACTGAAGCGTGAAGATTAGCTTAGATGAAGGTAAGTGTGGATATGGGGAGATAATTTAGGAGAATTTATTATCCTATTAAAGACACTAAGACATAACAATGGATATAGAAAGAAATGAACACATAAGGCAACTGAAGTAGAACAAGCATCACATGGCAACTGTTTTGGTTTGTGTGTGAGGAATAATTAGTTATAAAGGATGATTTCCATGTGTCCGCCAAGAGCAATTAAAGCACAGAACTACAGAAAGGAAGTCTTAGGAGATGGAAATCACATGATTTGACTAAAGAACTAGTTAATTGATTAGTTTATGAGGTCGTAAAAATTTTGTTTGAAATATTAATAAGAGTTGAATACTTGTACCTGGATCTCAGTAGTGATACATGCAAATAAAAATTCGAGAGGTATTGACATATAGAAGATGTTTAAACTTATATAAGAGGATGAGACCTTCATAGGAGAGACTGTAGACTGGAGATATAAAAAGCCCAGCACTAGGCCCAAGGAGAACTGGCATTTGAAGTTTGGGGAGAGAAGTAGCTAGAGAAATAGACCAGGAAGTATGAAAGTGGTACTACAGGAACCAAGACTAAGCAATGAACATAGCATGCAAATTAGAGGTCAAGAGAGGTGGGGAGTGAAAGTTTGCATTAGATTTTAACAACATAGGTGAGCCTTTTCACTGAAGGAGTGGCCTCAAAGAGACAAGAGATGCAGACAACAGCTACAATATTGGTGGCTTTTCTTGATAACAATCATTGGTTGTCCTTCCAGGACTATTTTCTTTCTTTCTCTCTCTCTTTCTTTCTTTCTAATCATGTTATTGGGGGCTCACACAGCTCTCATCACAATCCATCCATCCATCCATGTGTCAAGCACCTTCGTACATATGTTGTCATCGTCATTTTCAAGACATTTTCTTTCTACTTGAGCCCTTGGTATCTTCTTCTTTCCCTGAGATTGATCTAGCTTGTTAATACTTTGTGGTCAATAAATTGCTTTTCTTTAGAACTACAAGTTGAATCTGGATTATAGAAACAGAAGTAAAAATAGAAAATTTCACGTAATTCCAAGCAAAACATCTATTCATTTTTACCTTGAAGATGGATGTCAGGTATAATTGTTAAAAATGAAACAATATGTCCCATTCATTGCAGATGAATTGTGAATTCCCCCTGAGTCTGCTCAAATAAGGTGGTAAGAAGCCTGAGCTTAATTTCTCACAGGGAAGATATTTGAACCACCCCCAAAGAATATAATTGTAGGAAAGCATTAAAGGAAGAAATAATAGAAAATGAAAACAAAGAAAAGTCTGTCTATTTTAAGAAAACATATCATCAATGTCTTAGAAGAAATATTTCTCCCTTTTTCTGGTTAATCAGCTTATGAATAATTCAGAAACATTCTTACTTGGCTTTAACATATCCTTAGTTCAAACCTTAATTTTTAGGAACTGAGTCAAACAGAAATGGTTTGGGAGTAAAATATCTCTTGTACATTAGCTTTTTGAATCTGTTGCCTAGAGCCACAGGATGCTACAGCTCCACCTACTGAACCTTGATTGTCATATCATCATGCTATTGGGAGACGAAAAACTCAGACACCAAGCTAATAAAAACAAAGTGTGTTTCATCACTCGAAAGATATTTTCCCTTAGGTGAAACTGCTTTAGAGACTTTTTAAATCCTTGCAGATTTATTTGCAAATCTTTTAGAAAAGGCATGCCATAAATCTGGCTGTCTTAAATTAATTGTCTTTCTCTGGTATTTAGAGAAACTCACAGTCATGAATTTATAACATGGCCAAGATAAAATTCTTTTTGATTTTGAGTCTGCGCATTAAAAAATATTATTGTAAAACACGCAAGACATGTAATGTGCAAAGGGGCCTGGGTGCCAACACCAATTAGTAATAGCAAAAGCCCAACAGGAGGAGCAATTCCTTTCAGGCAGGCTCAAAATGGCCAACAGATGGTTGCCCAAATGACTGCCAAAGAGTTTTTGACTAGAAAAAATTACAACATAATTTCAAATTCTTATGTACTTTTCAGTTACCCGACATTTAAAAACACCAAAAAAAAAAAAAAAAAAGGACCCAAAGTAAAAGAGTAAGCTCAATTGGTCATGTGTTCCTATACTCACTTTTGCACTGAAGACATTGATCAGAAATTACAATGTTGTCCTTTACTGTTTTGGAGACATGCAAAATTACATAGCTCATTTCTTACAAATTCTAATGATAAAAATAGCTCCTCACCAAAGCAGAGTAAACAGTACCTTGCCCTCCTGATTGTGCTCTTTTTATACACAGATTTATAGATTTTAACATTCCAGCTCATTTTCATAGGTGTTTTTTATGATGCACACAGCATATCTTCCCACACACCCAATTATATTTGAAAAGCATTGAAATGCCTTTTATATATTCTTGTTGACTTTCTTGGCTTATTCATTCTTTTAACAATAGAGTATGGATAGATTTTTGTGAAACACATTTTGTAAATTATAGGGTTTTGGATTGTTATTAATACAAAAAGTGAAACATTTCCAATACTAACAAAAATGACAAGTATCATAATTTTTGTCTATCATAAAATAATAAAATTGTGTAATTCTTTGCCCCTCCCCACTGTGCATCCACATTTCTAGTTTAGTTTAACATGCAGTGAAAATGACATCTTGTTTGTGACATTAAATCTATTTAATTAGGAACCTTAGAGTAACAATTTTATTTTCTTCCATTAAATCCTAAATGAATTTTCAGCATAAAAAATGAGTGTATTGATTTTGTGTTGACGTCTTAAGACTACCAAAATCTCATTGATACTTTCAGTAGATCCAAAAACCAGCTCATTTGTACTTTATTAACTGCTTGCTAAGCAGGTTATAAATTAATCTGTTGCCTAAAGAAGAATTATAACTTTCAAGTTTATTTTACATTATAAAGCAGAGTTCTAATTATGGGAAGAAGACTTAGAAAGATTCGTACAATTTGCCCTGGATACATAATACTCTATTTTCTTTTTCAATTTTAACATGGGTTGGCTGTATTCTAGAAGTTAGACAACCATGTCTCTTCACAGTATGTTTTTAAGAAAAAACACCCCAAACACTACTTCCATAATCCTGAAAAAAATTCCAATGTGCAGATTAACTTTATATATTTTGCATCTTACTCTTCTCTGGGGTGAATGAAAGAATGAAAAAATATGAACAGTTAGAATGACAATGGTTCTCACAGACTTCTTGCTTGAAACAAAATTTCACCCCAGGGCTCTTTTAAGAAAACATTTGATTTACCTACAAAGCAAGATGTCAGCACCACTGTCCTCACTCCTGTATAGTTGCAAGAAAGACAGAGTGTAGCAGAAGGGAAAGGGTGAATATTCTCTGGGGAAATGGAGGAAGTTCTTGCTTTATGACCTTCATAAGAGCTGTCCATTTCCCAACTTCATATTTCTTACGTTTGTCAGCGGGTGGGAATGAGGTCACCAGGAGTGGGGAACAAGGCAGAAGAAAAGTCGTCGTCTAGCAGAACAGTGGTGAGCCAGTGGAAGAAAGCTAGTTCTCCCTCCTGACACAAGGTAACTAGATTTATAGTGTCTATTTCAGTCTTCGCCAGAGATTTACTGACAGATCTTGGCCAAATCAAATCACTTAATTTGATAAGCTGCTTCTTTTTTTTTTTCTCCTGATAAAATATTATTGTTAGTATTTATGAATTGCAATGAAGGTTTCATGAACATAAAGCTATGAATAGTTCATGAATATCTTGAAATATTTTTATGTAAGTATATGTTATCAAATATAGCCCACTCTCAAATACCACTTAGTGGGTTATGTGTGGAGAACTTAGTTCTGGACTGTTATTCCCTTGCCGCCTAACATAACTCAGAGCTGTCTCCCTTCGCAAGTTTGTCAGTGTGTGTTAAAGAAAGCAATCTAATTTAATTTGCTTAAGCAGCAAGCTGTGTGCGGATAGTTGAGAAATAAGGCAGGTGAGTGGTGCGGTGGAACAGCTTTGGGTGATCAATTCAATCATCAAACCATCCCTATTGAGTATCTACTCTGTGCTAAGGACTGGGTTAGGGGTTGGATATAAAAATATGAATCATAGATGAAGTCCAGTATGGTAAAGTGGCAAGACCTTGGAGCCAGACTGACTGGACTTGAATTCTCTATTTGAATTGCTGTATTAGATGTTCCTCTCAAAAATCACTGCCACTGAGTTCATTCCAAACCATAGAACCCTGTAGGACAGGGTAGACTTCCCCCTGTGGGGTTCTGAGACTGTAATGCTTTATCAGAGTAGAAAGCTTCCTTTTTCTCCCTCCTTCATTTTCGTGGTTGTCAAAAATGGTAACATGCTTGACTAGTAGCAGAAAGTTGATGCCTCAGAAGATAGGCTTGTGAAAGATCACAGGCTTGTAAACCAGCAGGTCTACGTTTCACTTCTGGGGTCAATATGAGTTAGAATCAACTTGATGGTAACTAACAGCAGCCTTTGACACAAGACTTACATCCTCTTCCAGATCTGTCATGGAAGAAGCTCAACCAGAATGCTCCCTAGATGCAAGGATGGTGAGACTTCACCTCCCATACTACGGATATGTTGTCAGAGATACCAGTCCCTGGAGAAAGACATCGTGCCTGGTAAAGTGGAGGGGCAGCAAAAAAGAGGCGGGCTCTTAACATGATGGATTGACACAGTGGCTACAATGGGCTCAAACATTAGAATAATTGTGAGAAAGATGCAGGATTGGGCAATGTCTCACTCTGAAATTTACTGGGTCCCCATGAGTGAGAACTGACCCTATGGCACCAGAAGATTATATTTGTTTTTATCTGTAAAAATAAGATATTATCTAATTCAGAGAATTCATGTGGAAAAAAAATGAGTATAGGACTTTATTCATGCCAGATACACTAAATACTCATTACAAGTTAAGTTGGAAGATCCATTCTCTCCTTCAAGATTTGTGGGGAAGACACAATCAATGATTACGTTGTAATTATTGTAATCAATGACTGTAATCAATGATTACAAATGATAAGTTTTGTTACATAGATAAGAATAAGCTTTTTGAAGTCTCAAAAATTAAACACCAAACTCAGACAGGAGGGATGGGGAGAATTAGGATAGGGTGTCAACACCAGATTTTGAAGGAGATCTGAAAAATCAAAGATTTCTCATTCTAGCCTGAAAAAATATTAGTACACAATTTGAAGGCCTCTAGTCTGAGTTGCAAGATCTAAAGATATTTTCCTATGAAAGTCAGGTAGGGTTTTAATCCTAAACCCCCTCTCTTTGGACATAATATCCTTAGTTTAGGGTCCACTCAAGATTCTGTTTAATTGTTACTTGTATCTTTCAAATAGATTCCTACTCATGTTGGCCCTGACTCATGGCCAATCACAGGTGTCATAGTAGAAATGTGACCGATAGGGTTGTCATTAGTTGGTTTTTCTGAAATAAATCATTAAATATTATCAGGCACCTCCAGGTGAAATTGAACTCCCAATCTTTTGGTTAGCAGCCAAGAGTGTTAACCATGATAGGACTCTGCGTCTTACAAACACTTTTATCAAAACTAACACAAAGAAAATTTTAGGTTTTCTTTAATTTCACGAACTCTCTTAATTTTCCCTATTTATGGGATTACTATATATGCTTTAACATTTTATCAACATTTTAAAGGTTAATTTCTTTCTTTAGAGAATTTTGGGGATTTTCTTAGTCCTTACAAAATATGTCATATGCCAGTAGCATATAGTGAAAGTGGAGACTACCTAAAAGATGTTTATTTGTGTTTCACTGTTTGCAAAAGCATTTGAATGAGTGGATCACAACAAACGATGGATAACCTTGAAAAGAATGGGTTTCAAGGTCATTTCATTGTACTCATACCGAACCTGTACATCTATCAAGAGGTACTTATGCAAACAAAACGAGGGAAGACTGCCTCATTTAAAATCAGAGAGGTGTTTGTCAGGGTTGTATGATTTCACCATATTCCTTCAGACTGTATATTGAGGTAATGAATTATAGAAGCTGGAGCACATGATGAGGAATGAGGTATTCGGATTAGAAGAAGGCTTATTAACAACCTACAATACGCAGACAACACAACCTTGCTTGGTGAGGACTTGAAGCACTTGCTGATGAAGGCCAAAGCTGGCAGCTTCAGTACGAATTACAGTTCAATGTTAAGAAAACAAAAATCCTCACAACTGGGCCAATTAGTAACATCATAAGAAACAGAGACATTGTTAAGGACTTCATCTTGCTGAGATCCACCATCAATGCTCATGGAAGTGGCCGTCAAGTAATCAAACAAAGCACAGCACTGAGTAAATCTGCAGCACAAGATCTCATAGCAAGAATTCCATTTTCTTTGGGGACTAAGACAATCCTGACCCAAGCCATGGGAGTTTCAATGGTCTCATATGAGTGTAAAAGTTGAACATTGAATAAAGAGGACCGAAGAAAAATGGATGCATTAGAAATATGGTGTTGGAGAAGAATATTGATAATATCATGGACTGCCAAAAGAGCAAACACCTCTCTTAGAGGAAGTATAGCGATGCTTTTTCGAGGCAAGGATGGTGAAATTTCATCTCACATACTCGGACTGTTAGCAGGAGAAAACCATCCCTGAGAAGGCCAGGTTCTTTCCAAAGTGCAGGGGCAGCAAAACCAAGGAAGACCTTGGGTGAAGTGGTTGGGCACAGTGGCTTCAACAGTGAGCTCAGCATCGGAACAGTGATGAGGACGGTGCAGGACCAAGAGGTGTCTTATTCTCCTGTACAGAGTCACTATGAGTCAGCATGGTCTTGACGGTACCTAACAACAATAACAACAGTACCAGAAGCACTTCGTTAGGGGATAGAAAGTCTCTTTAAGGGACCTGATTCCGGTTATGAATGCTGCACATACAGGAAGAGTTCATCAGCGACTCTCTGAAACAGACCCCCTTCTTTGGATTGCTGCGTTTTGCTCTGTCACCTCTGCTTCAGAGAGGGCATCTAAGGAAGCTGCCCATTATTTTTAATAGAATAACAACTCCTCATGTTTTTTCTCTTCTCAAACACCACTCTGATCCTCACAACAGAAGCACCAAAAAACCAACAAGCAAAACTCACCTGCATGCAGTTGATGACAACTCTTAGTGACTTTACATGGCAGGGTAGAATTGCCGGAGTGAGTTTCTGAGACAGTAACTCTTTACAGACGTACAAAAATTCCATCTGTCTTCTGTGGAGCAGCTGATGGTTTTAAACTTAGGACCTTGCAATTAGCAGCCCAACATGCAACTACTATGCCAACAGGGCTCCTAATTCAAGCAAAAGAGACATGAGGAGCTGATACCAAGGGCTCCAGTAGAAAGCAAATGTTTTGAGAATGATGAGGAAAACAAATGTAAAAATGTGCTTGACACAATGGATGTATGTATGGATTGTGATAAGAGTTGTACAAGCCCCCAATAAAATGATTTAAAAAAAAAAAAGAAATAATAAGGTCTGTGAGGTGTCAACTAAATCCACATAGATGTCCACTAGCCTGTATGATCCAAAGATTGTAAATAATAAAATCCAACTCTGAAGGAGGAAATGGTATCAGAGCTTAAACTTTTAACATATGGTTTGCAGAAAGCTATGTATGATAGTGGAAGCCCAAAATCCATTTGTAGGGTCCATACCTGGATGAAGTCTCTGGTGAATCCCCTGTGAACATAGTCCAGGAATATGAATAGCCTTCTTAGCAGACAAAGAGCACTGTCAAGTTCATTATGGCAGATGTAGTTGGGTTAGAATATACTATCTTATCATTTGATCTCTGTTTTGACCTATTTTAAAGTTGTTTCAGTTGTTAATATTACTGCTTTCTTTTCAATTGGGGCTTTTCTAAGCTTTGACTTGTCATTGGTTTTTTTTTTTTGTCTGCTTCCTGTTTGTATTTTGTATAGTTTTCAGTACATTAAACCCAGGAGAGGTAAATCTGTAGACAGTAACTGGATTAATAATTTCCTAGGGTCATAATGGGGAGGATAGGGTGAAATAGGGAGATAACAATGATGAATACAGCAAGAAACAGCTCAAATATTGATTGTGGTCCTGATTGCACAACTCTTCTTAATATGATTGAACAATTACATTGTATGATATGTAAAGTATATGCCAGTAAAATTTTTAAAAATATAGTGTTTTGCAATCTAACACTATTTTCTCTCCTTGAACTCCTGTTTACAGTACTAGTCTTCTGCTGATTTTATGGTTTCAATAATGTTTTCCTATAAGCTCTAGTGGTGTAATGGTTAAGTGTTGTTGGCCTGCTGACAGGAAGGTCAGCAGTTCAAAACCACCAGCCACCCAGTGGAAGAAAGATGGGCCTTTCTATTCCTGTAAAGAGTTACAGTCTCAGAAACCCATGGGCAATTACATCTTGGACTCAATTTGATGGTGGAGAATTTGGTTTTATACTGTGTTCTGAACATGGAAGAATCAGAATTTAGGTGTGCGCTATTTCCCTGAAGTATAAGTACAGTGAGCATGCTAGCTGTTGCTGGAGGAGTCCAGCATTAATTTAGGAATGTGTTATTTGGAAGATTCTATTAATACGTATTAAATGGGATTATGTATCTGAGATTAAGAACTCTTATGAATGTAAGAATTAACTTCCAGAATCCATCCTGAATATTTAATAGCAGCCATGAGATATGATGTTTTTGTGGTTATGATATTTGTCAAAATTTCATTTTCTTTATTTCTTTATTCAGTAGCCCTTCTTCAAAGTCATATGTTATATTTAACTATGAAGTCTATATTTAATGAAATTGAATTTATTTAATGTACACTTATTGAGCTATTATTATATGAAAATTCTGTTTTCAGAGTGATGGTAAATATAAGAATGTGATAAGCTTCCCTTTCTAAAGAAACTTAAGCGTTTACCAGAGTTCACAATAAAGGTCATGTGAATTCACTTAGGGGTTACGGTGAGTAGTGTGGAAGGAGGTGTTGGGGGAACCTAGGCTTTAGGTATGTAGAAACCACTCTTTAATTTATTCAGTACTTGGTTTTCACCACTTTTGTAATGGAGTTTGAATTTCTTTCCCTTTCGCCCAAAGCTGCTCAGTCTCAGTGCTTAATCTTCACTTATGCCTCTTGGCATTAGGAAGCAGTCAATATGTGTCTAAAATTAAGGATTGAGAAATCAATACTTTTAAAAAGTGCATGGTAACCAACCTCCTAGGGTATTCACTCACTTTCACAATCACTTCTATTTCAATCAATGCAAAAGCTCTAGGATTTATTGTTCTGCCTCACGTTCAGTTCCTTTTTGCCAACATTACACACTCTTGTTTCTGCATCACTCAGGCTAGAATAATTCCTCAGGAATTCCAGCAACAGAGTTTGGGTGCTGTGGGGCACCCCCTTCACCTCAGAGTAATCAGAGCAGGGAGAAGGAATATTGGTATTTCAAATCCTTCAGAAATCCTTTCCCCCAAAAAACTCCCTGCCATTGAGCCAATGCTGACTCATAATGCTGCCCTGTGGGTTTCCAAGAATCTTACTGTTTACAGGAGGAGAAAGCCCAGTCTTTTCCTGGAGGAGATATTGGTGATTTCCAATTGTCATGATATGGATCACAGCCCAGTGGGTAACCACTACACCACCAGGGCTCCCTGATCAGAAGACCATTTGCCCCCCACTCCCTACTTTCAGTTCTCCTTTGAAGTGTTCCAACTAATGTACATAGTGTATATACCTTTTATTTTATCCATTATCTAAAATAATAACTGGAGAAACATGCACACACGCCTCACCAAAACAAACAGCAGTTCTCACAGACAACATATCCTTTATAAAAACAAAATAAAAAAACCGCCAAACCCATTTCCATCAAGTTCACGCTGATTCACGGTGACCTTATGAGAGAGAACAGAATTTCTCCCTTGAGCTTTCAAGGCAGCAAATGTGTATGAGAGCAGATCACTTCCTCATCTGCCTACCCAGGGGCAGCTGGCAGGTTCTGTCATAGGCTGAGTTCTCTAGAGATGCAAACCAGTGAAGTGTGTGTGTGTGTGTGTGTGTGTGTGTGTGTGTGTGTGTGTATGTTATTATCGCTGTTACGTGCTATTGAGTTGGCTCTGACCCATAGCAACCTATGCATACCAGAACTAAATATTTCCTGGTTCTGCACCTCCTTCACAAGGGTGCCTCTGCCTGAGCCCATTGTTGCAGCTGCTGTGTCAATCCATCTCATTGAGGGCTTTCCTCTTTTTTGCGGCCCTTCTATTTTACCAAGCATGATGTCTTTCTCTAGAGAGTGGTCTCTCCTGACAACAAGTCTGAAGTATGTAAGATGAAGTGTCACCATTTTTACCTCCAAGGAGCACTCTGGCCCTGCTTCATCTAAGACAACCCATTTTGTCCTTTTAGCAGTCCATGATACTTTCAATATTCTTCTCCAGCAACGTAATTTAAACACCTCAATTATTCTTTGATATATACTTTATTCAATGTCTAACTTTCACATGCAGGTGAGGCCATTGCAAATTCCCTTAATTGGGCCAGAATACCTTAATCCGCAAAGTAACATCCTTGCTTTTCAATACTCTAAAGAGGTCTTGTGCAGCGGATTTACCTAAGCAACCCACCTTTTAACCTCTTAACTGCTATTTCCATGAGCATAGATTGTGGATCCAAAAAGATGTAATCCTTGAAAACTTGAATCTTTTTATTATGATGTTATCTATTGGCTCGGTTGTGAGGACTTGGGTCTTCTTTACAACAATACTAAAGGCTGCAATCCTTGATCTTCATTAGCAGTGCTTCAAGTCCTCCTCACTTGCAGCAAGCAAGGTTGTGCCATCTGTGTATAGCAGGTTGTTAATAAGCCTCCTTCAATCCCGCTGCAGCCCTCTGCTTAATTGAGCCTGAACCCCTGGCAGCTCCCTGTCAATGTTCTGCTGAAACCACTGTTGGATGATTGTCAGCAAATATGTATACATAGAAAGGTTTATATCAAGAAAATAGCTTGTAAAATAGTTGTACAATTATTTGTAAAATAGTTGTAAAGGTGGGCAAGTTCTAAGTTTGTGGGTCAAATGCCACACTGGAGTTTGATTCACATGGCTGCAGTACAAAGCACCTACTTAGAAGAACTGAACTTAAGGTTTGCTGGTAAAATGGGAGACTCTTGATGACTCGTAGGGTCAGCAGATAATGCAACATGCTACTGGTTCAAGTCCAAAGGACAGAGGTCAGTTGTTAAGTCAGATGTAGGATTCAAACGTAGTAAGATGGAAGCAAGTTTTCCCACAGTGTCCCTCTGTATTAGAAATGGGCCAGTTTCCTGAAGAAACTTTCTTTCACTTGAATGGCTTTTGGTGGGTTTCATCCTGGTGGTGTCTAGATTATGTTAGATATCATCATAGGAGATTACTATATTTTAACGGCCAACCCCCTGAAAATCCAGATATAGTCAAGTTGATAGAAAACCCCAGCCTTCATGAGTGTCTCTGGGTTTGTTTCTCTAGTCCACCCAGACTAAAACAATGGCCAACCACAGATCTGCGGTTTAAGTTAGTCCAAGGAAGAGAGATAAGGCTATTTGCTCCTGTAAAGGTTTACAACCTCAAAAGCTATACATAGCGTTGCTCTTAGTAAAATCCACTCAATGGCAGTGGGTTTTGGTTTAGCATGCATTTAAGGGACTGCTCCTTTCACAATATGAAGACCATTTCTTGTGCCAGTTGCCATGAAGTTAATTCTAACTCATGGCTACTCATTTGTATGTCAAATAGAACTGTGTTACTTAGGGTTTTCAATAGTGGATTGTTTTGATAGTAGATCACCAGATCTTTCTTCTGACATGCCCCCTGGGTGGATTTGAACTATCATTTTTCTATTTGGCAACTGAATACGCTAATTGTTTTTAACCCAGGAACTGATGGAGACTATATCTATGGTTTACTGTTGTGGAATTGAACCTCTGACTCACGGTGACCCTGTGCACAACAGAACAAACTACAGGCTGGTTTGCCCATAGGATTTTTATGGGCTGATATTTGAAAGCACCCTTGAAGTCCATTCAGCATCACAGTGACAGGTGTGCCTCTATTGGTAACTGAGTAGGAGCTAAGCCCGCGATGTACTTCTGCTGGAAATTGAGCCCAGTTCTAGCATGAGGACTCTGACATTCTTAGAGGATTCCTTCCACCACTTAGAAGTGATTATGGAAACTGGTAGCGGTGGTTTCAACATTCTGGTAAGAAAAGAAAAATACCGTTAACTAAAAAGGAACCCTGGTACCAGAGTGGTTATGGGTTGGGCTCCTACTTGCCAGGTCAGAAATTCAAAGCCACCAGCCTCTTCTTGGGAGACAGACAGAGCTTTCAACTCCTATAAAGAATTAGTTTCAGTAACTCCCAGGAGCAGTTCTATGGGTTGGCATTGACTTGATGGCTGTCAGTTTTGAGTTTTCTTCAAGAAAAAATACTTGCCATCACTAGGGTTGCAAGAAAAGAATGAATGTTAATAGTTTATGTAAATACATTAAAGGAATGGCTATGCCACTCAAATGAATGCACAGTATGCAAAAATAGCTGTTGTGAAGGTATCCAATGGAAGTAAATGTTTTGGTGTACATTTGAGAAGTCTATTTTGTTACTTTAAACAGAGGCTATAAACTCAAAGCATTCATTTTGTGAATGGTGCTGGGCTGAGAGCAATAGGCCATGTGGTGAGTCAGAGGAGCCTCCAGCTAGATGTGCTCAGGGAAGCACCTGAGGCCTTGTTGGGTCTCTGACATTTCAATGTGTGCAAGGGGCGCAGTGGGGGCAGTGACTCAGGGATGGCTGACACTGAGGTCCAAATTTCAGTCAAGTGAGGACCAGAACAAGAGAGGAGGCTTTGCTTGTTCCATGCATTTGAGAATTGCACCCGTGCATGGAAGCAAATCAGTTAGGATGCTAACAGTGTCTAGTGGCTTTTTTAAGAGGTGCGAGGGAGGCAAGAATTCTAAAGGGAAGAACATGAATGGAGATGCATCACCAAAGCTCTTGTGGAAAGCAGCACTAGCTGAGGAGACATGATGCCCAGGGTCATGACAGGGGTCTGGGGAACGATGCAGAAAGAGAGAAAGTTGAGGGAATAAGGAAAGAGATCTCATCCTCAGGGAAGAAGATTTATTGTGGTCAAATGAGAAGATCATTTAGTTGTATAAAAATAGAAAACACACTTATCAAATGTGTACTTGCTACCAATCTGTGAGGGGTAACTAATATGATTGATAATAGAGTCAAGACTCAAAAAGTCATATTGGAATGTGGCAGTGATGAATTGATACAAACAAAGTGAAGTTTAGTGGTGATAAATGTGAAATTTTCCCTTTATACTAAAATAAATCACTTAAAGTATAGAGTACTGGAGAAACTACTTAATACTGCTACATGTGGAAAATACGGGAGTTTACTTGATGGAAAGCTTACATATTAATGAGGCCAGACCCGTAGTGTGGTTAGTTTAAAGCCAATTCAAGCCTTGGTTTAAGGAATAGGGGCACTGTAGGGTCGAACTCAGGAAGAATGTCTAGTTTGATAGTAAAATGTGAAAATTGGGTTGGTGGTGGGTTACTAATTAAACAAATTAGGATATCTTCTTGCCATGAAGACTCTACAGTATCAAATAGAATGAGGATGCCCCCTGTGCACTAACTGGAAAATATTTTTAAGCGGGGGGGAAAAAAAAAAGACGCACATTAGAATATCTAACATGCCACATGTGTCTATGAAATGGAAGGGACACCACCTTCTTGTTTTGACGTTGGTAAAGCCTTAGTACAACTATCAAATGGGTTTTGCTACCAGGTGGTCTATACAGGAAAGCAGTAGCACTGGGAGGTATGAACACTTTCTAACAATCATTTGCGATCTCAGGGCAGCTGTTGCCCAAGAACAAAGTTCAGAAGGGTTTGGAAAGAAGAAGGAATGGAAACCGGAAGGAAGAGGAGGGATAAATGGCGGTACATTGAGGGGACCGTAATGAATGAGATGAAACAAAATGTGCAGAATTGTTGAATGGTAAAGGATGGATCTCTGTACACCTTCACCCAATTTCCAATAAAGAGTTTTTGAAAACGACAAAAAAAAAAAAAAAAGAAATGGAAGGGGAATAACATGTTGCTGTTGCTGTTAGCTGCCATCAACTCAATTCCAATCCCTTGTGAGAAAAAGCCGCGTGGTCCTGTGTCATCCTCAGCACCGCTCTATGCTCGGGGCCATTGCTGCAGCCCCTGTGCCAGTCCATCTCCGTGGGGGCCTTCCTCCATTTTTGCTTCCCCTTTACTTCACTAGACGATGTCCTCTAGAGACTGGTCTCTCCTGACAACATATGCAAGACAAAGTCTTACAAAAATATGGAGGATAAACCCTTACCATCCTTGCCTCTAATGAGCACTCTGCCGTATTTCTTCCTAAGATCGGTGTGTCTCTTTAGCGGTCCATGATACTTTCAGTGTTCTTGTATAGCATCACAATTCAGATGCATGGTTTTCTATTGGTCTTCCTTAGCCAATATTCAACTTTCACATGCATAGGAGGCAACTGAAAACACCCTGGCTTGGGTTGGGTGCCCATAGCTCTTAAAGTAACATGGTAACATGATTTCAGTACTCTAAAGAGGTCTTGTGCAGTAGATTTACCCAGTGCAGCACACCTTTTCATCTTTTGACTACTGCTTCCAAGAACATTGATGGTGGATCCAAGTAAGACAAACTTTTCTTTATTTATCATGATGTTACCTAGTGGTAACAAGATTTTTGTCTTTTTTACATTGAGTTATAATCCATACTGAAGGCTGCAATCCTGGATCTTTATCAGTCAGTATGTCAAGTCCTGATTACTTTCATCAAGCAAAGTCATGTCGTCTGGATATCACCGGTTGTTAATAAGCTTTTCTCCAATCCTGATGCCAAAAGCTTTTCCACATAATCCAGCTTCTCTGATTATTTGCTCAACATACAGATTGAAGAAGTATGGTGAGAGGATACAACCCTGATGCACACCTTGCCTGATTTTAAACCATGCAGTATTCTTTTGTTCTGTATGCATAACTGCCTCTTGATACATATGTAAGTTCCACATGAACACAATGAAATGTTCCAGAATTCCTGTTTCTTGAGCTTATCTATAGTTTGTTACAATCTAAATATTATATATATTTAGTATTTAGCATATATATATATGCTATATATATATATATAGCAGTCCATCTTCTTAGCCAGCAACAACCTATCTGTCTGGTCCTTAGTCTATCAGTCATGTGATTTCTTGGCCTCTGCCTCGTTCTGCTGACTGAGAAGTCCATGGATCTGCCTCATGGTCTTTTATCTATGGGATAGGAAGAAAATAAGGACATATAATCATATTTGTTTTTATTTTCATCAATAAGTTCCAATGTAATGAAAACTGAATTTAAAAAAGAAGTTCCATAGGAAACCTCTGCTGCCACCTTGACTTCAGGCAGGGATCTCACACAAGCTCTGGTCCTGGCCTTACTGGTCTCAGTCTTGAAGGCCTTCCTGCTTCTGAGATGGCTGTCCTATACTCAGAGGCACATCATACTGACCAATGCTTTGTGGGAGTTCCATATACCCTATTTGTATGCTTCTACCCAGTCACTAGGTGTTTGTTAGAAGAGCCATACCAAGCAATTTCACTTCACTCACTACTATCTAGTTGATTTAAGTCAGGGGTGATCACACTTTTTCAGCATGTGAACCACTTACAAGATGATCAACCAACTACAAAAATGCAAAGCATATATTTAATTTATTTATTACAGTTATTCATAAATGCATTGATAATTCTTTATATGTACAATGTATGTTTATGTACTGAGCACCCCTGATTTAAGCTCATAGCAACTCCATAGGATGAAGTAGAACTGCCCCTGTGAGTTTCTGAGATTATAATTATGGGAGTAGCGTGTTGGTTTTGAATTGCTGATCTTGTGGTAAGCAGCCCAATGTGTAACCCATTATACCGCGAGTACTTCGTTTTTAGGGAGGCTTAGTGTAGGGGGAGTCATAGTCTTAGAGAGAGCCTGTTTCAAGTCCCTCCTTACTCAAGTCATATCCCTATTCAAGTCACACCCTTATTTTAATATAACAGGAGTTTCCTTGGGTATGTGACCTATACCCAACTCCTCCTCATCTGACCTTGGCTTGTTGGAACTTGAGCTTTCAGCCATTACTTGAATTGCCAATTCTGTGATTCACCAAATGTAGCCTTGGTACCCAGCAACCTATTAACTGTCAGTTTTGAGATTCAGTTTCCATAGTCCCATGAGTCAACAGCCTATTGTCTAAATTGCACATCATGGATTTATCAGCCCCTGACACCTTGGGGGTCAGAAGAAGACTCCACTCAATGCTTGACCCATGGATTTGAGATTTGCCATCCTCCATAACCACATACTGTATATACTCATGTATAAGCCCAGTTTTTCAAGCACATTTTTAATGCATTTTTTTTTGGGTAAAATTAGATGCCTTTATTGATATTCGGGTCGGCTTATGCTCAATTATATATGGTAAGTTAGTTCCTTGAAATAAATCTCTCTCTCTCTTTCTTTCATCTATCCATTTATCTATGCTTCTCTGGTTTTGTTTCTCTACAGAATCCAGCTTAAGACAGAAGTAGAATATATTTTTGGATGTAGGGTCCCTATGCTGAGACCCTCCTAGACCCAGAAGCTAGAGAAAGCTGCAACATCAGAGCTGGCATGAGACAGCTATAAGTAGCAGCAGGAAAATGGCTGCATGAAGACCATCATAAGGCTGTGCAGTGAGCTCCCCAGCCCAAGAACTGAGATAAATCTAGTGGGGATGCCAACACACAGAGTGGGAGAGCTGAGTACCCTCACAAATGAGTCTTATTGGTGAAGTGGGATGCCTCTGGGCACTTTCTGACAGATCTAAAGGTATTTATAATATTTTTCTAGGAAGGTAAAGAGAAGGCTGAGAAGTCCAGATGTGAGTACCAGAGAGAAACCTGTCTGCCTGTGCACCTGACTGAGAAAACACTGTCCTAGTCAAAAGACTATAGCCTGAATTGTAGCCTGTTCCTTCCCCAATAAGGCCCATAATTATAATCATGAATGCTGCCTGAGAGTTCTGTTTGGCTACTGGAAGAAATGAACTAGCCTAGCAGAAAAGTACAGAGTGCTGTGGAAAGAGCACCGATGACAGGTTGCTATAATGATTGGAGAGAAGAAGAGGAGTCAGCCTTATAGGGATACATTTTGGGCTGATGCTAACCTTGATTCATTCCCCTGAAGAACTCAGGTGCCCTCCATGCTATGTTTACAATTGGCACCACTTTTACCTATAGCATGAGGTGCTCCCTGTCCTCAAATGCATGAAGCACTCTGGATCAAGAAGACATTAGATTTGTTTTTAGTTCTTTCTGATCAAAGTAGGAATCAAGGAAGAAGGGAATAAAATAGTTTGTCCTTTCCAAAATCTTTCTTGAGTGAGTAATTTAATTTTAAAAAATAATTAAATTATTTTTTAAAAATCTAAAAATATATTTTTTGATAAAAGTAATTGCCAGTGCTCCCTTGACAATGAGGATATCAAGTTGAAGAAGACACAAGTTAAGTCTTCAAGCTGTTTACAGCATAGGCTCAAGGTGTTAGACACACAAATAATTGCAATATAAGAACATATATATCATGCCAGAGACAGGAAGGAGTTTGAGGAGTGTTGCCTAATGTGATGGCTTCTTGGAAAAGGATGTCCCTGAGCTCAATCTCAAAAAAAACAGTAAGTAGGTGTTCTCCTGAAAAAGAGAAGGGATGAAATGAAGGGTGATCCAGGGAGAATAATTCCAGAAGCAGAGACTCCTAACATAGACATGTGTTCAGAGGAAAAGCAAATGGTCTATTTGTTGGAGCACAGAGTTCAGAACAAAGTCAGCAGGGCATGCGATGACAAAGACACATTAGCAACCTTGAGCTAAGTGTAAGAGAGACACACCTAGCAGTTTGCCTAGCATAAAGAGGGAATGCCGCCCAGTGGGAGCTCTCAGGCTCAAGACCAGGCTACCTGAGCACTTCTTAGTGCTTTAGAGAATAAAAGACCATGCACTTAGAATTAGAACAAGACTTTGTCCTTTATAAGATTGCATTGCACTCATATACACACACACAAAGGAAGGTAAAGACCATTACACCGGAGTTCTTTCACCCATCAAAATTGGAGGTGTTCTTCTTCACGTGAGCTAAATGAGATTACCCAACAGTGCCCCCCGCGGGCACTGGTGAGCAGAGGAAGAGAGGCATCCTGACACTCAGAGAAAGGAAAGGAGACCTCTTGGTATTAAGATGTTGAGTGAAAGTGGGTTTTGAAGCTAGTAAACTTCAAATAGGCTATTTGAAAGAGAGGTTGGTAATATACATTTGAAAGGTCCTTATATTCAAGTTATTAAATCATTATCACACTATGGAAATGACCTTTTTCTAAAAACTGCCATAGAAAGCCATTTTGTTATGGAGGGGCTGATGTTTTCTTTCTTTAAAAATTTTTTTTTAAATCATTTTATTGGGGGTTTATACAACTCTTATCACAATCCATACATACATCAATTGTATAAAGCACATTTGTACATTCGTTGCCCTCATCATTTTCAAAACATTTGCTCTCCACTTTCTTTTTCCCTCCCAGTAAGAACTGTAGAGATGTATAATGTCAGGGATTGTACAAAATGGACATTTCTGATACTTCACAGTTATGAATTCAATAATCCTAAAAGATTACACTTAAACTTGCCTTAGCACTATATAGTCACATTTTTATAACTCCCTATAGAAAATATGTTGTTAAATAAAGATAATAAATGACATATACAGTGTCTTACTTTGCTTTTAAGGTTTTTCTTATCCAAGAAACCAAATAAACAATAGGCAAATATGACCAAACTTGATAAAAGTTTGTTAGAAAGTGATCTATATCAATGTACACTTATCTTATCCTACTAGAAACTATAGTTTTCAAACAATTATCTTCTAATTTAAATCTCAGAAAGTCCTATGAAGGTGACTGGCTGGCCCAATTATTAGGAGCCAGGCCAGAAGTAACCTGATATGTGTGGATCTCATTAAACAGGAAAGGCAGAGTTTAACAAACCACACTAAAGATTAGTCAGTCAGTGATTGAAGGAGCACTAGTGGCTAGTCAAAGAGTCTTGGGATAGAGTAAGCTAGGCACTGAACTGCTAACCACAAGGTCCTCAGTTTGAAACCACCAGTTGCTCCATCGGACAAAAATGAGACTTTCTGCTATTGTGAAGATTTGAAGTCTTGGGACCCATAGGGCCAGTCCTATCCTGCTGCTAGAGGTGGAACGGCAGTTAGGGTTCAGTAGGCTGTTCATTGAGCTTTTAACCATCAAGTCGTTCAATTGAACTAGTTCTCAGCCTGGTTAAGATTTAGAAGTTGCAGAAATCCAAAGGTGAAATTCCACTCTGTTTTATTGAATTGCTATTTGTCAGAATTGACTCAATGGCTGGACGTTTGTCTTTTGATTTTTTAAAAATTATTGTTCCTACCTACATGATACCACTCTCCAATCTGGTTAGACCTGTGTATAATCCCTAGCTTGTCCAATGCATTTATCCTCAGGATAATAAGAGATATTACAAGAGGATGTTGAAAACATCTATGAATTAATTGTATATTTCCAATAATTAGCCTGTTCCTTCCTAATTGCTTTAGAAAACTTCCCTCCTTGCAAAATATTCCACCAGCAAGTGAGTATTGTTTAGAACCATATCTAGCCTGCCAGAAATATGCAGAAGGGACAGTTATAACTTCAGAATGAAAGAACTTTGGTCAAGGAAAAGGGCTGGAAAAATGTCACGAGACCAACTTGGACAATAATTGAAAGCAAAAAGTCCTAAAAGACAGTTCCAGTTCAAAATTTGGAACTAATGCATATTCATGACCAATCCTTGAAAATCCGTTTCATATTTATAAACCCTTCAGTTTACGTCCTAGTGTACAGATATAAGTCCCTCTCTTGGGAGCTCACATTCTAGTCTTGACTTACTCTTGATTTGAGCAACCAGAATAGAGATTTCCACTTCCTTTTTCCATCTGGTGAGCAAGATCTTGCTTGGTTGTTTTTATAAATCCCATTATAGCTAGCTTTTTCAACCCATTTTCTTTTTCTGGAAACAAAATGATCTCTCTAGATTCAGTGGGCAAAATATTGAATGCTCCAGGAAGCATCAAAAGAAAATGGAAATAATACACAGAGACCTTGTACCAAAAAGAACTAGGACACATTTCAAGAGGTAGCAATATGAGGAAGCAGCAGCGGTATTAAGTAAAGAAGCTGAGGCTACATTAGCCAAAAAAAGGTGCCAGGAATTGATGGAATACCAATTCAAATACTGCAACAAGCCGATGAAGTACTGTAAGAACTCACTTGTCTATGCTGGGATTTTTGGAGGATAGCTACTTGACCAACTCACTGAAAGAGATCCATATTTGTACCAATACCTAAGGAAGGTGACCCACCAGAATACTCAAACTCTAGAATGATATCAGTGATATCACATTCAAGTAAAATTTTCTTGACTATCATCCAACAATTGTTGCAGCTATACCCTGACCCGGAACTGCCAGAGGTTCTGGCCAGATTCAGATGATGTGGAACAAAGGATATTATTGCTGATATCAGATGGCTCAGAACTAAGAATACCAGAAAGACATTCAGTTGTGTTTTATTGATTATGCAAAAGTATCCAACTGTGTGGGCCACAGTAAACCATGGATAAACTTGAGAAGAATGGGAATTCCAGAATAATCCATTTTGCTCTGTGGGACCTGTACATGGATCAAGAGGCAGTTGTGTTAACAGAGCAAAGGAATATTGCAGGGTTTAAAATCGGGAAAGTGTGTGTCAGGGCTCTCACCATACTTATTCGATCTGTATGCTGAGCAAATCATCAGGGAAATTGGCTTATATGGAGAAGAATATGTCATCCGTATTGGAAGAAAGCTTCTTCACAGCCTGAAAAAGAGATATATAACCTTGCTTGCAGAAAGTGAGACATTGGCTGATGAAGATTAATTCAGGATGGATAACAACTCAATGTCAAGAAAACCCAAATCCTCACAACTGGACCAATAGGTGACATCACAATAAAAGAAAAGATTGAAGTCAAGGATTTCATCTTGCTTGGATCCATAATCAATGGTCATGGTAGCAGTTATCAAGAGATCAAAGATCGCATTGCATTAGGCAAGTCAGTCACATAAGACCTCTTTGAAGTGTTGAAATGCAATGTGGTAGCTACATAATTGCATGTCAACTTGATAAGTGTAGGGGTGGAGTCTAGCCTGTTAATCAGTTCACAGCCTGATGATGCTTTCTTGTGAGCATGGCCATCTCATGAGGATTCTGGGAACTTCCTCTCTTTCTCCCTCAGGGTGGGCCACACTCTCTGTTTCACCTTCTTGCTGACAAGCCATGTGGAGCCACACAAAGACCTGAGTGAGCCGTTTGCGGTGGAGACCTTTGCCAGCCCTGCAAAGCTTCCACTGCCATTGGATCTACAGGACTTTTCACCCTGACCTGTGATCTTCCTGCATTCTGCGTCATTGCATACCACTGCATGAGTCTGAAGAGAGATTTATGGACTAATACTTGACTTAAGGGCTAATATTGGATATTTGTAAATGATCTGGACTGGGATGGGATGTTTTCTTAATACACAATTACTCTTTGATGTAAAGCTCTTTCTTATACATAGATGAGTGTCTCTGGGTTTGTTTCTCTAGTCAACTGGGACTAACACACCCAAGGATCCCTGAAGTAAGCATCGTTACGGTGAGGATACCATGCTTTATAAATCGCAGGGACAGTGAAAAGGTGGAAGGCCCTCAGGAGGTGAACCGACGCAGTGGCTGCAGCAAGGGGCTCCAAGAAGAACACGTGTGACGGTGGAGCAGGAGCAGGCGGTGTTCCGTTCTGTCGGACACAGAGTGTCTGTGACTCGGAACCCACCTGAAGGCGCCCAACAATAACAACATATGGTTGTTATAGGCTCACTGCTCAGGATAAACCTTATGCTCACATTTTGGTGAGTTTTAATGGTTTTTAAACTACTTCTGAGAGGAAGCAAGTTTTAAAATATATTTGCCTGTTTTCTTTTGTTTCCCAGGGTTTAATACAGAGTTCTGCTACCTGTGCAGCCTATTAAGTGATTTATTTTTATGAATGAATGTGGCAGGTTATCACCAATAGTTTTTGTTTTTTTTAATATTTATACCAATAGCTAAAGGTTCAATGTGCAAAGTAGCTTCTATGCATCTGGTGTCCTGAGATACTCTCTCACTCACCCCTTTACAGGTACCGATACAGAACTGTGGTTGCAAGAACAGACACCAACATCCCAATTGTGAGTCTGGTTCAGGACCAGACAACGTGTTGTCCCGGGAGTCCAAACTGACTGGACCACACCTAACAAAGACAACACAACGAATGTTGAAGCACACAGCCTTGCTAATTCCCGAGTTCATGGTCTTCAACTACTACATTAAGACATGTACCGATATGTTTTAAATTATGTTCAAAAGCGAGGAAGGTGGGATGCTTCCCCCCTTTAGTTTAGCCACCAGGTCTTCGTGCTGGTTAAGGAGACATTTAAGTGCAGCGGCCCCAGTATTTCTCAGGGGAAGTCCAAGTGTGCTTGGGAGATTTGTCCTATCAGTTGGGGGCCCGGTAGAAGCTGACAGCAGTGTGAGGAGGGCACAATCAGCTCCCTGGCATGGGAAGAATGCCAGTGAAGAGGCCACCTCTCCTGAGATCCTGGGCACCAACTGTGGGACAGAACTAACAACTTCCAGAGGGAGTTAGGGTCAGCCGTTCCTCTCCAGATGGCTCATTGCAGGCCTGAGGCCCCCACAGCGGGAGGTGGGGGGGCTGTCCTGGAGGCAGGAACTAGTAACAACAATGAGGAACCCTTCTGATGGCAACTGGGGTATGCTTGGCCAGAAAAAGAAGGATCCAAGCTACTGTCAGGGCACAGTAGGGCGCTGTCTCTCACGCTGCTCAGCTGGACCCACCCAGAGACTTCCTTTGATGTGAATAATTATAAACACACTGTGTACAATCTTGCATATGCTCCATTCTTGGACAAAGGTAATTATACTAATCATTAGCATTTTGGGGGTGTGCCATTATAGTCAAGCACTTTAGGAGAAAAAAAATTTTTTTTGCCTCCTCACAAGATAAGCAACAACACCCTGCACATATGGCATGGTATTAATGAGGTACCAAGAATATAATTTAATTGATTTTGTCTGGTTTCCTCTTATGTATGCTGTTTTCTCCCAACTTACCTGACTGTTTGTGCTTGCAAATTCTGTAGCAAATATAACCCTGTAGCTTCAGTTCTCAAATGCTCCCAGATCAGCAAGAGGAAAAAGCCACTGTAAAATTCACAAAGGTTATATGGCACAACCATCATTTTCTGTTATTGATCTTGCTTCTACAAATGAAATCTGAAAGAAACATTACTTTTCAAGTAGCTTTATTTTTGTTTGTTTTTCCCCAGCATGTGCTTATTCAGTTTTCCTTTTCAATGATCCCTAACTTCAAACACCTTATGCCGTTGCTAATGCACTCAATCAAACTATGTTTGGAAACTATTTGGCTCTTCATTTCATTATTGATAATTGTTAAATTGCTATGATATTGCACACTTCTAAAAGAATTTTTGAGAGATAACTGACTCATTACAATAGTCAATATTCAAAATTTCTACTCAGAAGGGTAAGTGACTTGCGTGGCTGGCAGATTGTAGAGGCAGCACTATTCGCGGGCTCCTTATTTTGCGGCAGAAGGATGTAGGTGGCACAGTGAGTTAAGCTGTGGGCTGCTGGCCACAAGGTCAGCTGGTTTCTGGGAGAAAGATGAGAGTGACCACACCCCTGGGGACCCTTGGCCTCAGATATCCCTGGAGCAGATCAACCCTCTCCTATTGGCTTGCTCTAAACAGGAATCCAATCTCCGTGTGTAGGTTGCTTTGGGGGGTGATTTTTCAATTACCCTTGTGGCGGAGTGGATTGCATATTGGGCTCCTAACTGCAAAGAGAACCCTCCAGCTTCTCTGAGCAAAAAAGATGAAATATTTTGCTTCTGTAAAGATATACAGCCTCAGAGACTCAAAGGGGCAGTTCTATTCTTTCCTATAAGGTTGCTATGATGTTGAATAGACTCAATCTCAGTATGTTTGGGTATGGATTGGAATAGGCTTGATGACAGTGGGTAGGGATGGAGGGTCTGGTCCTTATGCTGTCTTGCTTCTCAGAGGGGAGTGATTTGTTCTATCAGTCAGCAAAGAACCTGAGACAGGGAGTGGGAGCCAAAGTGAAGATATGGATAGAACATGGATGGAGTCTATGCAGTATCTTGGGACTACATTTCCCAGATCCCCGTGCTGTTCATGGCAGTATTTCTCCCACCAGAAGAAGTTTCTGAAGAACCTCCTGTACAGAAATTATTAATAAGATGTGAAAGCTGTCTGTTATTGTTAGGTAATATTGAGTCACTTTCAACCCATGCACAACAGAACACAACTCGTTCGGGTCCTGTGCCATCCAGAGAGTTGTTCCTGGGCTTGAGCCCATTGTTAGAACCTCTATGTCAATCGAGCTAGTGGAGGGCCTTCGTCTTTTACTCTGCTCCTCTACTTTACCAAGCACGCGGTCCTTTTCCAGGGGCTGGTCTTTCCTGACCACGTGTCCAAAGTACGGAAGACAAAGTCTCTCCGTGCTGCCTCCAAAGAGCATGCGGGCTATACTTCCTCCGAAACATATTTGTTTGAGCTTTAGGCTGTCCATGATATTTCCATATTGTTCACCAACACCACAATTCAAATGAGTTCATTCTTGGGTCATCCTTAGTAAATGACCAACTTTCACAATTGAATGAGGCAATTGAAAACACCACGGCTTGGGTCAGTTACAACTCAGACCTCATGTTGGTGGTGAAGTAAGAAATACCAAGATCGGCCATGTTTGTGGGGAAACTTTTTCTTTCTCTTTAGGAGTTTCTTAATAAAATTCTTTTGAGATACCCTGTGTCTCCCAGAAGTAAATCTTTCTTTTGGGAAGACAAGAACCTGAATTCTAGTAACAACCCTAATGCAGGTCTCCCTTCTCTTTATTCATAGCAGTTCCAGGTAAAAATGCTTTGACAGGGGAAGAAGAAGAGTAAAAGCATCTAGTGGGTTGTGGGAATAGACAAGTAGAATCAGTTCTTGACGATTTCATCTGCCTTCCAGTTATTTTTCTCTAGCTACTGTGGTTTATCTCAAAGCACCATTTCTCTCAGACCTTGTGGCTTTGATGACTCTAGAAAAAATGATGAGGAGAGGCCACAATTGAAGAGCCAAACAATCCTCTTCCTCATTCAAGTAGGAGAGTGACACTAGATGAGTTTACTTGATGTTTCTGAAATTTTTGGATCTCTTCCACCATCTTCTTTTTGTTGTAAAGGAAAATCCAATACTCTGCTCAGAAGGTAAGCAAAGGCATTTGTTGAAGAATATAACAGTGCTAGCTGGGTCACATAAACGTGGAGTCACCATAAGCTCTGGTGAGCTGGAGCCTGAGACTGGCTTAAATATAGTTATTAGAAACTAAGAGGCAATTACATTTCGGATTGACTGGTATTATAGAGCTTTGCATAATCAATCACCAAGGTTATCATGAGACCCCAGAAGTTTCAGTTGAAAGACTATATATATATTAAACTTGTTTTTCAAATCTGTAGGCAACTTAAAGCTGGCATAAATAGCATTTTAGAATATTAATTTTTCCGGGGGCCTAGAGTAAGCACTCTTTCCAAAAACAGGTGTGCAAGGATGGGAGTGGGCAGTACACTTTCCTGGAAGAGCCTGATTACAATATTTAACTACATTCCTGATCCTCATCTTTGTTTGCTAAGGACAAATGATGCTTTTCAGAAATGCATCTGTGGGTCAGGAGCAGCAGGAAGGCCAACTAGGAATGGGCTTTCAAGTACATGGAGTTGAATTCAGACCACTGCTCTCAGGGTCAGTCAATCCCGTGATGACAAACGCTTCAGGGTTTCTTACACCTGCCTCTATTCCTTGGCCCCATGATTTCTCCGGTGCTTCAGTGTCACTATACATTTTCATCTTCACAGATTCTGCTGCTAGGAATCTCTCACTCTTTCCCTTTTATTTTTTGGCTCCGGTACTCAGAGCTGTGGTTGTCTGGTTGTTAGTGCCATTGAGTCGCTCCTGACTCACGGTGACTCTACGTACAACGGAATGAAACACTGCGCTGTCCGGCCCCAGCCTCACAACTACTGGGGCCTTTGAGCACATTGTTGCAGCCACTGTGCCAATCCATCAAGGGTCTTCCTCTTTCTTGCTGCCCTTCTGCTTTACCAAGCATGGTGTCTTTCTCCGTGTTATTTCCTGATAACATGGTCCATGTGCACAAGACACAGTCTTGCCATCCGCGTTTCAAAGGTGCATTCTGGCTGTGCTTCCTTGAACATAGAATTGTTTGTTCTTTTGCCAGTCCATGGGACTTTCAATAGTCTGCATTAGCTACATAAGACAAATACATGGATTCTTATTTGGTTTTCCTGATTCACTGTTGAACTTATACATGCACATGAGGCAGCTGAAAATACTATGACTTGGCTCAGGTGCACCTTAATCCTCAGAGTGACATCTTTGCTGTTCAATATTTAAAAATATCTTGTGCAGCCGAGAGTACATCGTGTTCTTAGTTCATTGTAGAATAAAGGATTTCAGTCTTAAAATAAAATACACGCGAAAGCCAGTAGCTTAGTAGTCCCCAACTTTCATGTAAGGTTTGTCAGTTGCATGTAGTAATGGCCAGGAAGGCCATCTCCTGTGGCCAGAGGTTTGTCTCATGGTCAATGTGGTCAACATGTATCTCCTCATTTTCATCTATGTCTCTGCCTTCTCTCTGCTTTTCTCTCTCCTTCCTCTGGCCACACGTCCATCTAGCTGTCCTACAAAATGAAGGAGATAAGTTACATTTTGATTTTGTGCATCTAAGTTCTCATGAGAACTTGAGGAAATCAAGGCAGTGACACTGGTTATCGATAGGTGGAAGTTAAAAAGCAAGCGTTTCAATGAGCGAATGCGAAGATGGGCTGACAGGTGGAGAAGTGTTAGATTCCCACTAAGCAAAAGTAATCTGAGATTCTTAATCGCTGATATCTGGCAGTCTCTGACATAGATAGTTTCTCCCTTTTTAGGAAACTTTCTATTCAGATTAGACACCATTTTGAAGATTAGGGACAATTTCAACAGTACATAAGAATATTTGTTGTTGGAAGAATTCCTTATGAAATAAACAGTATTATGACAGTTTTTCTGATTTTATGGAAGGAAAATGTAAAGCATCGTGATAGTCACACCACTAAATAAGACAGCACAAAACGCCAACTCAGTAGAATAAACCGTAACAAGAAGTCGATTGACAGTATCCATGGGAAAAATAATTGTGAAGGTGCTTGGTATGAATGTCTAAGGTAATATTTGTAGAAAAAAATTAGTTCAAT
This sequence comes from Echinops telfairi, assembly GCF_000313985.2. Classification (NCBI taxonomy): domain Eukaryota; kingdom Metazoa; phylum Chordata; class Mammalia; order Afrosoricida; family Tenrecidae; genus Echinops; species Echinops telfairi. The sequence continues at coordinate 46,859,764 of NW_022107431.1, read as the reverse complement.
TGCTTCTTAATACCGAAATTATGTTATTAGTTTAAGAGTCTTAAACAGTAGGAGGCTAAACTATGATTTAATATTAAAGCAATTGTGAAACAAAGTGCCAGTCACTCACCTACAATATCTAGCCCAAAACCCAAACCCAATCCTTGGCCGTTGAGTCTGTTCCCACTCATGGCAATCCCCTAAAAGCGTGTGGCACTGTCCCTCAGGATCTCCAAGGCTGGGCATCTGTCCAGCCGCTGAAGGACGCATCTTTCTTCCCCAGAGTGATTGGTACCTTTGAACTACCAACATGTTGGTTAGCAGCCCAGTGCACTAAGCACTGGGATAGCAGAGCACCTTTTAATATCTGGAACCTTTATTTTTCACTTAAAAAAGAAAAGACGTATGATAAAATAATAATAACTTATAAATTATCAGGGGTTCCGGGGGAGCAGGGAGGGAGAGGGAAAAATGAGCTGAAACCAGGGCCTCAAGTGGAAAGTGGGTGTCGTAAGAATGATGAAGTCAACATATGTACTAAAGTGCTGGACACAGATGACGTATGTATACATTGTGATGAGTTGTATGAGCCCCTACTAAAATGATTATTTAAAAAAAGAAAAGAAAAGAGGACCATCAGCACAGTTTAAAAAAAGTTGCATGTTTCCTTTAGATCACAAGTGTTAATGAATATTAGCAGAAGGGGTTCCTGTGGGGCTTACCTGGAATGTACATGCTGGGCTGTCTTGTTATCAAGAGGTTGCATTAAGAATGAGAGTCATGAGGATGGCAAACAGAGAGACAGAAAAGCCCGGAGTGTGGGTGACATCATGGAGCTTCCATAGCCACCTGAGATAGAGGCTGTCAGGAGGTTTTATTTTACATCAGACAAAAGTACTCTTCCTCCAGCTACGTTTTCCTCTGGGTGTTCACTATTAGCAGCTGAACCGACTTTCTAACCAACTGTGTATGTTCTTTTATCATATCTATGTTGTAATCAGTTCAGTGGATTCCCTCAGTATATTTTTGTCCAAAAGCCTATAGGAAATCTACCTACCGCACATTATGTTGTTCCAGTTTTTCTTTTCTCTCAGTAGCGATGATGACGTTTACATATCCTCTATACGCTTACCATTATGTTTATTGTTTATCTCTTCATGCAAAAAGTCAACTTTAAAAGGCCGGGATCCCTGCCGACTTTTCTCAGGAAATATGCCAAGCACTTAGCACACGCCTGACACAGAGCAGGTGCTTAGGAAAAAACTCACTGGGTAAATGAAAGCACCGCTACATGCAAACTGTCAGCAAAATGCCACGCAGGCCTACTGATAATGACAGGTGACTGAGGCGATGGTTCTCCCCACACAGCATGTAGCTTAAAACTACAACCAACAGAGAGCGTCCACGAAAATGTGAGATGGCTCTCCTGGCCTTATGTTGCAGTTGTGGTTAGTCAAGCTCAAGGATGCATCATCGAATTGGATAAGGGGTGGGCAGGGCCAGCTAAAGGATTAGTGACCTGGTTGTGAATGAAACTGAACTTGAATGAAACTGAACTTCAAAAGAATTAGAATTGTTTGGGGTGGTAGGATAAGGGCAGTATGTTTTGGATAATATTAAAGGAGAAAGCTAAAGGAAAACAAAAACCAACATAGGAGACAAGAAGAGGCATTGTTTATGATAATATGGTGTGTGTGTGTGTGGGGGGGGCACATCTGAACTCCTCTGGCTTCAGTAGAGAGAGTGCAATTTCCCACCAGCCTGAGACTGATGGTCCTCAAGCACAGATCAGATGTGCCTCCACCCTCCTTCCTTTTCTTGCCCTCTCTGACACCCACCGTTACTCCCATGACACTTTGCTTCGCTACTGGATTAGATAATCAGTGACTACACAGAACTCACAGACCACAGTCATGACAATGGGGGCTTATTAGGGAAGTTCACAGTTTACTACAAGTCAAGGTTAGAAAACACTAAGGATATCGTCTTTTGTCCCTATGAATCACGCTGCTTAGCTGGCAGCAGAGTCTCTTTCTGGTACTCAGCTTTTCAGCCACATGATCCCTTGGCCTCTGCCTCTGTGGGCCAGGAAGCCCACCTGTGGCTCTGCCACATGGTCTTGGTGGCACAGTTCTTCTGCTTTAGAAAAATCAACAGTGAGAGACCCACAGGACAGCATTTACCCAGGGCTGAAGCTCAGAAGGCACGCAGGGCTAGGGAAGGAGGGCCCAGGGAAATGATAAACACAAGGCGCAAGCGTGCGGAGTGCTCTTACATTGTGGAAATGGCAATCAATGCCGCAAAACAAATGGTGCATATGTTGTTGAATAGAAAATCAATTTGTTCTGTAAACTTCCACCCTGGAGAATTAGGCCTATTTGGATTATATCAATGATATTTTCATGTCCCATAAAACCATCACCTTAATGTCACTTTTACAAAAATGTACTAAAAGGAGAAGACACAAATAAACTAGTGTATTCATTTTAAATTCTTATTTCAGTGAGCTGAGTAAAGTCTCTGGCATGGGGGTGATGCTTCGGGCTACTCAATGTAAGATCAGCAGTTGGGAAACACCAGCTTCGCTTAAGGAGGAGGATGGCGCTTTCTAGCCCCCAAAGAGTTACCATCTCAGCAGCTCACAGGGGCAGGTCTGCTCTCTGCTCTGGGTTGCTCTGAGTTGGAATCAACTCTATGGCAGTGAGTTTGTTGTTGTTGTTTTAAGTTAAAAAATGCAGAAAATAAGATAAAACACTTCCCTGTGGCATATTAGCATTTTTTTTAACATAATTCCACCACTACTTATACATTTATGGGTAATTTGATTTCCTCCTTTGATTTGATTTTTACTTTTTTATAAGGCAGAGGTGAAGAACCACCTGCCTTGCTGCCCATTTTTATGCCAAAGTGGTCAAAGTATTTATCTACAAAGTGATTGCAGAAAATGTCTTGGCATTTTCCTAGAAAAGCCCTGATTTTTGCCTTTTTAGTTGGCTAATTTCAAGAGGAAGATGTTTGGCATTAAACTTTTCTCTGAGAAAATATGACATGACTGGACTTCTACTTATGTGAATAAATTATTTATATATAGAATGGCTTGAGGATTCCGGTGGTGTAGTGGTTATGAGGGGGGTTGCTGGCCTCAAGTTCAACAGTTCAAATCCCACTCGGTAAGAGAAATATCAGGTTCCTTACTCCCATGGTTCCTGACTTAGAAATATGCAGGGGAGTCCTACCCTGTCCCATAGGGTCACTACAAGGGGGTTTGGTTATTATGAGAATGAATCTAAAGTGACACCCCACCCATTGCTGCTGAGCTCATTCCACCCCAGGTAAACCTGTGGGTTACAGTTGAACGACCCCATACCATGGGGTTTTCTTGGCTATAACCCTTACAAACATAGATGACCATACCATTTTTTCCCATGGCACCTCTGGGTAGGTTTGAACTCCAAACCTGTAGGTTAGTAGTTGAGCATCAACCATTTGTCCCACCCAGGGACCCATTAGTACTGGCATTAGGAACTGATGCATTCACACCGAGAGCAGGCTGATATTTGCATTGAGGCAAGTGTGGCATCAAAAAACAATGGGGAATTTAAAAATTTTGGAGGCACAGGACCTATATCCGAAGTGATTCTGTTTCCTGGGGGTGGTTCTTTGGTGAGGATATAATACACTGGACGTAGTCCTTCACCAATGCTCCTCCAGGTGCCTACTCGTGAGTGGGTTGGGATCTCCTGATGAACCAGCAGATAAACCAGCACTGTGCAAAAGCATTCGAAAACAGGACTGATCCTCTCAACAGCTGGGGAAACAGCCACTTTCTATCCTTCCTCCTCCTCCAGTCACGATGGATAAGCGCCTTAATTCACTGGGTACAAAGGACATACAGCTCAATTATTTACCAGAGGCATAAATTAAATGCTGAGCAAAGTTCAGGAGGCAGGACATCTTTCTTCCTTGAAAGATAAAGGAAGAGAGGACAGCCTGGGATGCTTCTAATTCTGCCTGCTCATATTATAGTGAACAAATCAAGTTTCCTCTATTTCAGCTGGGGCTTTAACTTTTCATGTTTTCTTCCTGTGTTCTGGGGGAGGCTGGAGTGCAAACCAGCCACAATGCGTGTTTGTTTTTATCTGAACAAATGTCTCCATTCCCACCAAAGGGGCTGTGTATTCTTTACCCTTTCTTTTCCAAACGACCCGTCAAAGCCCAGAAATGTCATGTTAATGTTTTATGGGCAAACATCCAGGCTGCTCTCTGAGATAGCAGCACCACTTCAATAATTTACATTGCTTTTCTGTTCTACTTTTCTGGTATCTGTAAACTTTCAACAGCAAAAAGCCAAACAGCGGTAGGGCTTCCAAGCACTTTCTCTGTGTCTAGAGCTTTGTCCGGCTCTCATCTGGGTTTCTTCCTTTAAATGAAAAAAATCAAGCAATTGCCATTTCCCACAGCTTGTGAGAGCCATCTGTCCATTCTCACAAAGGTACTATTTCAAGTTCATTTTGTGGTTGAGCTTTTACACTTGGGTTTGCTTATAAATTTTGTTAAATGTATTTCACAATTAGCAACTTATTTTTATTTGATCAACATGCCTTTCATCTTTCATATCTTAGATCTTTATCTAGCTCATATGCTTCCAAACTTCTTTGATCTACTTCCCCCCTTTCAGGAAAACAAACAAACAAACAAAAAACCACCTCCCTGCAGGGAAAAAACCTCAGGGTCGCCCTGGCAACTCAGCACTCCTGTACCACAGCCCATAAACCAGGGTAATGCATCTGCTTTGCAGCACGCTTGGACCTAGGGGGCGGTATTGTCTCTCTTGAGAAGCAGCAATCTAGATAAAAATATCCCGGTGAGAAGAAACAACACACTTCTGTGCCAAGTTCATAAAAAGATGTGACCTCTGGCACATTGAAGATGCTGAATGAATACTTGTGAATTTTAAGAGATGCTACTATGGATTATGAAATTGTACCACTGCTATGGATGCATTTTGTGATTCCTCAAAAAGTTATACATTCAAACACCATATTCTAGAAATTTTATGACTAGATACACAGTGGAATGAAAAACAGAAAGGCAAACAGATACTTGTACAAGGATGTTCTCTGTAGCACAATTCACAATAGACAAAAGGTGGAAATAACCTAAATGTCTATTAACAAAAAAACGGAGACATGAAATGAGGGTAAGTCAGAAAGTATTGCTATGAAGTCATAGGAACCTTTATTAAACAAAACCGTTAAGATGTGAAGTTGTTGTTTCTCTAAGTATCTGCCACTGAGGCCGGTGTGCACGGTCTCTTTCTAACCTGTGCTCTTTGATGACATCGTGTCAAAACAGCATCTGCGGCATGCGGGAGGGGCCCACATTGTATTCTCCTTCAATATTGTTTCAGCTTTGGGAACCAAAAGAAGTCTGAAGGGGCAAACTCAAGGCTATCATGCAGACAGAGAAAGTTTAACAATGAAATGCTCTGAGAACATCCCTGTTATCCTTGAAAAATGAGTACTTACATTGTTGTGATAGAGAACAATTCTCTCTGGTCTTTCCCTTACCAATGCAGCTTTCACTTTTCTTAAAGATTCTTAATCGAAAGCCTCCATGATTTTCTATGACTTCTGAGATCATCCATCAAGAAGCTCTTCGGCATTCCACGAAACAGGTGGCACGGCTTCCTGCACTCACCTCTCTGCCCTGAGTTGAACTGGAGAAGGAGATCCTTGTGGAAGCCACTACTTTCACTGGGCCTCTTTGTTTTGTTTTGGTTTGTTTACCCGGAAGGCACTCTAGCAAGACTAGAGCATGTGTTTTACTGAAAGACTTGTTTATAATCATCTACTGATCACGGAGACATGTTTAGACATGTTTTGTTTTTGAATAAACCTGTATTTGTATGAGCCTAGTAGCACTACTGTTGACTTAGTCCTGTGCATACAAGGGAATATTACTTAGCCATAAGGACAAAGGAAGTCCAGATTAGACTATGACATGAAAGGAGCTTGAAGATATACTTCTGGGTTAAATCATCTGTCACAAAAGACTAGAATTTGATGGTTGCTATGTGGGACAGATCAGTTGATTGACTTTTATCTCTGGTTTTTGAAGAATCCTTGCAATTCTTGAGCAATCTATTGTCTGATGTTTTCTAAAATAACAAGGCAACCCTTACATGGAAGCAAATGAGGTCCGTAAACAGGCCTCCAGGAGTGATGGCAGGGGCACAATGCAGTCAACCGTACACAGTCATTGACTTATGCACATGCAAGAAGGCATCAGTCCTGCGTTGACGTGGAGGTCCCGATGCCGCATAAGGAAACTGGGTCTTGGAGTTTTCCTTCTTTGGGGCTTAGACAGGGGAGAACCCCACTGGAGAGAGTGTGGCAAGTCCCTTAGGGAAACAGAAGTTTCATGCTCACCTCTCCACCTTTTCCAGAGATTGCCTCACATGTCCCTTTGTGCCCTCTGGTGATAAACCTATCCTCTGAGGATAGGTAGTCTCTGAGTTCTGTAAGTCATTGCGAACGATGCACTGAACCCACTGCAGGCAGTATGGACCAGCAGAGGGGTTGGCATTTGTCTACCTGGCAGGGGCTGGAAGGACAGAATGCTAACTTGTGAAGACGCCACTCTGGTGGCTAGGATCAGAAAGACTACCGGTTGATGTGCCACAGGGGTGAATGGTGTCAGACTCATAAAGTGAGATATGGGGTACCTTCACGTTTTGGAAATTAGCCTTACGGTGGTTATTATCAATGCAATTCCTCGTATATGACATAGTCAGAACAGGCAAACGGAGAGTGGCAGAAGTATACTTAGAGCTACCAGCACAGCAGGAGAGAGCGAAAGGAGGAGAGTTACTGCTTAGGGGATACTGAGCTTTTTTTCAGGGTGATAGAGGTGAGTAACGCCATTGGATTTTTCATGAGAAGAGCGGCAAATGTTTGGTTATATATAGCTTAATGCCAATAGAAATAATAAGCAAAGTTACTGTGACTAAAAGTTGGCTTTTTTCTTAACATGGTGTGGTGTCAAGATCAAAGTGCTGGCCTAGAGTTGCCTCCTCTCTTGGTTACTGACCTTTCTTAGAATCATAGTCAAGGAGCTCTGATAGCCACCCATGAAGCAGAGACTCTGCTCCTGGTCTGACACCTCACAGGGCATGTGCAAGCACAAAATGAGATGCCACATGTTAGTGCTTTATAAATAAAACATATTTAAGCAGCTCCTCTCAGTCTGTAAATGACTCGAGAGCAAACACATTTGGCCTTTATATCCAACTTTTGACGATTGGGATGGTTAATTGCAGGTGTCAGCTATGACCCTCCATTGCTTGCTCAAGCATGAGTCTAGGTGTGCTAAGAAGAGGTGACGAACAATGATCATCCATGAGTTTTAAGTAAAGGAAATTATCCTCGATAATGAGGGCCTTCATCTGATCAGTTGGGAGTGTGAGGAACAACAACTGAGTTTTCCCAAAGAAGAAGGAGTTCTGGATTAAGTTCAACTTCAACATCTTGCCAAGTTTCCAGCTTGTTTCCTTGCCCTATGGATTTCAGACTTGCCAACACACAGCATCACAAGCACATGTTCCCGAAAATCCATCTCTTTATCATTGTCCTAGTTCCTTGGAGAAGCCTTGGCTGACGAACACAAGGCCTTTCTACTTTGAGTCTTCAGTACAAAGTTCTAACAGGATCATCTACTAGGAGCAACACAGCCCTGTGGCTTCCGGAAATAGGAAAACACTTCCCAAACAGAAGCTCAAGCAGGGCAAGTGTAACTGTCAGAAGCATGGGAGAGGTTACATAGGAAGAAGGCATTTCTGCGGGTTTCCTTCCCTCTAAAATGTTACTTCAGCCAATGCCTACTCACCTTTTCTGAGGCAGTGACCAAGTCACATTATTTAAAAATAAATTTACACTTATAAATCTTTGGTGAATGATTTTCAAATGAAAGAGTGGATGCTTTTCATTGGTAATCAATTTCTACAGTAGGTTCATTTTTATGCATGATTGAAAGCCTTGGAATTCATAAACAGAGTATCTAGGAATCATAGAGGAGCATATATTTTCTATCATGGGAACGTTGTTGTTAGATGCCATTGACTTGATTCTGACTAATAACAACAGCTGTAAAACAAAACTGAACATTGTTCCATCTTAAAATTGTTGTAATGTTTGAGCCCATGGTTGAAGCCACTGTCTGTCCATCGATCTCATTGAAAGTCTCCTTTGTTGGTGACCTACGACTTTACCAATCATGGTGTCCTTTCCCAGAGACATGTCTCTTCTGATACTATGTCCAAATAATGTGAGATGAAGGTTCATCTTCCTTGTTTCTAAGGAGCCTTTTGGCTGTACTTCTTTCTTTCTTTTTAATTCCAGTGGGAGTCAAGGTACTTTCAATACTCTTTGCCAGCACCATAATTCAAAGGCATTGATTCTTCAGCACTCTTCATAGACATTGACCAGCTTTTACATGCACATAACACAGAATATAGCAAGGCTTGCGTGAGGTGCTCCGTCGGCCTGCAAGTGATATCTTTCCTTTTTAACACTTGAAAGGAGTCTTGGACAGTAGATTTGTCCAACGCAATAACTTGTTTGATTTCTTCACTGCTATTTCCATGCACTTTGATTGCGGATTCAAGTAAAATAAAATCTTTGACAATTTCAATCTTTGCTCTGTTTATCCAAATACTATCTTCTGGTCCAGTTATTATGGTTTTTATTTTCTTTACAATGATTGGTAATCTAAGCTATGTACCATTCATCAGTAAATGTTTTAAGTTCTCTTCACTTTCAGTAATTAAGGTTGCATGATTGGCATATTGCAAGTTGTTAATGAGACTTTCTCAAACCATGATGTTCCATTCTTTGTCACATAGTCCAGCCTGTCATATTATTTGCTCAGCAAACATACTGGGAAGACCCACTGCTATCTACTCCAACCAATTGGGAATCTCCATAGGGTTTCAGAGCCTATACATATTTACAAACACAGATAGCCTCATCTTTCTCCCATGGAGTATCTTGTGGTTTTGAACTACTAGCTGTGTGATTAGAAGTCCAATTTATCTGACAGCACCACTAGGGCTCCTTATCCTGGAAACGTATTCTTAAATTTTCCCTTTACATACTCAGTACTCTTATGCTATTGCTGTTCGCTGATATCAAGTCAGCTGGACTCATGGCCCCCCTACGTATACTACTTGAACACTCATGGCCCCCCTACGTATACCACTTGAACACATTGCCTGATTTCACACCATATTCTTGATCTGTGACTTGTTTGTTTCCAGATAATGATTTGATCTGATCCATAAGGTTTTTATTGTCTACTTTTTGGAAGTAAATCACTAGGTCTTTCTTCCTACTTTGTCTGAATCTGGAAGCTCTGTTAAAATTTTCCCCCACTCAGTGACTCTTCTTGTGTTTGAAATACTGGCGGTAAAGCATCACAACAGTATGAAAGCCCCTACAATACAGTAAACTGGCATATGGGTGGCACCTAGTATATATGGCACTTATGGAAATATTATTTTCTAGTATTTAAATTGAACTGTATCTAAATGTTTTGTATATGGTGGAGTTTCAGAGATTTCCTTATTTTGTTTCTTATAGTCTATTATATCCTTTTCCAAATGGCTTGTTGTCTTCCTTTGGGAATACTAAATACTAAGGTTTAACTCATGTATATATCACTTGCATTCATTGTCTGCCTTAGATTATGATTATTTCTAGGCTTATTTTCCCTGGATTCAAGGGGCTCAATCTTGTTTTCACCTGTCATATAAATACTTCAACATATTTGTTGCTCTAGTAGCACTTGTAAAATGAATGGATAACTATACTATGTTCTTTGTTGGCAGAATGATTTCTACCAAATGGCTTTTTACCTCTGTCTCTTTTCTTTCAGCTATTTAGTATGGTACAACTGAAAGGACTTGGAAACTCTCTGGCATGTTCAAAGTGAGTTCGTAAGGAACTAGGACTTACCTGAGTCGGTCCCTCACCATGTGGTCAGTTTTGCACAAGTGACTTCATGTTTCCAGGTACCCTTTTCCTCACTTACAAAATGGATGGATAACTCATAAAATACCATAACCGCTCTCCTCATCTTTTGATCTGTCTTGTCACTCAACTCAATTCCATACCCCTGATGTTAAGTATTTATTACTCCTGGTAGATTCCTGGCTCATGCCTTTCTTTCAGTGAAGGCTATGATTCTGAAAATATTTCTCCCTGTTCAATGCAAACTCTGTGGCTGCATCACAGCCACAGTGGTCCAATCCCCTTGAGCATGGTGCCACCATGAGATACAGACTTGACGCAATGGTAGCTGGCGGCGACAGCTTCTCCCTGGGGTCTCTCGTATACATTAGCCTGTACACATCCATGGGTCTAAAGAACTAGTGACATTCTCATCTTCTTTGTGTCGAATCTCCCTGTACTCCTATAGTAGACTTTAGATAGAAGAAAAAGTATCTATGTTGAATGTGCATGTGTATAAAATTAGAAAAACATTTGTAAAGACAGATATTTTAAATCTGAGCCTCGAATTATTTTTACATCTAATTGAAGAGAAGGAAGTCAAATGACTGAATCAACAAAGGGTGATTTGCATAGCTCTGGTGAACTTTCCTAACTCAACATCACCCCACCTCCCCCACTGCTGTGGAGTCAATGCTGACTTACAATGACTTGGAAGTGCTGTATAGAGCTCTGAGAATGAAACTATCTTATGGGAACAGGCTTATCTTTTTCCCACAGAGCAGCCAATGAGTTTGAACCACTGACCTTTCCATTAGCAGTCCAATGCTTAGCCCACAGCACCACCAGGGTCCTCAGAGCATTCTCCCGCCATGGGGGCATGAGATTGTTGAGTTATGGGAAATCAGAAGCATCTTGGAGGATATAATTGTAGGGAATGGAAAATCTCTGTACTATTTGGGAGCAGGATAGCCTTTTAAAAATATGTTATGCAAATACTATTCATTATTGCAATAGAGTGACTTTTCTTGGTGTACCTTAAATAGCACCACCAAGTAGTTGCAACGACCATAATTTAACAACATTGTGTGTGTGATCAAAGATGCGATCATATCTGAAGTCTAGTTTTTTCACAGAGAGCTCAATTTGGCTTATCTAATCCACGGTGCTATGGCATCGTCTGCTCACCCCCACGGCGGCGCAGAGGGAAGCATCTCTGGCCTCCGTCACAAGGATGCCTGCTTTGTAGTGACTGGGGACCCAGAGTTCCAAGTGCCCCTTCTCAATGTTCATCTTGGCTCACAGCAGGACCACCAGCACCTGTTGTTTGCAGAAAAAAATGAACTGCTTACTACTGCCAGACCACCACTCAGGAGACACTACTATTGTCTTGCACTACTACTGTTTTAAGGCACATGATCATACAATAATTCGATGTCCCATGGTTAAATAACCTATTATTTAATTCTGTACACATCAATAAAAAATAAAGGAACAAGCATTCAGGGATATTTTCCTTTCTAGGGCGTCAGTAAAGTGAACACAGTTACCAATTTGGATGCCTACTATACTTGAAAACAAAGTAAATCAGCTTCAACGAGCGATATGCGTGACCAAGGTTACGCAAAGCTGGCGTCATTCTTAGGTATTGGGCTGCTGAAATGAAGAAGCAAGGAGGTGTGACATCTCCCTCATGAAGAAGCTGGGCTGTAAGAAATGTGGTATGTCTATATATTTGGCAGAAAGGAGTTGGCTCCATCCCTGAGCCGTTTTTCTGTCCCAGCTGTGGGTTGATTGATGGCACTGCTTCGGACATCACTCTTGGGGGAGCTGTGTACCCCCATCTTCCATCTGGAGCTGCTGGGAGCTGCTTCCCTGCGATGATGGCCACTGAATGAGCTCCACTGGCAGGACCTCAGCGACAAGGAAGGGTGGTGGCTGGGGAGCCCGCCCAGAATCCAGGGCTGTCAGGGAAATGAATGGAGCTGAACACCAGGCAGCCAGCTCTTCTCAAACACGGCCCAGTGACGATTAGAAACCACAGCAAGCGAAGCCGCTGCCGCCAACCCCACAGAACAGCGCAGGGCTTTTAAACTACAAAACGGCCACCGTGCTGCCTTGCTTTGCTCATTCACACTCAGAGAACTTACTTTGAGGAGATTGATTTCTGGTAAGGATGCATGCTGTTCAGGATTAAAATACAATGGCTTTGACAGCTATCTATTGCTTCAAAACCAAACCAAAGCAACACTTTACCGGATTAGTTTATGAGCAGCTTTGAGGAAAGGTGTCTGATGTTTCCCTGAAGCTATGCACAACTTGTTTAAGAGGGCGGGGTTTTTTTAATCCGTAAATTACCTAGGAATCTGTAATGCTTACATATTTGAGGGGTGATGAAGGCAGAGGTGACACAAATTTTATTCATATTTAATGGGAGATTCTTCAGCAAAGCCTATAAGATGACATATATATATATGAAGTGGACAGATGAAAGTCCCCAGGCCACCAGTCCCAGATGGAGCCAAGATGAGTGCTAAGGGGTGCAGGTGGTGGGGGCGCCATGGGAGGGAGGGCACGTCTGGGAAGGAAGCCAGTGGGAGAGAGTCTAGGAAGCCTCTCCGGCAGAGAGTTGGAAGAGCCTAACAAGGGAGGGCTGTGATGTTCCAGGTTTTTCCGAGTTCTCACTCTGCTGGTTATGGTGCTGCATGATCACTTTGGCACTTTAGCTTCGCAAGGAGTTATTGCACCGCTTTTATTTTTTACAATAAAATCCATTTCTTAAACCAGGCTGATAGTTAGACTATGGCATGTAAAATACCCCAGAGATGAAAAATGTAAGGCTTTTAAGAGGGATGGAGACTCAAGCTAGATTATGAGTTACATTGGAATAGGGGCCGTTCTGGCTGGTGGACTTCAATTTATGAGTATTACTTGAAGGGTTGAAGGGATATTTCCAGAATGGGGTCCAAATGAGAGTTGGCGTGGGTTGAGCGTGTTGCCTTCAGTTCCTGGAATGTTTCGGGGAGGGGTATGGGAGGGAAGGTACAGCTGCGAGAAGAGGGCGAGGCCTCCACCCACCTGTCTCCTCACCTCAATGAAAGGCTCAGTCGGAGAGAACGCATTTGCTGTCAGCACGGAGCTACAGGCGTCTGGTTCATTGTGTTCTGTGCTGTTCCTGCCTGGATTCAGTGACTGCGGGGTGTGGCTCCTGCATCATGGCTTTGTGACTCAACCTTTGCCCAAAGTTAACGCGATGTTTTATTTTTTTTGCAGTGAAATTCACTTCTTAAACGATGCTGAATTAATAAAAGAAGGTGCTTTGGGGCAGCAACATTGCTTTGTGCGTTCCTCTGCTTTATAGATAGTATTTTGGGTTAAGGCTTTCACTGCTAGACACTAAGGTTCTCGTTAACGGAGGGCATGCCTGCTCGGAGTGGCTCGCTCTTGACAATCAGTGGGAAGTTCTAGGAACTTGTGCCCATGACTTTGTACTGGTTGACAGTTTAGCCTCCTGTGGTCGTTATACAGTTTCATGCCAACTTGATAAAAGAATGCAGGGGTGGAGGTTAGCTTGTCAATCAGGTCACAGACTGATGGTGCCTCCTTGTGGGCGTGGCCTAATCATGAAGATTCTGGGAACTTCCTCTCTTTTTCTCCTGGAAGTGGACCACACGCTTTCTCTCTGCTTCCCTTTCCTGCTGTCAGACCCACTCAGAGAGCCAGAGGAACATGACACAGGCAGTGAGGTGTCTCTGTTGTCATTGGGGCACCAGACTGTGATCGTCCTGCGTTTTGCACCATTGCAAAAGTGTGACTATGTGAGCCTCAGGAAGGATTTATGAACTAGTGTTGGATTTATGGGCTAATATCGGGCTTATGGACTTGATCTGGATTGGGCTGGGATGTTTTCTGAATATAAAATTACTCTCTGACATAAAGCTCCCTCTTACACACATAGGAATGTTCCTGGATTTGTTTCTCTAGCCAACCCAGACTAGCACACCTTCCTATAAGAACGCCACGATCTAATGGGGAAGGTAGAAAACTTGCCTGAGGTTACATAGTTAATGGACAGGTGAGCAACAAATGACTAGAATGAGAAGTTTGGTTAATACTGTTTTGATATTTTAAATTCCCATTCTCACACAGGAGATTGTGGTGCAAACTCAAGTATCACAATGTCAAATCCATGCAACTAAAGTCCAAATTTGGGGGTGAAGGTCTTTCTTCTATTTTTCATTTCACTTTCAAACAATGTGACCAACATGATTTTATTAAGTATAGTTTGCTTGATATCTTAAACACTAAGCTTGCATACAATTTGTTTTACTTTATTCATTTTAGAGATTTTCTTTTTCTTTTTTTTAAATAATCATTTTATTAGGGGTTCATACAACTCATCACAATCTGTACATACGTCATCTGTGTCTAGCACTTTAGTACATATGTTGACTTCATCATTCTCACAACACCCACTTTCCACTTGAGCCCCTGGTTTCAGCTCATTTTTCCCTCTCCCTCCCCGCTCCCCCCGAACCCCCGATAATTTATAATTTATAATTATTTTATCATATCTTACCCCATCCCACATCTCCCTCACCCACTTCTCCGCTGTCCATCTCCCAGGGAGGAGGCCACATGTAGACCTTGTCCTCTGTTCCCCCTTTCTCCCTCACCTTCCCTCCACCCTCCCGCTATTGCCACTCTCTCCACTGGTCCTGGGGGGTTCATCTGTCCTGGGTTCACTGTATTTCCAGTTCCTATCTGTGCCAGTGCACCTCCTCCAGTCCAGCTGGATATGTAAGGTAGAACTGGGATCATGGTAGTGGGGTGGAGGAAGCATTTAAGAATCAGAGGAAAATTGCATATTTCATCTTTACTATATTGCATTCCGATTTGCTCCTCACCTCCCCACAACCCTTCTGCAAGGGGATGTCCAATTTCCCTAGATGGGCCCTGGGTCCCCACTCTGCACTCCCCCTCATTCACAATGTTATGATTTTTTTTTTTGTCTTTGATGTCTGATACCTGACCCTTTCGCCGCCTTGTCATCTTACAGGCTGGTGTGCTTCTTCCATGTGGGCTTTGTTGTTTCTCAGTTAGATGGCCCCTTGTTTATCTTCCAGCATGTGGGACCCCAAGCTGTGTAATTTGACAGCTTGGCACCATCAGCTTTCTTCACTGCATTTTCTTATGTGCCCGCTTTGTCTTCAGCATTAGTGTTGGGGTAGGCTGGTGTGCTTCTTCCTTGTGGGTTTTGTTGTTTCTTAGCTAGATGGCCGTCTGTTTGTCTGTATCATTTGATAGTCGGGCACCATCTGCTTTCTTCCCCACTTTTGCTAATGCACTCCCTATGTCCTCAGTGATCGAGTAGGGGTAGGCTGGTGTGCTTCTTCCATGTGGGTTTTGTGGTCTCTCAGCTAGATGGTGCTTGTTTATCTTCAGGTCTTTAAGGCTTCAGGTGCTATATCTTTTGGTAGCTGGGCACCATCAGCTTTCCTCACTACACCCGCTTGTGCCCACTTTGTCTTCAGTGACTTCAGGTGTTATATCTTTTGGTAGCCAAGCATCATCCGCTTTCTTCACCACGTTTTCTTGTGCACCCATTGTCTTCAGCGATAATGTCAGGTAGGTGAGCATCTCAGACTGCCTAACTGTTAGAACAAAGTGTTCTTGTGCTGGGGGAGCACTTGTGTAGGGGCCTACTGTCCATCTGTTTTCTTAATACTCGACCTATAAATATATGTACATTGATCTATTTCCCCCTCATCTTGTATAAATATAATTACATCTTTATATGCCTATATTTACAACTCTGAGTACCCCTTGCCTCCTAGTTCTTTCCTCTGTTTCTTTGTACTTTCCTCTTGTCCCACTATCACGTTCTGCCTTCATTTGGGTTTTAGGCATTCCTCTCGGTTATATTGCCCTTGATCCAGCCCTGCAAGGCCTCCCGCACCCTCCTTGACCTTGATTTTGGACCACTTGTTGTTCCCTTGTGCCTGTGCTTGTTAAAACTCTCTTCCTTCCTTTCCCCTCCCCTACCCCTATGCTCCCCTGATCTGTCATCCCATTGTTCTCCCTTCTGGCTTGTTTATTCTGCCTATCCCTTCCAGGTAGACATGCTATGTACCATCACCAGACTGAGTGCAACGAAGCCACAACAGAAAGTAAAACAATGTCTACAACAACAACAATACACGCACATGCATACATATATAACCGTATGAATAGTTCAGGGTCTGTTTGTTTTCTTTCACGTGTGCTTTCCAGTCAAGTCTGATGGGGAGCCATTCCCACGGTACTGTCTCTATCCCTGAGGACCTCACTGCTCTGCTCCCTCTGCTGCTCTGATGCATGCCCCCCAGGGGCTGACTTTGACATGGTGAGCTCATGGCGGGCACAATTCCCACTGTTTGTCTCCAGTGCTGTGCCCAGTGGTGCGATGGGTCAACGAGGAACATTGTGTCCCGTGTTGGGGCCGCCCCATGGTCATCTCCATGCATCGCTGTTCCGAACAGGCACATTGTCCCCAGGGCTCAGAGAGCCAGGATGTGCTCCACTCTTTCCTTTTCTTCCCCTTCCCCCCTCATTGGCTCACATGTGCTCGGACCAGACCAGTCCCCCTTCCCCTCTTCCTGAGCTGCAGCTTCAGTGCTGTCCTCTGAAGTGAATTCCCCCTGGGGGAGGGTGGTGCCGTGCACCCAGTTGGTAATGGGGCCGGCCCCTCAGGCCTCTCCATCTGTTCCCTACTTCATGTCAGCGTGCTATGTTCCTGTCTTGGAGCTCCGGGTTGAAGTTTGGTCCCTTTCCCTGTGGAGACACAATAGACACTAAGTTTGCATACAATTTGTTTTAATGTATTCATTTTAGAGAGTTTCTTTTAAAATGAGAGGCTGTCATAGTTTAGTATCAATTTCTAGTAAACAAACAAACAAACGAATGAATGAATTAATAAATAAATAAAAGCTTGCCAGTTTAAGCCAAGAACACTGACTTGAATGGAATAGTTTGAATTTGGAGTCTACTTAGGTAAGGTCTGATATAACGGCAAAAACAAAAGTCATCTTTGCCAAACCAAAGGTTTTCTGTATGTTTGTTAGTAATCCAACCAACTCACTACTGTCAAGTCCATTCTGGCTCCTAATGGCCCCGCAGTGTAGAATCAAACTGCCCTGGTGGTTTTCTGAAACGGAAGTTTTCAGCGAGTAGAAAGCCTCATAGACTTCTAATATACTTACAATTGCCAATATACAGGCATTCCCTTTTTTTTTTTTAAAAAAAGAGAAATTCAAAAGAGAAATTTCCAAGTACAAAGTTGTGCCCAAGTTCATATTTCCGAGTCCATCTGGAATACGTTTTTACTTAGGAATCGCAAAAGAAGATTTCCTGGCTCAAGATAAAAGGCTTTAAACAATTCATATGATTTCTGAGCATCAAACAGCATCTACATAATAATATGTAGCAGATGTGCTACTGTTGTGGAGCCTTATCTGTAAGCAAACTGGACTGTGCGAGAAGTGGGGTGGATGTACAAGTGAGGAGGCGCGGGACAATGAACATCCATCGTGAGAAAGGCCCTGCATGAACCTGGCTGCATCCACAGCTTGTCATTTGCTAATGGAAAGAGATCCTTGAAATTGAGATTTTTTCATGGAATAAAACCTATTACAAGTGAGACTCAAGGGGAAATAAATAAACGAATGAAGCCATTTAGGAAACAAAATTACTGATCTGAGCTCTTGGTTTTCTTGCATGGGTGATTGTGTCAACCCTTCGGTAACCCTGAGAGACATAGTCACCCGAGAGATGGAGTCACCAGAGAGATGTAGTCACCTGAGAGATGTAGTCACCCGAGAGACGTAGTCACCGTGGACTTTTTCATCAAGGCAACATCGTCAGGGATGTTCAGTGATTTAGTCCCAGCCATATAGCTTGACATTTGAAGAGTTCGAATCCAAACTTCCAATTCCTAAGTTTTTGGATTCAAGAGTATGAATGAGAAAATGAAAAGGAATGTTTCTGCAAAATGATTTCCACTCTGACTTCTGGTCACCGTGGGCTTGATTTTCATCTATCAGGTCAGGTTTATTGTATTAGTCTGGGTACTTTAGACAAACAAATCCACAGAAACTCATGTATAAGAAAGAGTTTTATATAAAGGTTAAGTGCACGTCAAGAAAACATCCCAACCCAGTGCTGCCCAAGCCCACAAGTCCAACATTAACCCATATGTCTAGCACCAATCCACAAAGTCCTCTTCCATCTCACAAAACACACACTATGACGCCGACTGCAGGAGGAAAGCCAAATCAGCGAGTGTGTAAGCATCTCAGTGCTGGCAGGGGTCTCCATATGGCTGCTCCAGCACCCAGGGCTGCATCAGGGTAGGTCCATGTGGCTTCTCCTCAGGGATCTCTATCAGGAAGTGAGCCTTGCCAGCTGAAGCAGGGAACTGCTAAGGCAGCTGCACCCTGGAATGACCATCACAAAGCAAGAGACTGGAGAACTAAAAAGGGGAGGCTCACCGAGCCATTTATCCCTCTGCCCTTCAATTAACCTCGCATGTATTTATCGGCCAGGTTGGCACAATGAACTAACTGCCTCATCTTTGAAATTCCAATATTTATATGTACTCAAAACTTGGGATCATTGGGAATTTTACAAAAGATCTCTCTCTCTCTCTTTTGTTTTGTTTTGAGGTCAGAACCTGCATTCATTAAGAAGAAGGAACAATAAGCAAAAGACATATGAAAATAAACAAATATGCAACAGGTTGACATCTCAATTGTCAGTTTTTACTCACTGTAGTGCTTCCTATTGCACTGAAAGATTTGCTTGCAGTTGGCCCCCAGGATCCTCTGCAGTGAACCTGGCAGTTCCCGTCCTGCTTCAGGGGACTCAGTTTCCACATTGACTTTCAAACTGGGTCCAACGGCAGACAATTGAGAAGAACCGTAGCTGTTCAGTGGGTTGCTAAGTGGAAGGGTGGGTGCAGCCACTAATGGAAAGGTTCATGTTGATCCAACCCAGAGGTTTATGGGGGAAAATACACAGATTAAAAGCCAACAGTACAGCCAGCTCTTCTCTGTCACATGGGCTGCTGTGACAAGTCAAATCTGCTTACCGGCACCAACACATAGCAGACAAGTGGGTCTTGACCTGTTGAGTGGCACCATGGTTACATAATGATCACGTTGATTGCGTCCTGTACCTTGACTTATGCAGGTTTACAGACCTATATGCCCTTGCATCTTCTGCAGAGATGAGACGTTTCACCACGTCTTTTCTCAGCATTTCTGTGTATTCTGCTGTCTCTTTCAGACTGAAGGAAATGTCCTTGAGATTTTTCGCCACAAAGATGCATTGTCATAGAAATGTACCTTTCCCCCACTCTCTCGGATTTTCATTATTTTTCTCAAGTAATTTTTAAAAATTTGGTTGTACTTACAACATATTTTCTTGCTTTTACTTTTAATGCATATCTGCAGGAGGGGAGCTGTGGGACACTGCAGGCAGCCTCAGGGCCACAGCCATCTCAGGGGAATCTGAGTGCTCCTTACAGCTAAGGAAGCGTTTCCTTTGATATTCGGAGCACAGTTTGCTTTGATATATTTTAAATGAATGCTCTGTCCATCTTAGACTCCCATTTTAATGAAAATTTCCATTGAGTACATTTTATCCGTTAAATAGTATCCGATTTTGAAATGTGCAAATTCCCCAAATGCCGTACATTGCAATTGAGGGTGAAGGGTAAACAAGGAATGAATACAAGTACCGTTTTCTCAAGATCCTCGCACGGAGACGACCCACTAGAGGGCGACCTTGAGCTACTCTGCTATGAAATGACCAGCTCCCCAGAAGGGTTCTTTGGGCAGAGTGGACAAGAGAGAAGTCGGTGATGCTTGGCAAATCACTAACTTTCTAAGTGTTCATACGCAACAAAGTAAATTTTTTATATCTTTATTTTTTATTTGATGAATGAATTCATAAAATAAACCATCCCATGCAAAGAAACGTGCACATCCGCCTAGATCTACACACGCTCGCCCCCATATACCAAAATCCCACAATGATCCAGCGGTTTAGTAGAAATACTGTTTTCTACTGGGCTCAATCAATCTGAGGCCTGCACCATTGCATTTAGTTATGGCGATCAATGCGTTTTACCACAAAGATTCCCGGAACAAAACGCAAGACTTATTGTGTGTTGCTTCTCCTTATCTATATTTGGAAATACAAATTCCAATCTAGAGAATCTATGTAAATAAGACCAATGCTCTCTGGTTGATAGCATCCAAGAGTGATCATACAAACGTTAGCAAATGCTCTGTACAGGTTTATGTTAAAGATAGCCTGTTCACCATTAGTTTGATCTTGGAGGATAGTGAGATTTTTAAATGTCTCAATGTCAAGGCATTTGAAACCACTAACCTGAGACCTTATAGCCATTTTTCCTGCTTTTATTAGGCTTTCAGATAAAACTGAAATTGATAGTCTTAATGCTGAATGTCATTTTTAAAAGACTGAAAAAATTTACCTTTCTGAAAGAAGTAACTTTCACATTTTTTTATCTATTAGATTTTGTGATATTCTATGTCTATATTGTCAATTTCTTGGTTTGCTATATCACCTAGGTCAATTAATATAACAACTGATCCAGGCCGTTGTCGTTCATTTTATAAAACATTCTCAGAATTGTCCAGTAAATTCATCATTTTGATTAAGCAGTTCAGGCTTCTATTTTTGATGGTTCGTACTTTAACCAGGTCGGGGAACAACAGCCCCCACACCTCAGTGTGCTGGATAAATGCAGCAGGTGAACCTTCATTCCATCATTCTAAATGGGTTCTACTGGGGTTGAGATTGATAATAAAATTAGAAATCATACAGTATGATTGAATTATTTATTAAACCCAAAAGTATTTTGGACATTTTTAAGAGAAATGGAAATAATTTTCCTTTGCTTTAAAGCATGTCTGTGGTGGTGGAGGCCACTGTTTTTCATTGCTTTTGCATTATCAGTACGTTATCCGCACGGTGAAAAGGGCCCAGTGTTCTTGTTCTTGAGACATGATTTAAATGGTTTTGACTCATGGGTTTGCTGAAAGTGTCCCATGCAAGCTCCAGGTGTTTGTGGAAAACACTTCGAGAAGGTCTACAGTAACATAAAAACTTCTCTGGCACTTTGAAGGCAGGTACTCAGCCATCCGCTAGCTGTCCTACACAACAACGACAACAACAACAACAAAAGTCAGGGCCATTGAATGAATTCTGCATCACAATGACCACAAAACTAGGGTTTCTGAGACTGTACGTCTTTACAGGAGCAGAAAGCCTCATCTTTCTCTCACAGAATGACTGGTGGGCTCGAAATGCCAACCTTGTGGTTAGCAGCTCAATGTCTAACCCTCAGGCCCATTAGATGTCCTAAAGCTGTTATTGTTGTTAGGTGCCAGCAAACTGATGCCAACTCACATGTACCTGAACCGAGGGAAACGTGGCCCAGGCCTGTGCCATCCTCTCAATGTTCCAGCTCATTGCGGCAGCCACTATGCCCATCTAGCTTCTTGAGGGCCTTCCTCATTTTTGCTACTTTGCTACTTTACCAAGCATGATGTGCTTCTGCAGGGCCTGGTCTCTCCTGACAACATGCGTAAGTAGTTGAGATGAAGGCTCTCATCCTTGTCTCTAAGAGCACTTCTCTGGTATTTCTTCCAAGGCAGATTAGCTGTTCTTTGAGCAGTCTAGAGTACTTTCAATATTCTTTGCCAGCACCAGATGTCAAGCGCATCTATTTTTCTTCATTCTTCCTTATTCACTGTGCAACTTTCTCGTGCACATGAGGCAACTGAAAACACCATGGCATGGGTCAAGCCCACCTTTATCTTCAAAGGCACTACCAACTCAAGAATTATAGTGATTGCTGATGACATTTCCTTCTTTTCCCCCAAGTTGTTCCTCTCTTATTCCTGTCTTAACCATCATTTTTATCAGTTTCCTAGGGAAACTGTACCAAAATACTACAAACTAGGTGGCTTGCTTATGAGAACATAAATGCATTGTTTTCCATTTCTGGAGGCTACATGTCTAAAACCCGAGTGTTGGCCAGGCTGGTTTTCCTTATGGTTCTGAGGGCAAATATATTCTGTGTCTCTTTCTTAACTTATGTTGATGGCTTGTATATATAGCACCATAGTGCTGTAATCTTTCTGTCTCCGTGTATCTTCTCCTTTATAAAGACACCAGTCATATTAAATCAGGACTCACCTTACTCCAGCATGACCTCATGTTAACATGATAGCATCTTCAAAGACCCTATTTCCAAATAGAGTTATGTTCATAGACACAAGGGTTACAATTTACATATATCTTTTTGGAGGACACAATTCAATCTATAATACCGTCTTTTACCAAGGCACTCAAATCAGAAACCTAGCAGTTACTCTTGAAGTTAGTTTCCTCTTATCTTCTTACAGCAAGTCACTAAGTGCACTACTCCTAACCGTTCAGTTGTATCATGCTTGAATTAAAGCCCTCAGCACTTCAGAAAACTACCTGTAACTAGTTTTCTTTCCTCAGTCTCCCTCTTCTCCAGTTCACTCTCCACATGCCCACCAGAGTGGCCTTTACATCAATCAATCTGTTGTTAATCAGGTGCTGGGGAGTCCAGTGCAGCATAGCGATCCTATGTACAGCAGAATGAGGCACCGCCTGGCCCTGGGCCATGCTCACCATTGTTATTCTATTGAGGCCATTGTTGCGATCCAGATCAATACAAAAGTTAGGAGCACAGTCTCTTCCATATCACACCGCCTGGGCCTCATTTACACCCACCATCGCTTAACAGCTGAGGCACCTTGTCAACTTGCTCAAGTGTTCTATGCTACCATGTTTCATTCTAGAATAGTGTTCACGTAAAAGTAGTTACATTTGATAGTGAGCATCCGTAGATCACACAAGCTGGCTTATTGCGAGATCTTTATAAAAGCTTTTTTCCCCCTTCAATTCTCTCCTTGAAGTTATTCCTCCTTGATTGTAAGCATTAGCTGATGTGTTAGAGTTAGAGTTATAGACATTAATTTGCTGTTCATTTTATCTCCAGAACATAGCACAGCATATGAAACAGCTGATATTTAGTTATTGTTAATTGAATTAATGATATTTCATTTGTTATTTACAAATATGGACTTTCTTAATGTTACTATTGTTCATGTTTCTTCAGCTATGTGTCTCAAGTCTTGAAGATCCTAGTAATGAACATGTGAAATATATCATTATAAGTCAATGCATGTTAATGAATGCTATAAGATGCTTGAACTCTGAACATATTGCCTTCAGGAAGGCATAACACCTAAGCCCACTACAAAAAGCATATATGTTTGATAAACTTAAAAGAGCAAATGTCAACCTGTCCATTGATGGGCTTGAGGGGGTCTGGATGAAATGTCTGAAACCCTTGAAGTTGCTCACAATCTTCAGTGCATGTCCCCTGAACATGGTCTGGAGCTGGGCGGGGAGGGAAGGTCCATTGCTTCCATTACATCCTCAAAAGAGGCCTGTGGCCCAGACGAGGTTAATGACCACGGTTATGGAAGTGGTAGGAAGCACAGTAACAATGATTCCATGACAGACTTGTGGGGTACATTATTCAGCAGAAGGAACTTTGTAACCTATCAAGTCACACAGGGAAGAAAATTGCCTACCTGGTTTACGGTTAAGATGGACATTTGAAATAAATGCTCAGAAGCCCATGACCTTGAAAGCAAGGGGCCAACCTCTGAAAACAGAGCTAACAGATAATTATTAAAGAACAGTCCTGATTTCCCTGCAGGGGCCGCCAGCACTTCTCTTGGGGATGTTGCCAACACCGCTGGGGGCTGAGACAGTTAGAGATGAGCTTAACCTTCACTTTCATTTCTTTTATGTGAGCCTCCTAATTTCTGTTCCATTCTTTACATGTCCACAATGTAATGCCTCTTATTTTTAGAGTAGAAATCAGAATAGATCTAAAAACAGAACATCATGGCCTCTTCTTTTCAAAAAGAAACGCGCAGAGGCGAAAAAAAGAGCTATTTTTTGACCTTATGACTTCTTTTGAAAACAGGTTTGCTACTAAAAAAGAAACCTTTTTTATCCTATTCATTTTGAACTTTGAATTGACAATGGGGATAGTTTAACTAAAACTCAGTAAAACATTGGAAGATTCCCTCGATTGAGAAACATCGCCTAGGCATAAGGTCATCGTCAGAGTGGACAGGAATAGGCAGAGGCCTAGAAGCAGCGTGAGGAATTCCAAAGCCATCCAGAAGGGAATTGCTTACTGCCACTTTCATCTGGAATTCTGTATGGGACGTTTTCCAGCACCCATCTGGCTTAGGAGTGAGGGTCGCGTTCTCTCTCCATAGGGCAACCCCATGTTCCCATTTGCCCTGGACAATGTCAATTGACCGCCATTGCCCCAGAATCCCACTGGCTTTCCTTTCACTCTCCAAAGAGTTTCCGCTACAATCACAAAAACGGGTTATATGGACTCTTTCTCTGTTCATTGTTACCTCTAAAAAAATAGCTTCTGTT
This sequence comes from Echinops telfairi, assembly GCF_000313985.2. Classification (NCBI taxonomy): domain Eukaryota; kingdom Metazoa; phylum Chordata; class Mammalia; order Afrosoricida; family Tenrecidae; genus Echinops; species Echinops telfairi. The sequence goes on along the minus strand of NW_022107431.1, from coordinate 46,835,201 downwards.
GCATGAGTTCCCACTCAGGGCGACTCCACGTGTGCTGAGGAGAACTGTGTGCACTTCACAGGGTTTCAATTGTTGATTATTTGGAAGTCAATCTGTCGGCTGTTCCCCCCTGAGGTCCTGCTATGTGAATGTGACTTTTCTGTTTGCAGTAAGTATGTGAACGGCTTACACTACCAAGGAACGCCAATGATATTAGATTCAGTATGCTGCACTGGTTAAAGCCAACAACACAAAGTGAGATCCTGAGATGACCGTGAAATCTCACTGAGTACAGACACGATCTCCTAGTCTTGTGGGAAAGGTCATTGTATTAGTCTGGGTACTTTGGAGAAACAAATCCACAGCAACCATGTAGAAGAGAGAGTTTTATGTAAAGAAAAGGTGCATCACCAAAACATCCCAACCCAATGCTGCCCAAGCCCACAAGTCCAACATTAACCCAACACCAGTCCACAAAGTCCTTCACCTCACAAAACAGAGGCAATGATGCCGACTGCAGGAGGAAAGCTGAGTCCGTGAACGTGTAAGCATCTCAGCACTGGCAGGGGTCTCCACACGGCTGCTCCAGCACCCAGGGCTGCATCGGGATAGATCCGTGCGGCTTCTCCTTGGGGATGTCTTGTAGGAAGTCAATCTTGCAAGCTGAAGCAGGGAACTGCTAAGGCAGCTGCACCCGATGCAACCATCACAAAACAAGAGACCCGAGAACAGAAAGGCGAGGCTTCACCGCCCATTTATCCCTCCGCCTTTCAACCAGCCCCACATGTGATTATCGGCCAGGCTGGCACAATTAACTAACTCAGTCATCAATGATATTGCCTTCCAGATTCAGGTTGGAGACATGATGCATGTCAGCACAGAACAGCCTGACTTTATCATTCGGGTTTTTTGTCTGGGTTTTGTTTTTGGCAGACAACCCTGGACTCAGTGGTCTGTGCAAAGAAATTAGGATGAAGACCTTGTCGACAAAAAATGGAGCAAGGCCTCACTGGGCACCATAGTCATCTTTTCGTCTTCTGATAACTTTCATTACCATACCTGTGTGAGAGTGCTGAATTAATCTCCAAAAATTGAGTCTGTGGTAGGGTCCTCTGACCTGTCTGATAAGATATACTTTGATTTACTTTCCTCATTATCTTTTTTTTAATGTGCAGCTTAGAATGCTTTATTCAATTCTATCAAAATAAAAATATTGCTAAGCACTTGAAAGGTAATGCATATCTTGAAGCAGGGTAATGGAACCAGTAGCCTTCCTATAGTTACGACCTTCTTTTTCTGATCATTTGCTGTTAATGCTTTTGGTGCTTTCCTTCTTTACTTTTGGCTTTTTCCCATCGGAATTGCTGACTTACGATGACATGTGAAAATCCCTGGCTCCACTTTTTACTTCGATTACTCTGGTCCCTCGGCTCCTCCTGCCCCATGAAGTGGCCATGTGAGCAAGTAAGGGGGTGTCATTGCCCTCTGCGGATGCTCTTCCTCACACCTGGCCCCTCGTTGGTGAAACTCAAAGGTAAAGAGCATATATTTCCACCTGACTCTACTCACTCCTGACATATTTTATTGAGAATTCTTTTCTTATTCCTTTTGGAAAAGACTTATATATCCTGATTCTTTGTTTGCTTGGTATTTTACTGTTTGTCACCACAGCTCATGTATATTGAAAGCAAATTCTTGGCAATAACCCTTAGTCACAGGTTCTTCTCATAAACAAGCTGCTTTTGGACACAAAATGTGTGCTTTCTGAGAGTGGATATTAAAAATGAATAGCTTGAAGCATTTCGTGATTTAAAGAGGAGCTCTGGATAGATTTTGTGTTGTTTTATGATAGATATTTTATTTCCTTGAGGTATTTCATCGGTATTTCACATCCACCCTTTTTCTTTATTTTCCCTTTGCCCACTGACTCATGCTTGCCAGGTGGACTGATTGCACATTTTCAGCCCTTGCACCATCCGCACACGCACTACGGGTTTCAGGGAGGACAGCTGACTTGATTAAATGCAGAGCCTGCTGAGGGTCACAGATGTAAATGTGTGTCTTAAAGGAAGGGCTGACTAAGGTGCACTGAGAACGTTTAAAATGTGGGGGTGGAGGTGGGACACTGCCCAGAATTTTCTAATATGTATGCCCATGAGGATCCAGCCCATGGGACATTTCTTTTTCTTTGCGTGTTTCAAGGGAGTCTGGAAGAGATGTGAGGCTGTGGTTGTCTTGCTGAGTGAAACAAGTAGATGGGTGAACTGCATCTGTCTGGAAACCTCTGTCATGTGGGTCTGTGATGTAGCTGCACCTGCCTGCACCTCTCTGTAGCACACGTGGCTGAGGGAGGCTCTCTTCTCTCAGTGCCCATCTGGATATGTGGATGTGCCACTGCACGGGCCAGTGTGCAGGTGGTTGGATATTTGTATGTCAGCCGTTCCAGTGCAGGACAGGTGAGACTCTGTTTCCAGTGTGGCTGATTGCAGGCCAGCACAGCATGGTGACTGGTGGTAAGCCAAGATTACTTTTTTGGTTTTTTAAACAAATTACCTATATAGATCTGCTGGCATACAAGGATTTATGTGTTGTTGTTTTTTAATTCAAGAAAGTCAAGTGTGAACTTAGAGTGGAACTTGAAACAGTGTTGAAGGGGACATATGTATTTGAGGGGCTCTAGTACTACAGGTAATTGTAGCTTTGCTGCTTATTAATGTATGTGAACTTTGTAGGGAGTAGACCAGAATTATTCTGATTTATGTAGTCCCTTTTGCTTACAGTGGGCAACAACACACCGATTTTCACTGTTACATCATTTAGTGCTCCAATTATAATCGATTCCAGTGCCTAGATCAGAGGATAATTTGTAAAATTATGTTTGGCTAATGACTACGAGCTTTTCTTTCTTTCTTTTGATAACAGTGTGGCTCTCACTGCATGCTTTTGTGCATAAATAACAATATGGAATTACTTCTGAGGGCACTGCCGCCAGTCAGTTATTTGACATAAGGGGTTTGAGGGCTTTCTCCCAGGCAAACTCTCAGCATCTGCCTATACTGATCCCTCCTTTGGGCCTCTGACAGATCATATAATCACAGCTGAGTCCTCGGAGGATGGCTACCTCGATCACCACCGTTTTGAAGCCAGATCCATGTCACAGGGAGGCAGAGTTAACGTGACCCCAGTGGGGGCTGACAGGTCGTGAAGGTGAATTAGCTGCTCCAGTGACAGTGGGTGCAGGGTGCAGTGACCGGCAGGAAAGGTCTCTCGGGTTAGCTGCTGGGCCAATTAGGTGCTAATGGCAGCAGGAAACTATTATTTTGGTGGCCTAAGAGGCCTGCTGAGATCAATGTCAGTAGGACCACAGAAAAGAGCATTTTGTCAAGCTTTGGAAACAAGGGATAGTTCCACCATCTCCTTAAAAACATGTTGCAAACAACTGTGAGCTAGCCAACTGACGAATGTTTCACTTTCTTGAGACTTTGCCTTTATCGAAAGCATAATAGTTGATCTTGGCAATGGTTGATCTTTCGGTCTCCTCCTCCTTGTACCCATATCCTGTTCTGGAGCACGTGATTCAGACAGGCCCCCAAAACTTTGGCTTTATGGGGAGATTCCAACTGCCCACACAATATTCCTTAGACATCTATTCTTAACCAAATTGAATAGGAATATCTCTAGGAAGCATTTTCCATTCTTATCAAACAAACGCATAAATATGGCTAAACCAGCAAAAATTTAAACCACTTTAAAATTTACATACCTAAAGTGGGAAAACAATTGTTACATTGCTGAAGGAACATCGTGTGACATTATTAATAATCATAATATTTAAATAATTAAGACACAATCATTTACTGATTTTTTTCCCCATGTACCCACCAGGTCATTTAGTAGGAAATATAGAGACTATGAATAGAAAAGACATACTAAATAATTTTATTTCAGCACAATAATCTATTCCAATCCTTTATTCTGTACATATTTTCGTAATTGTTTTAGATTTGCATGACTATACCCATGGATATATAGGCTTGATGGAGACTATTTTGATATATGCATTTACTTATGTGCAAATATATCCATGAATGTAGTGGAGCATGAAGGGGGCAAAGACACAAATACAGTCAAGCACCCTGAAGGAATGCATCACAGAGTCCGGGCTCAGGATCACGGTCTCAAGGGGGACTAAGGTCAATGGCCACGCATAATCCACAAACACTAGTTTCTACATGTTCTTTGAAGAGTGGTGATTGAAGTCTTACAGTCTCCATAGCAGCCATTAAAGGTGCAAGTAAGAAAACTGAAGATGTGTGGAAACAGTCCAATGGATTAACGGACCATATGGACATTATGTTCAGTGGCCCTTAGACCAGAAAGAACCAGAGGGTACCTGGCTTCCATTACCAAACTCTCTGAAAGAGATTGAAATAGAAGGTCCTAGATAGAGTGAGGAAAAAAAAATGGAGCAAAACTCAAATATAATAAAGACCAGGTTACTGTTTTGATAGAGATTGATGAAATCCTCACGTCTATTGGATTTAGTCACACTCTTCAGGTCTTGAATTGATCTCAACACCCTAACTCAATGTTTACCAAGCAATAGGCAGGTTTATAAGGGGAACAATAATACTATGGAGGTATTCACACCTTAGAATAATTTGAGATGAAAAGAGCAATTTATCCAAGGACAAAATTCAGAAGGGTTAAGAAAGAAAGAGGAAGCGGAAGAGGAAACATAGGGAGGAAGTGGGCTATGTAATTTACCCTGTCAAGATTGCATCAGTAAGATGAAACAAAATGTATGTGAATTAATTACTGGAAAATTGATGTACCCTGTAAAGCTTGAGCCAATTCACAAGAAAACATTCTAAAAAGCTAGTTGATCTTTTATTTTTTTGTTTTATTATTTTAAAATTTATTATTAATTGCAACTTAATACATATGTCATTCCATAGTTCAATCACATCAAGCAGCATTGTACAGTGGCAACCACAGCCAGTTCCCAAACATTCTTTTCCTTCCTTTTAGGGACCTCTCCCCACTATAACCCCTGCCCACAAATCCTTACTCTACTTGCTGTCTGTGTTCCATGCACCAAAAACCAAAAAAAATATATAACACAATTTCAAGAGTGTGACCCCCTATAACATAGCCCCTCTGAGTGAATAAACAAAACAAAAATACAGAAAATCATGAAAACCAGATCCGACTCAGCGTGTATGAGAGGGGGGATCCACGGACAAAGTTTCAGCGCTTCAAGTCCGGTTTCCCCATTTGACCTTCTGTTCTCATCTCTCCAATGTACTCTGCTAGCAGCAACTTTCCTGCGGTCCCTCAGGCATGAGCAGAGGGAGATCACTGGAGGCTTATTTCCTATGTAGTTCCCTCAAAGGTATCCTGGGCTCCCACTGTTATCCTTATAAACTCAAAAGCTACTTGGTAAACGAATGGCAAATTATTTGGTATCCACACGCCATTTAGAAAATGTATGGTGAAATTGTTATTAAATTCTCTTAAGTTTTGAAAATGATTATCAATCACTATATGGGATTACTCTTTTCAAATATAAAACTGTGAGTTTCTCGCAGAAAAACTCAATGTGTTAAAAATTGCATTGAAATAATTATTTCAATGAGAAAAGGGGAAAAGGCTAAATGCTTTAGACATACAATAGCAAAGTTATTCTTTTTTTATCATTTTATTAGGGGCTCATACAACTCTTATCACAATCTATACACATATCAATTGTGTAAAGCGCATTTGTACATTCATTGCCC
>NW_022107431.1:46809190-46828764 GCF_000313985.2 Echinops telfairi | reverse complement strand
GACCCCAGATGCTATACTTTTTGATAGCCGGGCACCATCTGCTTTCTTTGCCACATTTGCTTATGTACACATTTGTCTTCAGTGATCCGTTTGACACGTTGTGATCACACAGGCTGATATGCAAAGTTATTCTTATTGTCTCTTAACTCACTGCCATCCAGTTGACGCTGAGCTAAAGTGACCCTATAAGTCAGGGTAAAACTGCCCCTGGGGGTTTGTAATTTTGCTCCATCTTTCTCTTGCTGAGCAGAGAAACTGCTCACCTTGTGGTTTTGAACTGCTGATCTTGTGAACCTCAGCCCAACTCTTAACCAAGACACCAGACTTATGATACTAAAGTTTAGTTTTCTTGAAAGAATTTCGGTAATGAGGACAATTTAAATAACGAGTGTGAAGATTGCTGTTGTTGTTAGGTGTCATCAAGTTGGTTGGACCCTCTGTGAGCCTGTGTGCAGCCGAGCAAATCACTGCCTGGTCTTTGCCGTCGTCGCCAGGCTTCTTCTCATTGAGACCGCTTTGAAACCCCGTGTCAACCCCCATTACGGAGGGCCTTTCTCTTTCCACCGCTCCTCTGCTTTACAGAGTGAGATGTCCTTCTCCAGGGACTGGTCTCTCTGGACAACATGTTCAAAATACTTAGGACAAAATCTCACCATTCTTGCCTCTCAGGAGCACTCGGACTGCACTTTTTCCAAGAAAGATTTGTTGTTTTTTTGGTAGGGCACGGCATTTCCAATATTCTACTCAAGCACCATAGTTCCAATGTATCCGTTCCTCTCTCTTTCTTATTCAATGTTCACCTTTCACATGCAGGAGGCAATTGGAAATACCATGGCCCATTGTAGTCATCAAAATAACATCCTTACTTTTAAAATCTTTAAAGAAGTCTTTTGTGGCAGATTTACCCAATGCAATGCATTGTTTGATCTCTTGACTGCTGCTTCCATGAGCATTGATTGCATATCTAAGCAAGATGCAACACTTGACAACGTCAGTCTCTTCTCCACTTATCATGATATTAGATATTGGTCCAGTTGCTGGGATTTTGGTTTTCTTTAAATTGAGTTATAATCCATGCTGGAGATCTTTGGTCTTCATCAGCATGTGCTTCAATGCCTCCTCACTTTCAGCAAGTAATCTGCATATCAAAGGTTGTTAATAAACTTTCCTCCAATCCTGATGCCACATTCTTCTTCATATAATCCAGCTTCTCTGATGATTTGCTCAAAATACAGATTAAATCAACATGGTGAGAGGTCACAACCCTGATGCACACCTTTTCTGATTTCAAACTTTGCAGTATTCCTTTGTTCTATTTGCACAATTGCCTCTTGATTTATGTACAAGTTCCCCACAAACACAATGAAGTGTTTTGGAATTCCCATTCTTCTCTAGTTTACTCATAGTTTGTTATGAGCCAAACAGTCAAATGCCTTGGTATAGTCAATAAAACACAGGTAAACATTTTTTTCTGGTATTCTCTGCTTTCAGCTAAGCTCTATCTGCTGTCACCAATGATATCACTTGTTCCATGTCCTTATCAGAATCCAGCCTGCACTTTTGACAATATCTTGCCAATGTCTCACTGTGGCCTTTGTTGAACGATCTTCAACAATATTTACTTGTATGTGATCACAGTGATACTGTTCTTTAATTTATGCATTCTTTTGGGCCACCTTTCTTTGGAATGGGTCCAAATATGGATCTTTTCCAGTCATTTGGTCAGGTAGCCGTTTTTCAAATATCTGGGCATAAATGAGGAAGTGCTTCCAGGGCTTCATCAGTTTGATGCAATATTTCAATTGGAATGCCATTAATTCCTGAAACCTTATTTTGCCAAAGCTTTCAGTGCAGCTTGAACGTCTTCCTTCAGCACCATTGCTTCTTGCTCATATGCTACTTGCTGAAATGGTGGGATGTCGACTAGTTCTTTTTGGTAAATTAACTCTCTATATTCTTTCCATTTTCTTTGGATGCTTCCTTCATCATTTGATATTCTGCCCATAGAATCTTTCAAAATTGCAACTAGAGTCTTGAACATTTTCTTGAGTTCTTTCAGTTTAAGATATATTGAGTGTGTTCTTATTTTGTGGTTTTCTAACTCTAGGTTTTAACATCACTGTATAATATTTTACTTTGTCTTCTTGAGTTGTCCTTTGAACTTTTCTGTTCTGCTCTTTGATTCCATATATCTTACATACCGTATAATTAAGAGCAAGCTTCAGAGTCTCTTCTGACATCCACGTTGATTTTTTCTTTCTTTCCTGTCTTTTTAATGACCTTTTGCTTTCTTCATGAATGATGTTCTTAATGTCCTCCCATAGTTCATCACACCTTCTGTAGTGTTCAATGCATCAAATCTGTTCTTGAGATTTTTTTAGTGCTATGCACCAGATTTCCAGTGGTTAGTTTCTGTGAAATGGACAGCCTATTCCTTCTTTGCAGTCTGTCTTTAGTCTGGAAGCTCTGCTGAAGCCTGTTCATTTTGTGTGACCCTTCTTGTATTTGAAATAAGCCTCACAGCAACATACAAGCGACCACAGTACAGAAGCCGATGGACAAATGGTAGTGGGTAAAGGTATGGGACTTAGATATCGAACATTGGATCAAGTCCATTTCTCCTCAAGAATAAGAGGGAAACTTTGATCTTTATACATATGTGACTATTGTTTTAAGGAACAAAGCACCAATGCATCTTAAAGATAGCATCCCCATTATAGCCAGAACAATTTATTTTATAAACCTGAACCTAATGGAATTGCATTGTAATCCATAGTGATTAGAATGGCAAATAGTATTTTTAATTAATGTGCTTTGTTATCTAGTGTTTTTTTAAACAAAAAACAAACAACAAATTTAAGCTAAAAAGAGTGACACCACCTCGCCTCTCCTTTTTTCCCCCTTTTATTGTAATGGAGTCACATTCATTATAGACATGTGCTAAGTTGAGACATTGAAGATACAAGAAAATAAAATCATCAGGTCTTGGCAAAGGTAATCAAAGAGATTCCCAACATTAATCAGGAGACTTATAATTCATGTGGCATGAAAGTGGGGTTGTTACTTTCTTCTGACGTATATCAACCTGGTAGGCATATTTCTGCCTTTATGAATGTGTGTTATTGAAAATTTTGCCTTATCACCAGTCACTTAAGAGTTTAATCTGTACAAGTTATTAATTCATATATTGCGATCTGAAGTCACCCTAATTTTTGTATAACTTCCTTTTTCTAACAGTGCTTTACATTCTATGCCTTTGGCTAAATCAATGACACTATCAAAAGAATTACCTTATGGCCCAGGGGGATGCTTTACAATATTCTCTATCATAAAACAATAATTATGGTTCTAATGTGAACCAAGGACATACATAAACCATAGATATATGAATGGATTTTTGGCTCACACTTAATTTAGCCCTGAGCCGAGAACCATTAGTTCTTATGAGATGGCCTTGCTTGATGCTTACCGTCATAAAGAGATCACTGAAATTATGCCTGCTTTCACAAACTGTGCCACCCAAATTAGAAAGGATAACATCTGGGGCTTCAGGTCCTGCCTTAAAACAATCAACCCCCTAAATAAGTCACATGGAAGAAGCACACCAGCCTGTGTGACCCAAGTATTATACATAATAAAATTCAAATCAAAGAAGGGAATAGTACCAGAGCTTAAATTGTGAACACCTGGTTTTCAGAAGGCTATGAATGACATGAAAGCCCCAAATCCACTTGCAGGGTCCCCACATGGCTTAAGTCTCTGGTGATTCCCTTGTGACCATAATCCAGGGATATGACAGAGGGTGTTGTAAAGTCAATTTTATCAGATGAAATTAGATTTAAATGTAATCCCTTCTCACTTAATCTCCTTTTAGGCCCATTTTAAAATTGATTCAGTTTTTAATATTTTCTGCTTTCTATTTGATTGAGATTTTTCTATTCAATGTTCTTGTGTTTTTGTTTGTTTGCTTCCTGTTTGTATTTTGTATGATTTTCTGTATAAAACATCCAGAATAGATAGAGCTATAAATTGGTAACTGGACAAGGCGGAGAGGGGAAAATGAGGAGCGGACACAGACTATGGGGAGAAAATGTTCCAACGTTCACTGGGAGGATGATTGCACAGCCACTCTCAATGTGATAGAACTATTGAAGTGGATTATTTGTGAAGTAAATGTGAAGTATTTTTAAAATAAAGAAAGTAGGGTTGTGACTTTTCTCGTGTAGGTTCCTTTCACCTATAGACTAGAAGAGGAGATGCATTGCTCATCTTCACTCAGACATTCCAGCTTTGTTATGTGGAGACAGGGAGCTTCTGATTCCGCCCTTTGTCTCATGAACTTTTGTTCTTAGTCATGCCTGCTCGGTCTTCATCTTTAACTTTGCCACAAAGATGTATGGACTTGTCCTAAACTGGGTAAGGAGTGTCCAGAAACCAGAAAGAAGAAAACAAGTGAAATTAATGAAGAATTGAGACATTGAGAGGAAAAATAGCAATGGGAAAGTCTAAAAAGAAGGATGAAAACCCTGAAGAAATCAAATTATTTTCTTCTTTCTGTACTGATGTGTCAAAATTGGGAACTTCTATGTGCAGTGCATCACTTGCTATCACTGGGTGCTCTTTCTTCGATGTGCTGTTGAAAACTTCATCTTGATGCTGTTGTCTTTGTGGCTGGAGGTTGATGGGGTCCCCTAGGTGGTGGTCAGCACCTAGTCTATCATTGTTGTCATATACTTGTCATCTTTAGGTACAGCACCATGGGTATTCATGTCTTGTCACATGTCACTGCTTGGTACCAATCAGCATTAGAGTTGTCATCTTTTCATCTTGATGCTGTTGTCTTTGTGCCTGGAGGTTGATGGGGTCCCCTAGGTGGTGGTCAGCACCTAGTCTATCATTGTTGCCATATACTTGTCATCTTTAGGTACAGCACCATGGGTATTCATGTCTTGTCACATGTCACTGCTTGGTACCAATCAGCATTAGAGTTGTCACCTTTTTGAAGATACCTTTCAAAATTGATTGGTATTTAATTTTTGCTCAAAACCAATAAAGGGCATCCCCTTAAGGCCCAGATGAAATAAAATGACCAGGGAGGTTAGGGAACAAGATACATGAAGATCATTAGAAATCAGAAAATATTTTCCCATGAACATGCTGATGTTGAGGAATTATTGAAACAAAATTTAAAATTGTCCCCAACATACTGGACCCAATTTCAGTCTTTGAAATATGTTTAAATATCTATCCATAATGTTGCCATCTATATTCCACTTCATATAATTAAATAAAATATTTAAATCAAAGGCATTTCTACTGTCCATTGAACTGGAGTAAAAATAAAAATATTGAATATTAAGTGAATGCCCATATAATATAAATCTATGCATAATTGTGTTATTGATATTAAAAAAGTTATAGGAGTTACACATTTTCCATTCTGTGAACATTAAAAACAATGCTACTCTGGTCATAAAAATGGATACATTTTTAATCCTAGAGAATTTAAATAAAAGATAAACTGAGAAATAGGCATATAGATACAGTCAATTGTTGTTAAATGCTTATCATTTTCAGGTATAGTAACTATGCACATGTTGTTAGGCATTTCACCATTTTGCTTGCAGGGGTGGTGAAGGGCAATTAATCGCTTGTGACTGGTATCAATTTATCTTTTTGCCAAAGATGGTGTAATCACCCATCTCCATCGCTTCTATAGCAGAAAATTAGTTTAGCTGTTTATATAGCTTGCTCTTCACTAGATTGTGAGCTCCTCCGACCAACAGCTTTTTTCTTTATCTTTATTTTTTAGTTGCCCCCCTCGCCCACCCCCCTTCGCACCCTGGCATCTGACATATATAAAAAACAAATATCTGTTGGTTTACTGAGTCAATGAATCCAGAACTTTTGAATGACTTTTTAATTACAGCTGAGGCACTTGGCAGTGTAAGTCGGTGCACAGAAAGAAATCATCAAAAAGGAAACACATGTAATTAATGAAGAATTGAGATATTGACAGAACAATAGCAATGGACAAGTCTACAAAAAGGAGAGAACAAATCCAGAGATCAAATGATTATTTTCTTTTTATACTTTGTATACTGAGGTGCTACATCTTTTTATACTGAAGTGTTACATCTGCAAAATATTTATCACCACTTAGGATATTATATTCATTTTGTATATTTTTTGTTTGCCTTATCTGTTCCCATTCCTACTAAAAGTCAGGTCACATGAAGGCAAGGGCACCATTTGGTCTTATGCCAATTTTGTAGCCTTTGTGCTTTGAGTGGTGCTCGCACATAGTGTGCTAGCTGCCATCAAGCTAGCTCTGATTTATGGGGACCCTATGTATAACAGAACAAAATATTGTTCAGTCCTGAGTCATCTTAATATTTTTTTATATGCTTGAGCCCAGTGTTGAGGCTATTATATTAATCTATTTTTATCCAAGATGTGTTAATCTGGGTAGACTAGAGAAACAAATTCATAAACATGCATATGTGTATAAGAGAACGTTTTATATAAAGGATAATTGCATATTAAGAAAGCATCCCAACCTAGTCCAGTTCAAGCCCATAGGTCCAATATTAGCCCATATGTCTGATAGTGATATATATAGTCCTCCTCAGACTCACGGAACACATGCAATGATGCTGAGTGCAGGACGATCACAGGCCAGAGGTTAGAAAGTCTTTGGATCCAGTGGTGGTGTAAGCATCTCTGCACTGGCAGGGGTCTCCACGTGGCTTTTCCAGCACCCAGGGCTGCATCAGGGTAGGTCCATGTGCCTTCTCCTCAGGTATGTCTTACAGGGTGTCAGCCTGTAAGTAAAGAGTCAGTAAAGAGTCTCCAAGGGTAGAAAGAGATAAGTGTCTTTTGCCTCCAATGAGGAAATACAGAAGTTCCCAGAATTCTCATTGGCTATGACATGACTGACAGACTAGGCTCCACCCCTTCACTCTTAATCCTCTCAAATCCCAAACTGACACCATATTATGCACTACGGGAAGTTTCTTTTATTTTTGCTGATCCTTTATTTAACTAACTGTGATGTCCAAAGTAAGCAGACAAAGTCTCTCCCGGCCCCCTTCTGTCTAAGGAGTGTCTTTGTTTTTTTTCCCCTTGAGGTAAATTTCGGTTGTTCCAGAAGAGATCAAATGCCTAAGCTCCAACAGGTGCATGTCTTACTTGAAGGGAAAGCAGACAGCTGTCAGACATTCACCAAGGAGGCCTTCTTTCCCGTGGTCCTGTATTCATTCATGTTGCCTTATTCTTAGGAAGGAGAAATGCTTCCCAGGAGGTGGAGAAGTAGCAGAACGGGACACAGATATTTCCATGTGTGTGTCTTGTGTAAGTATGTATGGACCTGGTAGAAAGAAGCTTGCTGGCCCACAGGCTCCAGGAACATTTGGGGGCTTGAATCTTTTTGAGACAATTTGAGTCTTGTATGTATGGAGTTTGTAGGGTAAACTTATTCAGGTGTTTTTGTCTGGAAACCAAATTTCCCTGTTTTCACTGGTAAAAGAAAGGGATAATGACTCAAGTTGGGCCAAAAACCTTCTTTCTTAAAGCTGTTCTGGATCCCTTAACACAGAGACATGTTTTAGTTGGTGGTGGTAATCTTCTACCTCTGATAGTCAAGGGCTGCTTCTTCTAGGGCCTTCCTCTTGCTGATCTATATATAAGTATGCAAAGAGAAAACAGAACATTTTCAAATACAGAGCTTCTCTCCACAACAGAACTTGTTGGAAAAGATAAAGCAATAGTGTTTAAGAGGAAAAAACAGAGAAAGCCTGCTAAATTTTATTAGATAGGCTGACAGCATTTCTTCAAGCCTGATTGCTTTTAGAACTTGGGACACAGACAGAGTGGCTAATGCTTATTTGTTCAGGGCCAAAGTCAGAACATTTATATCCAATTCAAATCAATATTTATTTGATTAAAAACATAAGATAATTATTAAAATGTATGGAAAAGACTTAAATTCACAAATTTCAAAGATTTATCCTGGAGCCTAATTAAACTAATTATGCTATGATAGTATTAGGATGAGATGAAGTATAATTCATTCCAGTATATTTCTATTTGTGAATCTCTGGTTGCAATGTGATTTAGATGAAAGCTAAATGTCAACACTGTTTACATCAACATACAACAAACCCATCTGAAGGGCCATTTAAAAAGAGATGCTGTATTGGAGAAAAATAGCGCTTCTGGAAAGCTATTATGTCCCTTGCTTCAGAACAGTAGTATGACATGAAACATGAAGTAGAAGTCAAGATAACCAGCTCCCTTGCAAAGGACATACCAAATTGTTCTCTGCCATTTATAAATTTATTCTTTGGTCTGATTGCTTCTTTCTGGGTTATTCATGGCCCATCAAACACAGGGCACAAAAATTGCTATCCTCAGTCAGAAGTGTGTATTCTGCCGTCAGCTGAGTAAGAGGGCCTGGCACAGCTTTCCCACTGGCTTTTGTGGAGCTGACGTCAATTCCATCTTTCTATCGTCTCTTGCGCCTCACATTTGCGGATCTATTCACAAGCCCTTTTAGAAACGATTTCAACCTCTTCAGCTCAAAAGTCACCTATGTTTATGATTCTTGCGTAGAGTAGGACCTTGAGTTTTATTTTCACTTTAATTGAAAATTGCTTGAGCATCTTCTATGGGCTAAGCATTGTGCTTGAAACTAGAGATGTAGGAAATGTTCCATACAATTTAATTCACAATGTGGCAAGGGGAATAGACATGATGGGAGATGAATTCATGTCATGAGAGGAGGGTTACGATAATGGCGATTTAAAATAATAACTTAAAAATAATAGTGACTTTGTGCCAAACTTCACAAAGCAGGTGTGTTGCAGAGCCAAGAGTCAAACTCAGTGTGCTCAGATGTATATATGGGGGAATATGGGAGCCCAGAGGAATGATAAATACTCAGACTATAGGGTCAGGGATTTTCAATATCCTACAATGTTTTGCTGACCTACATAAGGTTTTCAGTGATCAATTCTCCAGAAATGGATGGCTAATTCCTTCTTCATAGTCTATTTTTAGTCTGGAATCTCTGTGGGAATATGTACACTTTGGGTGACCCTGCCTGCTAGTATTTGAAATACCAGTGCATAGTTTCCAGATTCATAGCAACACACAAGCCACCACAGTACAACACAGATATATTCTACACAATGGCTGTAACTGACAGAAGATCTGGTACACTGTGGTGGCTGTAGAGAATGAAGAATGAATGAATACAGAGAATGAAGAACGCTAAAGCTCATTAGGAAGAGAAGATTAGGATGGATGCCAGAAGAGACTCTGAAACTCGCTCTGAATCAGAGTAGCTAAGACAAATGGAATCAAAGAGCTGAGTAGAAATTTCAAAGGGAAGTCTCAGTAGAGAAAGCAAAGTATTTTAATGAAATGTGCAAAGACCTAGAGTTAGAAAACCAGAAAGGAACGACATGCTCAGCATATCTTAAAACTGAAAGAACTCTAGGAAAAAAATTAGATCTCAAGTTGAAATAGTCTATGGGCATAATATTGAACAACGCAAGAAACATCAAAAGAAGACTGAAGGAATACATAGAGGTGCTGTGCCCCACTCCAAAAAAAAAAAAAAGAATCAAAATTCCAATATCTCAAGAGATAGCATATAAGCAAAAACCAACGGCAGTGAAGGAAGGCAAAAACAATGGTCTAGGAATTAATGGAATATCGATGGAAAGGTTTCAACATTCTGAAACAGTTACCTGGCAAAGTGACTTGAAGCGATCCATCTTCATACCCGTTCCAAAGGAAGGTGACACAACAGAATATATAAATAAAATAACATTATCACTGATATCACATATAAATAAAATTTTGCTGAAGCTCATTTACAAAGAGTGGAACTTTACATTGACAGAGATTTTCTAGTTTTTCAGAAGGGGACATGGAACAAGGGATATCATTGAATACCAGAAAAACGTTTATTTGTGCTTCATTGACTATGCCAAGGCATCTGACTATGTGGATCATAACAAACTGTGGATAGCTTTGAAAAGAATGAGAATTCCAGCACACTTCATAACCCTTATACAGAATTGCATATGGATTCAGAGTCAGGTGTGGGAACAGAACAAGAGAATACTGAATGGTTTAAAATCTGGAAAGGTGTGTCAGGGTTGTACCTCCCATCACATTTATTTAATATGTACGCAGAGCAAGTAATCAGAGAAGTTGGATTATATGAAGAATTCAGGACCAAGAACAGAGGAAGGCTTATTAAAACTCTAAAATATGCAGATGGTAAAATCTCCCTAGCTGAAAGTAAGGAGGACTTAAAGCACTTGCTGATAAGGAGATCAGGAATGGTAGCCTTCAATATCGACTACAACTTAAAGAAAACAGGCATCTTCACAACTGAGGCAATAGGTAACATCATCATAAGTGAAGTGGTCAAAGGTTTTATCTTTCCTATATCCACAAATAATGCTCATGGAAGCGATGGTCAAGAGACCAAACAATGCATTGCATTGGATAAATTTGCTGCACAAGACCTGTTTACAGTGTTCAAAAGCAAGGATGCTACCTCAAGAACTTAGGTGAAACCACAGCCAAGCCATGATATTTTCAGTCTCCTCATATACTTATGAAAGTTGGACATTGAATAAGGAGGACTGAAGAAAACTCAATACCTTTGAATCATGATGTGGGCAAAGAATATTGAACGTACTATATGAACTTCCCTAGATGAAATACACAGAAATTAAATTGACTACATATGTGGGAAGATGCGATAGAGAAGCTCAATATCAGCAGCTAAAACCAGGCCAAGGACTGGCTGTGGAAAAGACCATAAATTGCTCATATTCATGATAAAGCTGAAGAAAATTAAAACAAGTGCACGAGTCAAAATACGACCTTGAGTCATTCCCATTGTGTATCTCAAGAATAGATTTGATGCACTGTACACTAATATCTGGAAACTGATGAGCTGTGGGGGATACCAATACCCATCATTCACGATGAAAGCAGAAGGTCATTCAAAAGGCAGGAAAGAAAGAGAACATCAAAGTGGATGTCAGAAAATACCCTGAAATGTAACTCTTTCTCATAGAGTACCTAAAGCAAGTGGAATAAAGAATGAAGTCAATGAGCTGAATACAGAACTTCAAAAGGCAGCAAATAAGACAAAGCAAATGTTATAAAGAAATGTGCAAAGACCTAGAATTAGAAATTCAAAAGGGAAAAACACACTTAGCAGATCTGACATGGCAAAAAGGAAAGAAAAAAAAATTGGGCCTCATGCAGGAAGCATCAAGAGAAGACAGAAAAAAAATACACAGAGCCACTGTACCAAAAACAACAAGTTGGCAGTCCATCGCTTCAGCAGGTATATGTGCAGGAAGTAATGGTGCTGAAGGAAAAAGTTCAAGCTGCACTGAAAGCATTAGCCAAAAACAAGGCTTCAGGAATTGATGGATTGCCAACTGAAAAGTTTCATCAAGCTGATGAAGCACTCGCTCACCCGTGTAAGGGAATTTGGAAGGCAGCTAGTTGGCTAAGTGACTATAAAGAGATCCATATTTGGGCTTAGTCCAAAGCACAAATAACCCAAAGAATGCCTACACGGTAGAACAATATCATTGATATCACATGCAAATAAAATTTTACTGAAGATCATCCAACAACGGTTGCAGCACTACGTTGATAGAAAACTGCCAGAAGTTCAGGCTGGATTCAGAGGAGTATATATAGAGGAATTATGGAATAAGTTAGGAATCAAATTTATATTGGCCTTGCCTTCTGCTCACTCTCACCCAAATTTAGAAACGCTACTACGTATAGGTTAAGAGGAGTCATCGATGACTTTTTAAAAAGGAGAACAGTAACATTCTTAGATGTTTGTTTTTAAAAACGGCAGTTCAGAATATGAAGATGAGCAAATTTTGAGAAGCTCTCAGCAATAGTCTAGGAGGGAAGTGATGAGAACTTAACTCAGGATTGAGAGAAAAGAATTGATGTATGCGAATGTAAGTTCAGAATACTGAATGTATTGCCAGAAAAATGAAAAAAAAATCAGATTTAGAAAAATGGAACCAGAATGCTTCTTAGAAGCCAGGTTGGCTAGACTTTGGCTTCCTTACTTTGGACATGTCATCAGTAAAGACCATTAAAGTTAAAGTGTTTTATAGAAAGTGAGTGAAAATAAGGGAAGCCCTTCATGAGATCTATTGACTCAATAGTCAAAACAGTCTAATCAAACATACCAATGCTCGTCAAGATAGCTCAGAACTAGGCAATGCTATGTTTGGTTCTACATAAGATTGATGTGGTGCAGAACCATCTTGAAGGCAATTGACAGTAGCAAAGAGAATATGTTCTGTTGAGATAAGTGGAAAGGGAATCATCAAACAATTAAGAGGCAGAATTAATAAGATTTTATAGTTAAAATATGGTAGAGCATACTGGAGAGGCTAAAAAACAAGTTCTGCCACATAATGGTTATATGAATTTGAGTCAATTGCATAACCCATCTGAGCCCCAGTTTTTTCAATTGTCATATGCAGGTAACATCATAATCTACTTTATCAGGTTGCTGTGAATGTAAAATATTAATGGACAGAATTATCTTTAGAACTGTGTCTGTTACAAAGTGGGTGCATAAGCAAATGTGGTAGAGAAAGCTGATGGTGCCCAGCTATCAAAAGATATAGCATCTGGGGTCTTAAAGGCTTGAAGATAAACAAGCAGCCATCTAGCTGAGAAGCCACAACACCCACATGGAAGAAGCACACCAGCCTGTGTGATCATGAGGTGTCGATAGGATCAGGCCACATCAGGCATCAAGGGACAAAAAGCCATATCAATGTGAATGAGGGGAAGTGCGGAATGGAGATCCAAAGCCCATCTGTAGGCAACTGGACATCCCCTTACAGAAGGATCGCAGGGAGGAGATGAGCCAGTCAGTATACAGTATAGCATCAATGAAACATACAACTTTCCTCTAGTTCTTTAATGCTTCCTCCCCACACTATCATGACCCCGATTCTACCTTACAAATCTGGCTAGACCAGGGCATGTAAATGGGTACAGATAAGAGCTAGAAACACAGGGAATCCAGGACAGATACCCCCCCTCAGGACCAATATTGGGAGTAGCCATACCAGGAGGGTAAGGGGAAGGTGGGGCATGACAGGGGGAACCAATCACAATCATCTATATATAACCTCCTCCCAGGAGCATGGACAACAGAAAAATGGGTGAGAGGAGACACTGGTCAGTGTAAGACATGAAAAAATAATCATTTATAAATTATCAACAGTCAATGAGGGAGGGAGAGGAAAAATGAGAAGCTGATACCAAGGGCTCAAGTAGAAAGAAAAGGTTTTGAAAATGATGAGGGCAACAAATATACAAATGTGCTTGACACAATGGATGTATGTATGGATTGTGATAAGAGTAATAGAAGCCCCAATGAAATGATTTTTAAAAAGGGAATAGTGTCTGTTGTGGACTATTTCTGTTAATTCCAGTGATAAAAGGGTACCAGTTGGGGATTTGGTGGATTGTAGTATCATCATCTGAGATAGACAATGCAAGGGAAGGAGCTGGTTTGGCAGGAAATGAATGCTTTAATTTGATATCTACTGAACTTAAGCGGTTTGGGTTGAATTTTCGGGCAAAGATGTTTAGTAGGTAGTTACGTATACCTACTGGACTGGTACCCCAAAAGGTTATTTGAGGAGATATTGATCTAGAAGTTGTCCATGTGTTTATATAGGTGCCAGTAAAAGCCGTGGATATTGATGAGATTGTACGTAGAGGGCATTTCCGTATGAAGAGGGAGAACGGAGACTGGAGCTTGTTTAAAGAGACAATTACGCTGGAGAAAGAAGAGCTGAAGAAGGAATTTGAGATAGGTCCAGAAGAGACCATTATCTTATTTGTGCATAACCAGGGACATCTGATGACTAGATAATTAGTTTATCACTTAGATTTACGTCTTCTCTGGAGGGAATGAAAAATAAGGGGGGATAACACATGTTCTTTTCAGTCTCTATACTGTAACATCTAAAATATCAAGTTTTGCCTTGACATCTTTAAACTTCACCCACCAACCCAAACTCACGCCATGGAGTCTACTCCAGCTCTTAGAGACTCTACGTAGGGTCTCTCAGACATTTTAGTCAGTCATTTTGGGCGCAGACAGCCTCATTTTCTCCCTGAGGAGCTGGTCGTATGTTTCATCCTTTGACCTTGGAGCCTAATGTCTAATCCCTAGTGACACCAGGGCTCCTTTTGAGTCTCAACCAACCCAAACCAAACTGAATGCTATTGAATCGATGCTGACCCATAGAGACGCCCCCCAGCAGGTTTCTGAGACTGTTTACTGGAATAGAAAGCCCATCTTTCTTCTGCAGACTGACTGGTGGTTTCGAACTGCCCAAGCACTGTACTATACTATACTATACTATGCTATGCTATGCTATGCTATGCTATGCTATGCTATGCTATGCTATACTATACTATACTAAGCACTATACCATCAGGGTCCCTAAAAGGCCTAACTATATTTGCCCTACTACCTCCAAATATACCCCTCACCCAGTTGGCATGACTTTCCATCCTACTCCATTCCCATCAATCAGACTAAGTATATCCCCTGCTACTCTACCAAACTATTCAAACAATCTAATCACGTCCACTTATGCACACCAGGGGTCATCTCTTTCTCTGGTTACTGTAACGTCTGCCCTTTCCACCCCTATTGGGTCACTTCTGAGTTCAGACTCCAGGTGGTCCTGTATACTGTGTTCTGTCTCCTTTCTCTGAGCTGTGAGTTTAGGTGACTAATAAATTGTTACCAATCTCGTCTTCCTAGTGTTGTGTATGGTGAGATTGACCATCTCATTAAGGATATTTGGGGGTGGGGGTGTTTCCTTTACCAAGGATATTGATAGAAAATGATCAGAGCCATGTTTAAAGAGAAGCAAAGGAACAAAGAAAGTAAACATTCTGTTTGGGAAAAGTCTTACTAACACGGAGGCTGAACAAGAATGCCACTGGTTGAGGTGAAAATAGTGGTAGCAGAATTAGAGATTTAAAAAACAAATTAGTTTAAAATCCATTCCTGTGTATAACTGTTACAAACTTTGACAATGTAACCTGTTGAGGTTCAAATGTATAAAAGCAGACCGGAGGGGGCTTTAAACGAAACAAGCTGGCCAAATGAACTTCAGAATATAAATGATTGGTGTCCATTAGCTTTAGTCGTTTTCTGTAGTATTGATGAAGGTCAAAAAAAAAAAAGAATGCCACTGGTTGACTTAATCCATGTTTCAGTTCCAAATCTCCTATTTTCCACGATTCCCCTCGCTTATCTTGCTGGAAGGCTGTCTCTAGTTTCCTCAGGCGCATGTCAAGTGTAGCCACAAGAACTCACAACTTGAGTATGGATAAGTCACAGTTGTACGTAAAAAGAAGACAACTATTTCCTGCATATTTATAACGCAGGGCGTTCTGATCCTCATTGGTGCAGAGGTACGTTCTGATTCTTCAAGAAACTGCCTTTTCTGCAATGCTCTGTGATTCTTTTAGTAAGCTGTAACGAAATCACTCAGTTTTCTATTGTGTACGCTTTAGCAGCTTTGGGTAGAAGATAAAATCAACGATCTTGTCCTCTTCTGCCTCAGAGGACACTTTCTTCCATACCCTAATCTTCTCTCTCGAGCTTCCCTCCATTCTTTAGGACTGTAGATTTTACTGCCTATTTGAAAAAAAATCAGGAACACGATTTATTTTACATAATACATGTGGACTGCTTAGATTCATAAGTAGTATACATAAATGGGCAGATTAAAAAGGTTGAATCAGGTACCCAAAAGTTTGAATTCCAGATGAAGCACATTGTGGAATACATTCCCATGCAGTTTCCACTGATTATGGAGGCTTCAATCTGTAGAGCAGACCTTGAAACAAAATATTTTTCTGCCCCTCCTTCTTGTTTACCATCATTGAGCCACTAATGCAAACAGTGCTTCTCATGGACAGACTAGTGAGCATATTACACTACAATTACAAAGGATTTATTTCCTGCGACTTTTTACAATGATGGTCTTCTACTTCTCCACAATATGATGTCAGAGACATATACTCTCGAGACTAACAAGAAAAGAACTAGTGTTGAGCATTATTAAAAGTGGCTTCTACTCACAAAATCATTAGAAAAGGAGAGGGCCTATACTTTCAGACTCTTGGAAGTTATGAAAATTTCTGTATTTGAGATATGTACTTTTCATTTGATTTATTTTACTTATTATGTTTCATATGCCCTGTTTGCTGTTATATGCAAATGTTAAAAAACATAAACAAGCTTTTGCCATAGATTTTTTAAATTTATAGTTTAGATAAGATAAATGAATATTTTTGCTCTTCTGAGTAATTTTTTTTCTCTTACAAGTTTTAAAATTTTTACATTAGAAAAATAAATGAAAATTTACCCAAAGAAATTATTAGTCAAATTATAAAATTATAGTCAAATGACACAGTAAAAGAATCACTTATACATTTACATATGTAAGCAGAAAATGATTAAAAATCAAATGCTTATTTCTATTTTGAAGACCAAAGGAGGCAGGGAGTGGAATAAAATTTTCTTCAATGACAATGACAATCTGACTCTACACCTTTTGCATAAAAAAAGGACAAGAGCAACTCATTAACCAAATGCATATTTAACTCTTTTGATAAATTATTAACTATCTTATTTTTTTTCCAAAACAACCATTTTGCAAAAGGCTCATTAATATCCAGAAGAAATTGGAGAGTGAAAACAATTCTTCACGGGCTGAAAGAATGGACTAATTTCTCCTCCTAGGATTGATTTCACTGCTTTTCTGGAAATCCCAAACTTTAATTTTCCCATTAACAAAAGTTTCATTTTCAAGGACTTGTGCCCATGTCTTCTCAAGTGAAGATATTCTATAGAGCTGTCCTATTCCTTCTTAAAAGATTGAACAATCTCTCTTGACATTTATAGGACTAAGAGCAATCCCATCAGGAGATCACATATAAGAGAACTGGGTGAATGAGATAGACAACTGCCTTGATTTAGAGGACCAGCACTACAGCAAGGAGTCACGCTAATGCCACAGACACACTTAAAGTAGTAAATGTAACCCTGTAGTCTAGGGGAGCGTACATGAGTTTATTTAAAACAGAGTAAAATCATCTTGATTTTACACTCTGGTTCTTATTAAAGGAGTCCTAAACGCTCAGTGAGTTAAGAGTTGGGCTGCTACCTATGAGGTCAGGAGTTCAGAAACCACCAGTGTGTGTGCAGAAGCAAGATGATGCTGTCTGTTCCCGTGAAGATTTACAGCCTCAAAAACCCAAAAGGGCAAGTCTACTCTGTCCTTTAGGGTCACTATGAGTTAGAATCAACTCAATGACGGTGAGTTTTGAGTGGTGTTCTTATTAAAAGGGGAAAGGTTTTCTAGTTGATTTGGGATATACTCAGCTTAATCCAGGGGTATATTGGTCAGAATTCAGGTTCCCTTTAGCTTCTGTCCTGAGCAAAACCCCATCCCAGAGCTCGTTTGTTTGGCTAAAATGTCCCAAATATATGGAAGGCAGTGGCATGACTATTGGCTTGGCTTCTATGATGTGCGTGTGTGTGCGTGTGTGCGTGTGTGCGCGCGCACGCTTATGCTTTCAGGCCATCTTCTCTGGTTGTGGGAACGTATTGGTGATGAGATGGAGTGCCGAAACGCTGGTTCTAGGGGTTCTGGGGATTCTAACTAATCTCCTTGAATGAATCCAGAGAACTATAGTCACTTACCGACCAGGTGACTAGTTAACCTTAATGACCCATTTAAATGCTCATCTAACTGAAGGAAAAACTCAACAATTGGGAGCGAGGGTGGAAGTAAGGTCTGAGATCATCCTTTCATTTGAATATACAAAGCCATCTGCCTGAAGCTCCTGCCTAAAGGACCTGCCCTCAGATCTGTGCTCTTCAAACCTCCGTGTAGAGATCACACTTTGGTCTCCTCTTGCTGAGACACCTGTGCCCTGAGTAGAGGCCATGCACCGTGAGGCTGAGGGATGTCTTCTCCCAACCCTCTCTCCCCTCATCCTTCCTTGGCAGAGAGGAAGAGCTGGGGAACAAATGCTATTTTATTCTCTCACAGTTTTCTCTCTACTTTCTACTCACTGCACTTTTCAAATGTACGAGCATGTACACAGGTGAATAAAAATATACCATTCTTGGGACATCCATGTATCTACATCAGCTCAAACACAGTGGTCACTCTGGTTGCTAGTACGTGACAGCTTAGCAGGCTCTCTTCTTCTAACTGGGACCAAAGCAATGTTCTCAATGGGAATCTACATGGTTCTAGTACTACTGAGAATGGGTAATATAAAAAATAAATAATTAAACAAAAAAATAAAAACAAAATTCACTTCATTTGTCTTCACTTAAACGCTTGAACACTTCCCTGCAACACTTGCAAAAAACTGTTTTCTAAAAAGAATGTTTTGTGGCTTTTTGAATTTGAGATAATTTTGATGATATTTTTTCCAATAGACTTATTGGGGGATAAGTCACACATCATCCACTTCCATAGTTCAGTTGTATTTATAAAGAATTGTATATACATAACCACAATTAATTCTGAACATCCTCCCCCCTCTTATATTCATGATTTGCCCCTCATTTATCTCCAAACCACTTACCACCCATAACCCTGATAAGCCATTACGCCAATTAGTCTCTATACATCTACCCCTCCTGTGCTTAATAAACTGGAAAACATCCAAAACCTAAAAAGACCCCCTGAAACAAAGAAGACAACAGTACATGTATGTAGGTATGTATATACATTAAAAAAGACCACAAGCAATATTAAAATAAACCAGAGATAAAACATTTGTTGAGAAGAAAGCAAGAAATATTTAAAACTGGAATAAATCAAAAATAGGTCAAGAGGGAGATCAAATGACCAGGTATCATAAAACCTATTCCTATCCATCATAGTCAAGTTTACAATAGTCTCTGTCTGATAGTAAGGTTATTAACGTCTCTTAACTGCGGTCAGAGGGCATTTACCAGAGGCTTAATCCACATTCACGTAGGATGGAATTTAGGTTCCAGTTTTCATACATAGCCTTCTGCAAGTTGAGTCATCACAATTTAAACTCTGACACCATTCTGTACTTCCTATTTGAATTTTGTTATTTGCCATCCGTGGCTCACATAGGCTGATGTGCTTCTTCCATGTGGACTTAGTTGATGCTTCACTTAGATGGCTGCTTGGTTGAATATAAGCTTTTAAGATCCCAGGCTCTTCTTTTTGGTAGCAGCGCACCATCTGTTTGGTTTTTTTTAAACCACATTTTGCTGTAGCAATTTTTGATGACATTTTAAATACAGTGAGCACAGGGGACAACTAGATTGTTGTCTATCACCTCCATCCTCATTGAACTTAATTAATTGCTTATTAACACTGTTAACACAGAATATTAACACAGAATAACAATGGATTTATAACCATGTTATAAACACACTCATTCTTCACTAA
>NW_022107431.1:46793806-46809044 GCF_000313985.2 Echinops telfairi | reverse complement strand
AAACACACTCATTCTTCACTAAACAACATGACTAAGAATAACACATTATTAACACAGAATAACAATGGATTTATAACCATGTTATAAACACACTCGTTCTTCACTAAGCAACATGACTAAGCTCCGAAGGCCAGTTGTTACGCAAAAGTCAGCCTTATGTAGAAATACAAGATGACCTCATCAGATCACAAAATGGAGGAAGAATAAATCACTCCAAAAATGCCAACTTACATCATAACTTCCATATTGCATCATCATGTAACTGCCAATTTACATAATCTTATATAACTAACCCACAGAGAATCCTGGCTCATTTAAGTTGGCAAATACTATCATAGCCAGCATGATTCTTATTTCATACCTATCATTACTGCGAGACTTAAATCATTAATATGTAAAACAGAAAGTTAGTGTTTGTTTTTTTTACTATTGCTATTATGCAAATAGTTGGATCAAGAGGTAGTCCATAAGTAAAGAGTAGGTGTAAATTATGCACCAGTCACTTGTACTATTATAAATCCATTAAATCTGCTAATTACTTCACAAATATTTGTTTTGATCATATCATTTTATCCATAGATTCACATTATACCTCACAAATGAATAAAATTTGTGCTGTGAAGTTTCCTTCATTTAAGAGCCCTTCAATTTTTTTGGCTTAGTGTAGTCATTTGTTAGAGTTAAAATGTTATTTCCAATGTAATGTGTCCCAGTTTTGTAAACTACCTCTACATCCAGGTATAAAACAGAGTTACAATGAAGAACAAAAGTTCAGAAAATGTAAAAAGAGTGTTTACTAGATTCTTCATTTAAGTAGCTGAATAACGAGAAGATAATTACAATCACCCTCTCTCCTCAATAAGCATCATTGATAAATTAGGCAGCAATTCCACTCCAGGGCCTAGTCCCATCAGCTGTCACAGGTTAAAGAGAATGCAACTTGGCCGCAGTCAATAATGGCAGTGAACACCCTCCAGGTGCTAACTACAATGTTGTTATTGATTCTGTGGGTGGCTCATCTTTCCCCAGTTCAATAGCTTTCACCAGCATTTCAGTCGAACACATTCCAGCTAACGAATCTCTCTTTTTGGTCTGGTATTTTCCTCAGGGTTAAGGAGACAACCTGTTCATATTATAGTTTAACATGGTTACTTTGGTACATTCCTAGAACAATTAGATACAAAAAAAAGAGAAATATTCTAACCGTTCCTTTAATTATGTGCTATCATGCTTGCTGGTTGAAGTCTTGTCTTCCCAGGTGTGCCCCTCCTATATTACGGACGGCTTGTCTTCTGTTTGTGGAGTTCACTGCTGGGTGGAATTCTCTTGGTTCTTGGAGCTACGGCTGTGCTCCGCAGCTGAACCTAAGTGGAACCCAACAGAATAGAGCCTTCTCCTTCACGTAGTTCGACACCTCACTCCTCCAGCAAGAAGCCCCTCTTCATTATTTCTGAAAATGTTCTTTCAACTCTGTTAAGCACTCAACATGTCGGTTCTCATGTCTTCAGAGGGAACTCCACTATACATTTATAAATGTTCTTTCAACTATACATTTGTTCTTTCTACTATACATTTATAAATGTTCTTTCAACTCTGTTAAGCACTCAACATGTCGGTTCTCATTTCTTCAGAGGGAACTCTACTATACATTATTATTATGAGTCAACAACCTTCTATCTGTATCTTTTCCCTATCCTGTTGCTCCTAATTTGTTGCTTTTGTTCCTGTGCCAGGTGACAGGCGAATTCAGATAATTAAACTGGGCTCTGGTCAAACTCTTTTTTCAGTCAGGAAATCAATAATCTTTTCAACCATCCTTTTCTCCTTATGGTTTTAACAATAAATAATGTAAGTTATCTCTTACAATATTTATATGAATAATATAAAAAGGAAAGCCTATAAATAGTTCAAGGTCTGTTGTTGACGTTTACAAGTGTTTTCCAGTGGAGTCTGATGGGGTGCCACACCTTGGCCCTGCAGTAATTATAGACTCTTTTAAAAATATTTCAAGCACTTCAGATAAGCCAGCAGAGAAAAGATATTTGTTGTCTTAACAACAACAACAACAACAAACCAGTTTTTCTCAATAAATTGATTTCTATAAAATAAAATATTCCTTGAATAAATTTAATTTAGAAATTATATGCAAAATTGTCCCTTAGGAAAGAGACTTTATAGAAAGAAAAGTAAGATTTATTTTCCACCTCTAATGTCATTGATATACAGTCTAATTGTTGCTTCTCTAAATTCAGAAATCGCTTATTTCCATGAAAAAAGAGTTTAAATGCTCCATAGGGTGAAAGGGTAAAGATTTAAGCTTATAGTGAACAAAACAATAAGAGGATGGTTACTGCATTAGTAGGGATGGAGGTCTTTTATGTGAATGAAAAGATTCTAATTAGTTTCCTTTGTGAGTCTCAAAGATACCCCCCCCAGACACACACACACAAAATCATACCGAGAATATAATCCACCTCGCTGTCATCGAATTATGACAACTCATAGTGCCCCTATAGGACAAGGTAGGACTACCCTTGTGAGTTTCCCAGATTATAGCTCTTTACAAGAGTAGAAAGCCCCATCTTTCTCCCAAGGATGGTTTTGAATGACTGACCTTCTGGATTGTAGCCCAACAGAACCACTATGCCACCAGGGCTTCTGAGGAACATACCATATGATGGGGGGTTGAGGGGGGGGAGAACTACAGTTAAAGAATCTGAGTGTGACGAGTATATGACATATGTTGTATCATATCAGAAAGGAATACATCTGAAATAAAGAAATTATCATTGCTTATGGTGAGATTGTGTAAAGTTTGCGTGTAGAGAACATGCTAGCATCCATGCAGTATAAATAGAATGTTCTCTACAAGATCATCATGTTCATAGATAGGCAATGTTTGTTTTCAGATGGCTTTTACTGCAATAGAATTTGGCTGTGTTTTTCTTCTTTACAATTCCAATTGTTTCTGACCTTCTAGTGTTTGGAAGTAATTCTGGGTAGTAAGCCAGCAGACAAACTCCTTCGGTAATAACCAAATCTGAATAGAGACAAAGACAAACCCTTCAGTATCCTGATGGATGAATGCTTCTTGGAGAAAACTTCCTTCAATAATTGATTACTTGCTGTGCCTTGACCATATGTGTTGGGGACAGTATGTCTGTTGCAACAACAAACTAATTGAGCATTTCAGTTGACATGGCTTCTAGTTCCGGCAGTGTGTGAACTTCAGGCGTGACTGCCAAACACAACTCCTCTTGAACAACACATGGGGGAGAGTTGAGATGTCTAATTCTCTTCATCTGTGACCCACTTTATGAATTTTAGACATATGTGAGTCTGATCCCAGAAGAGACAGCTCATTTCAGTATCCTGTCCTGTAGCCAACGGGAGCAGGCTGGCTAGTCCATTACCTTATCCCTCTCATTCTTGGGTTAATGATTGCATTAAATATTTAACGGGTTTCCATCTCCGCAGTGCCCATGTAAGTGATTTTACATTAGCTCATCCAGTTTTGGCAGTGGCCTTTCTTTGATTTCTGATAAAGCATGTTGCTTCTGTGTAACATAACTCAGAGGGAATGGTGATTGATTTGACAACCGTTAATGTGATGTTTAATATTAACCGTCATCTTTAGATATGAAGGAAGATGGTAACAGAGGAGGAGAGAGAACAGCAAAGTCAGACAGGGAACTGAGCCTTCAGCTTTTTTTTTTTTAAGGTGTCAGGAATTGAATGATCGTATTAACAATCCCAGAAAGAAAGCTAACACCCTTCCTTTGTGTTTTCTTCTTTGAGCTATCTTGGGAATGCTGCTCAATTACTGGTTGTACCTTTTTTTTTTGCAAGAATTTCAAAGAGTTACACCAGGAAGATAAAGATATATTGGGAACATGTGTGTCTTGGGAATAAAATATGCACGTACTGTTGCAGTGCCAGCAGACGAAGGGTTAAGGTTGTACCTTCAGCTGCCTTCTGGTTAAACACTGAGTTGTGAAGTGGCAATGTGGTGGAGGTTACACACCCCACATAAGACAAACCTACTGAAGTTGAGTTGACTGACCCTGTAGGACAGAAAAGAACTCAGCTTCCGTGACTACAAATCTTTATAGAAACAGAATGCCACAGCTTTCTCTCGTGCGGGGGCTGGTGGGTTTGAACGATCAAAGTTCAAGTTACCATCCCAGAGCTTTAGCCACTGTGCTAACAAGGTTCCTAGAAGACTCCCAGGGCAGGAGAATCAAGCCATAATATCTGCTCACTGACATTTTCTATCTACGTAGACAGACTGGCAGGATCCTCTGAAAGCAGGGAATAGAGGACGATGGTTTCCTGTGGGACTCAGCGAGAAGCTGAAATGTTTGTCAGCAGCTGTTTGCAGAGGCTTCAGCCAGTAAAGGAAAAGCTTCCCTGAGGCTTTTGCATCTAAGTAAAATCTTATTTTTAAGAAAGAAGAGAAAACAAAACCAGACTCCTTTTACATGCAACGGAGCATAGTGGTCTGTATATCTTTTGGCTGTTCTTTTAGGAATGGAACTAGATTTTCTTCAGTGGGCAGGGAAGAGGAAAATCCTGGGTCATTGTTGATGACTATGTGCTTTTGAAACCCAGTCGGCAACAAGGCTAACATTCCATCCTCCAAGTTGCCAGATAGAGAAGAGCATGCGAAGGGCTTATGATGGGTCTGCCCTTTGTCACCTCATAAAGATAAGCATATGTACCCATCTTTTCAGGTTTAGGAAGATGGAATGTGGGTCTAGTAACAGTCTATGCTTTACCCTTCTGAGGTGACCCCAGGAAGTGCAACATGGTTAACTTCCTTAGCTACTGTTGAAAGTTAGGGGTTGGGTCCACCCAGAAGCACCTGGAAGTCAAGCCTGGACAACTAGTTAAAACAAAACCAGCTCTTGAAAGCCCTGTGGGGCACAGTTCTGTTCTGACACAGAGTTACCATGCGTCAGAATCAACTCCAGGGCAACAAACGGTTTACTTTTTTGTTCTTGGGGTTACATACTGACTGAATCAGGCATGGATGCAAATGTTAGCATGGATACAGTGTACTCCATAAAGGCTAGAAGGTAAATAAATGGTCATCTAGCTCAGAAGCAACAAAGCCCACATGGAAGAAACACACCAGCCTGTGCAATCACAAGGTGTCGATGGGATCAGGTATCAGGCATCACAGACAGAACAAGAAATCATATAATTGTGAATGAGGAGGGGAGTGCTGAGTGGAGACCCAAAGTCCATTGTAGGCCACTGGACATCCCTTACAGAAGGTTCTCTGGGAGGAGACGAGCCTGTCAGGGTGTGATGTAGCAACGGCGAAACATACAATTTTCCTCTAGTTCCTAAATGCTTCCTCCCCACTCACTATCAAGATCCCAATTCTACCATACAAATCTGGCTAGACCAGACGATGCACACTGGTACAGATAGGAACTGGAAGCACAGGGAATCCAGGGTGGATGATCCCTTCAGGACAAGTGGCGAGAGTGCGTTACCGGGAGGGTGGACAGAGGGTGGAACCAATTGCAAGGATCTACATATAACCTCCTCCCTGTGGGATGGACAACAGAAAAGTGGGTAAAAGGAGACGTCAGACAGGGCAAAATATGACAAAAATAATAATTTATAAATTACCAAGGGCTCCTGAGGGATGTAGGAGAGGGGAGGGAGGGATAAAAATGAGGAGCTGATGCCAGGGGCTTAAGTGGAGAGCAAATGTTTTGAGAATGATGAGGGCAATGAATGTACAAATGTGCTTTACACAATTGATGAGTGTATGGATTGTGATGAGTTGCATGAGCCCCTAATAAAATGATTTTTTTTAAAATAGTCTCTCTGTAGAAATATTACCTAAATACTGAAGATAAGTAATGTTTAGGATAGGAAGGGATCTCTCACCTTTCTCAATTTGCTCATTTTACACATGAAGAAGCAGACTTTCCCTGATACAGACAACTTTCAGAGGCCTCACAGGTAGAAGGGTTGAAGAGTACCCAATGAGAGAAATTGAAACAAATATTTTAATATTGACTCATTTCTTTTTCAGACTCATAAATGATCATTTGTTTCACTTGTTGATAGGGGAAATCAAGTGATAAGATATTTTCACATAAAGCTTCCTAATTGAAAATCACTTTGTCTTCTGACACACTTTACAGCCCACTAACATTGGGTCCATTCCAACTTACAGTGGCCTGTAGGACAGCATTGAACGGCCCCATGGGCTTCCTCCAATCTAAGCTTGATGGAAGTGGACTGCCTATCACATCTTTCTCCTTCAGGGCTGCTGGGTTTAAAGAGCTGGTATTTGGGTTCACTGAGTGCTTACCCAAGTCACTACAACTCCTTGATACACTTTGCTCCCTTGTTTCCCCAGAAGCTCAGCCATATGCACAGCATCTAAATAAAGAATTTTATAGTGAAATTCAAGTTTAAGCAAATTGATTCATATGAATGGTCTATTGAAGTGGATGACTACGGCAAGAATCTCAACAGTGTCCTTAAATCCATCAAGAGCTCTAGGTCTGCAGGAGCCTGCCTCTGACTTGTATTAACTCAGAAGCATCAGCAAGTATACAGCACACCAAAACATTTGAGGCGTTCCATCAGGCGTCCTCCACAGCAATATGATTGACAGTGGGGTGGGGAGATCGGGGAAGGTCCACCTGGTGCGTTGTAGAAGGCTTTGCCATATCCCTGGCCTCTATTCGCCAGATGCAAGTTGAACCTCCTCACCCCAGTTGTAGCAATTTAAAATAAAAATAAGTTTCTAAATGTTGTCTGGGGCTGGGAAGCATGTTTGCCAAATAGCCGCCGATGATAACTGTATTCGATGATGGAGTTACTTCGGAATCAAGCCACATGACTAATTCCTCCCAGCCCACAGAAGGCTGCTTGGCTTTTTAAGTACCCGAAGTTTATGGGTATGCATGTGTATATACAGATGGATGAAAGGAAGTCAACAGTTCGAAATCACCACTCGCTCTGCAGGAGACCCAAAAAACCCAAAATCACCAGTCAATTCTGACTCCTGGCTATCTTTACAGGACAGGGGAAACCTGCCCCTGTGGGTTTCTGAGACGGTAACTCTGTAGAGGAGTAGAAAGCCAAGTCTTCCTTGCGGAGCGTCTGTCCATTTGGAATCAGTCCAACACGTAAGCACAAAGCCACGAGGGGTCCCTCCTGTGAGCATTCATCAAGTCATAATAGGAAAGGACGTGTAAATGGACCTAAGGGCAAACAGGCCAAGAGCAGGCTGGCACAAATGACTATGATCTAACTTATTCAAAGAAAGCAAATGGATCGGTGCACTTGCTGGAGCACTAGAGTCCTGAGGCATACAGTTCTCTTGGTTTATGTGCAAAGTGTGATAGGTTTCCCACTCCATCGGTGATTTTCTTCTGCCTCCCCAGGGTGGCTGAAGCACAAATACAATTGCCAGGTGCATCAAGGTGCCTATCGTGGGGCATTTCTCAAGAGCATTGAGAGACTTATTGTCATGAGTACTTTCCTGCATGGAACATTTACCGTATAGCAGGCTTTGTGTTAACTTATTTCTAATATTCCAAAATTTCCCAACTCACGTTTGTTCCAGAGATGAGAAGCCAAGTCAGAGAGAACTTCAGTGAGTTGTCCAAGATCATGCAACTAGTAAGTGGGGACATTGGGATTTGAATCCAGGTTTGTGTCATGACAGAATTGGAAATCTTAAACGCTGCCACGTAGTGGGAATGTGGTGATAATCATGCAGGTGATGGAACTGCTGCTAATGACGGTAGTTAATCCTTGTTCAGAAGTTACAATGTGTGCTTTAAGTGCTTTTCTATTTATTAACACATTGAGAGCATGCAATACATTATTCTACAGATGAGGAAATGCAGGCACAGATAGTTCAAATAAATCATCC
The DNA here is from genome assembly GCF_000313985.2 of Echinops telfairi. NCBI lineage: Eukaryota > Metazoa > Chordata > Mammalia > Afrosoricida > Tenrecidae > Echinops > Echinops telfairi. The sequence continues at coordinate 46,801,129 of NW_022107431.1, read as the reverse complement.
AAGATCACAAATCTAAAGTAATAGAACAATTTTTTAACCCTATGTAATGTGGCTTCGAATGGCATTATGTATTTGTCATCTATGTATTCACATCTTCTTTTCAATCAGCTACATTTAATGAAAGGACTTTTTTATGTCTTGGAGTTATAAAGATGACTATGACATGAGTAAGGGGCTTATCATTTAGTGCTACTTGTTATTTATTGGGTTGTTTAGAAACATGTAAACCAATGAGGATGATTTCATGTGACTAGTAATGCAGTAAGTTCACTCTGGGGTCTCTGCGAGCTCGGAGGATGGTGAGCAATCCCCTCTCCTGGGACGGAAAAGGGTAGCTCCATAAACGAAAGCGCCTTAAGGGAGCTAATTCATAAGCTCTACTTGCATTTCAGTAGTTGTGCAAGTTGTGTGAAGTAAGTGACAAGAAAGAAAGCAGAAACGGCAAGACTACTCATTTGACTAGAGCACGTGCTCTAGGAGTGTTGGGTCAGGAGGGTACAAAGTGACATTCTTCACATTAGGAACGGTTTCTTTGAGCTCCTGAGGAGTTGGGATTATTTCCTTTTGTCGTGAGTGCCTTCAAAATTCCTGAAGACATGGCCCACATTTATTTTATATTGTCATCTTCTAACTGTACAAGTGCATTTTCTGGTGTCTGTGCACATTGTTGGCAAGAGCTAATGGAATATCCAACTCTGTTGTAGATGCTTTGTGAATGACACACGCAAAATCTCAAAGCTTGTTCCAGCTGGCATTTAGGAGGCTCCAGTGACCTGAATTTGGAGCAGGCCCTGACCTAAGGCAGTAAAAGCCCTGACAGAGAGATTGCTGAGAAGGAATTGCTGAAATGTCGCCCATTCTCCCCTTCATTGCTGCCTCGCTATTTCTCAAATGGCTTTCTTGGGTGATGAGCTTCAGACTGAGTATTCGAACCCAATAGACCAGGAGGAAACCTGCAATTTGTGATTGACGTGCATGGCAGAGCTTTAGCCTGAAGATGTCACAGCTTTAATTCCAAGAGTATAGATAGGATAGAAAGGGAATTAAATTATCCCATCACGTACGCTGTGTTTGGCTCAGTGTCTGAGGAGTGGCTACCCTGGCTACAAGGTGTCTGCCGAGACCACTGAGCCTTTGTGTGACTTCTCCAGTTTGCAAAGCCGTGGACATGGATAGATGGAAGGCTAGAGTAGGCGACATCTGCTCGAACATATTTCTCCTAGATGCCATTGGTTCCCGTCTGATAAGTAGAGTGATTTAATGAGCACTATCCCTTCTTTCCCAGGCTGTAACTCTTTTGGTTCTAGGTGACATAATAATATAGCAAATGAGAAGAAAATATTAATACAAAAATCTAATAAAGTGAAAAGAGCACCGGCAGAAGAATGTGGATTTTCATGTCTTCTCCTCTGCTTTGTGGCTATTATTGTGGTGTGGCCATTGGAAACTTCTTGAATCTGCAAATTTCAGGTTTTTATCTGTAAATGAAGTCCCGTTCCAGGCAGTTGGTGAGAGGAGAAAATGGGATAATTCATATGGGAGTGATTTTTGAATTATGCTATACAATTTTACATATTTCTGTTCATAACAGGAGCTCTGACAGCACAGTAGTCAAACACATGACTGCCAACTTAAAAGTAGCTGTTCCTATTCTAGCCAGTGGTTCATGGGATCGAGAGCTGGTAGTCCGCTTCCATTAAGATCCCAGCCTAGAAAAGCTCTTGGAGGTAGGCCTGCGTGCTCCTATGGTATCACTGGGTCAAACGCTGACTTGAGGGTTCCTAACAAAAATAACATGAATAAATTGACAAGTTACGTGCTCTATTAGTCCCAAGTCTTTCCATCATATTCTGGATTGTCTGTGTAATATTTAGGCCTTAGTAAGTATATCTACTAGCAGTGTTTTTGTTTTTAAAATAAGAAAGAAAAGACTTCTAACTGTCCAACCCTCGGCTCATATTGGTCAACTCAGAGTGACTATAAGCATTGAGTCACCCCTGGTAACTTCATGCCGACAGAGGAATGGCATGAAGGCATGTGATTCCTTGGGCAGGAATCTATGCACTGGAATAAAGGGGTGCTGTCTACTGGAGAGGACTGTTTTAAAGATTAAGTGATTTAATTCTTGCAAAACACGTGAAACTGTATTGATGGAATGTAAGCACCTGTTTTTATTATAATAACTACATTACACTCGGAGGACACTTGTAAGACTTGTTTACTTTTATTCTGGGCACAGTGAAGAAACACTGTGAATTTAAAGCTGTTTTTGAGCCCTTGCACAGTGAAGAAACACTGTGAATTTAAAGCTGTTTTTGAGCCCTTGGTTTGCTTGTGTCTTGGAAATTTCCTCCATTTTGCCCAATTCAAGCTACTTATGAGGGGGCTTCAAAAAATGAGTAGAGAATGGAATGTAAAGAAAATTTAATTTCCCCCTCAACTCTTTTGAAGATCCCCTCAATGTCTCAGCCCCAAATCTCAAATAGATTTTATGCCTGGTTTTCTGTAAAAAATAAAATTAATTTGAAAAGCAAGTATAAAACCTACTTTCACAAAGGTAATCCATATATATCAGTAATGAATGGAAACTGGCCATTTAAACAAACCCTCTTATGACACTGAGGAATAAGTGTCGGACTGCTAATTGCAAGGCCAGCAGTTCAAACCCACCAATCACTCTTTGAGAGGAAGGGGAGATTGCTCCTATCGAGATTTACAGCACTGGAAACTTTATATAAGATCACTATGAGTCCGAATAGACTGCATGTGAGGTATGAGGAATTTTAGGAGGTATTCGTAATCATTTTATGGACTTATTATAACTAACTATTTTGAGCATGTTTGACTTTTTATTGTAAACTTAATATAGTTTACAATAAAACATGTTTACAATAGTTTTATTGCACACTTAATATATATTACTTCTTAATATAGAAATATAAGAAAAAAAGCATAGTTAGTTGAAAGCAAAATGAAATCTCCCTTGGTTCAGCACTCAGTAGTTGACATGCTGGTGTATTACTTTATTTTGGTTAAAGTTTTCAAATTACACTTATTTGAATTAAACAAATGTCCTTCACATTTAATTTGGAGAAGAAAAAGGCTTGTCATGAGAATTCTACTTCAGATTCAAAACACAAACAATTAGAGTTTTAAAGTCCTAATTGAGAAATGCCTTTCTAACCCTATTTAAATATGTAATTCAGATGAAAAGTGTAGGCAATCTTTTGTGGATTTGCTTTCCATAACAGACGTAACCAACTTTTCTCTCAATTTTACCTTCATTGTATGATAAGCAATAAATCACAAATTGCCACCACTGCACATACTGCTTTCTGGCTCAATTATCCTGAAAATGTCCAAAGGGAGAGCCATTCAAAGAATGATTTAAAAGGAGAGCGTATACCTGAGTCAAATATATTTTGCAAACATTTTCACAGAACACGTCTTTTGTGGGTTCTCGGATGTCACTCTGAATCTATGTTGTCTCCATCTTCTTTATACCTTGTATCCCTGCGCTGCCACACATCATTGGGAATTAATATTGACAAATTTGTTCTCCTAACTGTTCCGATTTCCTCTGTGCTTGATCCACTAGATGTTGGGAGGAAATGGACTAGAATAATTTAATGGGAAGAGAAACACATTTGGAAACTGTGGATACACTACCTGTTCAAGAGCAGTCAGAAAGTCTTGTTCTTTCTTTAACTTGCTAAGACATGGACAGGCCACAAGAGCCACAAATAGATACTGTCTAGATAAATTAAAGGTGCATCCTCTTTTCCTAACTGGTAACTACCAGTTAAGAGCAAATCAAAGTTACTTTAATCAAAGCACCTCGATCCTAACCATTATCACCACCACAGGGTAAGAAAGGGGTGAGTACCTTTCAGCTGCTCTGCTCTGAAGACTTGCAGGACAGGAGATGGAATGGCACGGATTCCTGCAGAAGGAATTTCCACATATTTATTTGCGCATATTTGTTCCATTAAGTTTAATTCCTAGAAGTGATAACAGAGGCTTCCCTTTCTCCCATTTAGTCTTTGCATTTTGCCATAGGTTCATCGAGGTTGTGAACATTCAAACCTGTCAGCTCAGTTTAACTCTCATCAAAGATGATGGAAAGTGACACAGGTAACTGTCCTCACTTAAACGAGGCACAGCACTTCTCTCGCTTGCTCAGCCTGTCCACAGGACCAGATCCTCAGTATGGTTGTCCTGTAGTCCATATTTCCCTCCTCAGCCTCCCAGTTCTTGTTGATATGAATGGAGTCGGCAAGGGTTTTCCAGAGGGGGATGACTTACACGGCTCTGGGATCAATGTGTGCATACGGAATGTCCACAGCTGTCAGTCTGTGTCTGAGTATACATATGCATATGGTATATGCATTTAAATACAATGATAATTTTATGACATACACAAATAAAATTTTTGATAATGTGTGCATTAAATGTTATGTTTAGATGTCCTATATATATGGACGCCCACACAGTTCAAAGAACCCAATAAGTCACATGCAAAAAATAATATTATTACATCATGGGTATTGCAAATGGTTCAATGCTTGACTGTTAGCTTAGAGGTTGGTGGACTGAAGCCTCCAAGTGATGAAGACAGGTCTGGTGATCTGCTTCTGCAAGGTGACTGTCTTGAACCCCTTGTGAAGTATGTGCACTCTTCACACCTGGAGTCACCATGAATGAGAATCAACGCAATGGCAACCAACGACAGCAGCATCACACATAGTAGGAGCATTAAAGTGTGTGCATAGAGGTTGGAAGCCCTGGTGGTGCAGTGGTTATGTGTTGGGCTACTAACCACAAAGTCAGCTGTTCAAAACCACCAGCTGCTTTGAGAGAGAAAGACAAGGCTTTTTACTCCTGTAAAGAGTTACAATCTCTAAAACCCACAGGGGCAGTTCTATTCTGCCATATAGGGTCACTGTGAGTCAGAACAGACTTGAATGCAGTAGGTTTTGTGACTTTGAATTATGAAGTGGGACTTTCTGCCCTGTTGGGACAGCCACTCCTACATAAATTAAATGCTCAGTATGAAATGCATTGCATTAGTGTTCAGATTCTTTATTTTATCTCTTTTGTTTTAATCTAATGTTGCAAAGTCAGATTTTTAAACTTTTAGAAAGATTAAGGGTCTTGCTTTTAATGGTAATCATTTTTAGCATCATTTTTTAACTACACTCACTGCTTAATTGGAAATAGGTGGGGTGTATAGCATATAGTCATATTTCATTTTGTTTTTCAAATAGCATAAGATGTGGAAAGAACATTTGAGAAGAGAAAATGGCAAACACTGTGAGCACATAAAGGAAGGAAACATTAATTCTCATGATGGATGAAGACCCAGGCTTTTAGGAGGAGGAGTGTGTATACATACATATACGTACTTCTCCAAATAATATACACACAACGCATACATGCAACACATATAATATAGAGGTAATATAAATATAATATTTGTCTACACACATAGAAGGGCCTCAAAAAATGGACAGTTTCCGATGGCTTGAACAAGGAAACAGGGCAGTGCAAGTGGAGGGTGGGTGTCCAGAGGAAATCGACTAAGCCAACGTAAAGGATGTGAACTTGTGCAGTAGTCAAGGGATGGGTTAGGGCTGGGCTGGGCTGATAGGTGTTTCAGAGGCACATCATGAATAGTTACATGTGAAACTAAGACATTTTTATTTATTTTAAGGATGAAGAAAGAAGTTACATTTTTGAAAATTAAAATTGAAAAATACTTCTCAAAAATTAAAATGTGTCAAATATATTTTAAGCCTGTAAGAATGCACGTGAGTGTGAACCTGGAAACAGTGAGGACAGGTAGGCCCCTGCGTGTAGTTCCTGTAAGAGATGTGGTCAAAGGCAGAGCGGGAGACAAGTAGAAGTGATGGCAGAGGTCACAGGGTATGTAGTCCATGAATATTGACTGAATGCAATATTAAATTGGATGAAAACTTAAATTGGATATGGGCGATAAATAACGAAGAGTAATGGTTTGAAAAAAACCCTTCAGGTATTTTTAGCTAAACTTATTCTTGAGATGGTGATGCAATCAAAATACAAATTTAACTAAGGGGCTATAATATTCAATGCTATAGATGTTTATGGAGAAGCCCTGCAGGCATAGTGAGTTGTGTGCTGGGCTGGTGACCACTAGGTCAGCAGTTCAAAACCACACCTGCTCCATGGGAGGAAGATGCAGCTTTCTACTCCCATAGAGATGTCCAGCATGGAAAACGCACAGGGGCACGTTCTCTGTCCTAGGATTGCTGTGAGTTGGTATCAACTTGATGGTAGTGAGTCTGGTTTTAGGGGAGTTTAAAGGAGGTAGAATTCTCTCTCTCTGCAGGGTGCTTGGGGGACTTGGTGAGGGGTTGATGACAGTGTTAGCTGCCATTGAGTTCATTCTGACCCATAGTAACCTCGGGGACCACCGAAGGAAACACGGTGCCAGCCTCACAGGTGCTCCCACGATTGAGGCCCTTGCTGCAGCCACAGTGTCGCTCTATCTCCTTGAGGGGTTTTCGCTCTTGTCCACTGTACCAAACTTTATGTCCTCCTCCAGGGACTGGCCTTTCCTGACCATGTGCCCTAAATATGTAAGACAAACCTTGTGCCATCCTTGCCTCTAAGGAGCACTCTGGTCATACCTCTTCCAAGACAGATCCGTTTGTCATTTTAGCACTCTTTTATGTGTGAAGCAATGAAGAAGGGCACACATGTCCAAGACAAGAGAACAAGCAGACATAGAGACCGTACAGCATGATGTGCTCTATCAGGTGTAGTAAGTTGTAGTAAGTTCACAATATTATTTTACTTATTATTTTCATAGTAGAAATAAGCCTGCTAATTTCTTAAATGTCATTTATAAAATGGCATACTATATGAGACAAATTTTCTAAATAGCTGTTAGCACAAATAATCAATGCTGCTATACACTCCACCACTTTATAACTCTAGTTGACAATAAGGTAATTGCATATTCTTCTTTCTTAGTTCTTTTTTATATTGTTTTATTAGGGACTCATACACTCATCACATTCCATACATACATCAATTGTATAAAGCACATTTGTATATTCATTACCCTCACCATTTTCAAAACATTTGCTCTCCACTTAAGCCCCTGCCATCAGCTCCTCATTTTCCCCTCCCTCCCCAATCCCCACTCCCTCATGAACCCTTAATTTATAAATTATTATTTTGTCATAGCTTGCCCTGTCTGACGTCTCCCTTCACCCACTTTTCTGTTGTCCATCCCCCAGGGAGGAGGTTATATATAGATCCTTGTAATCAGTTCCC
>NW_022107431.1:46782617-46792639 GCF_000313985.2 Echinops telfairi | reverse complement strand
AAAAAAAAAAAACAAATCACAAGAAAGAAAAACTTGTAGTTAGTTCAAGGACTATTTGTTGGCCTTTAGGTGTGTTTTCCAGTCCAGTCTGTTGGGGCACCAATCCCTGGCCCCAAAGTCCACCTTCAGCATTCCCTGGGGACCTTGCCACTCCATTCCCTTGCTGTTCTGTTGCACGCCCTTAGTATTTTGCCTCGGTGTGGTGGGATCAGACCGGGCACAGTTCCCACACTGTCTCTCCGGTGTTGTCCCCTGTAGGGCTATGGGTCAGTGAGGGACATCATGTCTCATAGTGGGGCCGGCCATGTGGCCCTCTTTTTGAACTGGCTGCTCTAATTGGGAACATCGTCCTCAAGGCCTGGTGGGCCAGGATGTGCTCCACTCTCTCCTCCTCCCCCTTCATCTGCTCCCATGTGCTCTGATCAGATATGTCTCCCTCCTGGAGCTGCACATTCAGTGCCGTCCTTTGAAATAAATTCTTCTGAGGGGAGGGGCAGGTGTCCACGTAGTAGTTGGGATTGGGGCCGGCCCCTCAGACTTAGTTCTTTTTTCTTGCAGAATAGGATGGCTATCTTTCAGTCACTTGCAAACCTTAAGAAGCTGTCTCCTTTGACTTATGACTAACAGCACCTTTGGCTAGTTTAGTTTCCTGCACCATTTTTCTTTTACCCATTTCCTAGAAATAAATGTCATAGCTCTGAAGACATGTTTGCAAAATCACTATAATACCTCAATTGTCATATTACTAAAATTATCTAGAAACCATAAAAGCCTGATGTCCACAGAATCTCCTGGTATTGGCCAAATATGTTATATCATGAATTTGGAATGGAAACAGAGTGTGAGCTTTTACTCCCAATACAACTTTCCAAGATTTTTTTACCTGTTTGAATGAACAAATGCTATCGTTGTTTCAAGCAGAGTTCATCAGATCATCAGATTCATTACTAAGCTATTAAAATACTTTCACATTAAATCTCTAGACTAAATCTGATCAAATTGATTTACCTTTCCTTAGTTCACAGCCTAAAACGTATTCTTTTTGGAATGTTTTCTCCATATTCACAGTTTTTGAGAAAATAAAGACATTATCTAAATTTGAGATATGTTAGTTTGGATTCTCTAAAGAAGAAAGCCAGTGTCACTGTGTATGTTTGTATATAAAAGAGATCTATATCAAGATATGGCTTACACAGTAGTTTGAGGGGCGAAACCCAGTCCAGCTCAAATCAGACTTCTCCTGACTCACGGGGCTGTGGCAGCTGATGAACAGGAAGCAGGAAACAGTGGTGAGTTGGTGGATGCAGAGGTGAATGAATCCGAGATTGATCTAATGACTCTACCTTTGGTAGTCTGTTAATGGCTCCTGTGATTGGCAGGCATTCCCAAGAGGAGATGAAGGAACCAAAGGTAGGATTTAGCTCTACAAGAAGACACAGGGTCAACGAGAATTCAGCTCTGATGATGATTTCTCTCTTATAAAAAAAGGCCACACCCCAGAAGTAACATCAGGCTGTTCCATGATTGATAGGCTGGGCTTCACTCCTACCTTTGCTCAGGAGTGTCCAGTTGAACACAGACTCTACCTCTCACAAGGACTACCGTCAATACAGCATCTTGCACTGGGATGCATATAAAGGCCAATGACAGAGCACATGAACCTCAGGGAGTCTTCATGATTCCAGAAGCTTCATTCCATCTGGACCCAATCCTAGCTTCCTGACAGGAGTCTTAGGAGTATAGACACCCAAATCAAGAAGGTCTCCTAGGGTGTGCACACCTTCATAAGGAAGAACAGGAGACATTCATATGCTGGTTTGCTTCTGCAATTCACAATTATCTTACATACATTCTCTAAATTTGAGAACACTTATCCTAGGCTGTATGTTGGGTGCAATTCAAGAAGTCTGCAGTTTGAAACCACGAGAAGCTTCAGAGATAAACACGGGGCCTTCTATCTATTCTCGTGAAGTATTACAGTCTCAGAAACTCACAAGGACAATTCTACCCTGTCCTATAGGTTTCCTATGATTTGGCATCAACTCAATGGCAGTGAGTTTGGGTTTGACTTTGTAATTTCTTAAAATAGCTTTTCCAAAGTCTAATTTTTAATCTAGAATTCACACATTTGATAACACAGCCATTTTATCCACTTCAATTTTATACTACTATCATTTACTAGTAGCTTGCTGATGTAATTGCTCCCTATTGCCTCCTCCCATTAACACAGCCCTACTCATTGATGGGCTGGGCCTTCAAATATTAACTCACATTTAACCTTAGTCTTAGTAATCATTGCTTTTTATCATTCTTTGAGAGGGACTGACTCCTTATTGAATTCTTCCCCTCATCAAATGGGCTGGGGTAGCAAGCCCATACATTTTTGTCCTAAGAAGTACTGGTCCAGATAAATTACTTCAGTTCAGCACCAGTCATATTGGAACATCAGCAGTTGTAGTATCATTTAACTCTCATTTCCTACAGGCAAGAAAATTATTGTGTATAACTGGATATGGACAACATTCTGGAATATGCCTCCTAATGATTTGTATATTTTTCTGGAGTTAAAGGTTTAGAATAATTGATTTCCTAATATCCTAACGTTTTCAGAATTTTTTTTCTTTTTAGAATTTTTTTAAGTTCAAGCTGTATGGCTTCTTCCATTCCTTATGAAAATCCAGCCTTGCTTACAGAAAACAAATATTGTATGCTCCTCCGACTTTAGATAATACCACAAGGAAAAATTCTGAACTATGGCACTAGTGAGATCAAATAGTAAGTACGTATGTGAATACACCAATGAGAAATAGACATGTGGACTCATGGCACATAAATGAACACTTTCAAAGTAGCAATTTTTTTAAACACAGGTGATGCAAACTTGAAGTAAAAAATATATTAAGTTAATTCTTATTTTGTATATTTTATGGATATAAATTTTAGTAGATTGCCTTTATTCCAATATTTGAAAATAGCTTACACCAGGTTAAGAGGAGGTAGTTTGTAAGAGAGGTGTCTATTCTAGAGGATCATGCATTTCTGCAGATTGTCTATTTGCAGGTGACAATATTATCTATGGTGTCAAATCCATGATGTTAAGAACGTTATGAAACCTTGTAAGATGTTTTCACCTTTGTATGTTTGCTATTTTAAATTTTTTGTTTTCCAGTTTCCTCAGAGTTGTTAGCACTAAAATTCTGGAAATATGGAGAATGTGTTCTTTAGCACCTTATCATTTGCTCTTCCTTATGAACCACGTAAAATTTGTTTTAATTTAAAAATTTTCTGCTTTCCTTTTGATTGAGGTTTTTATCTGCCTTAATTTGTTGTGGTTGTTGGTTTTTAAAAATTACTTTCTATATATAAAACCCAGGATTGGTAAATCTATAGGGACAGTAACTGGATGAATGGTTCCTTGGGGGTTGTGTTAGTCCGGGTAGACTAGAGGAATAAATCGATAGTAACTTCTATGTGTATAAGAGAGAGCTTTATATAAAGGGTAATTGTACATTAAGATAGCATCCCAACCCAATCCAGTCCAAGCCCATAAGTCTGATAGTAGCCCATAAGTCTGATACCAATTTATAAAGTCCTCTTCAAACTCACGAAGCACATGCAATGACGCTGAATGCAGGATGATCACAAGCCAGTGGATGAAAGACTTTGGATCCAGTGGCACTGTAAGCATCTCAGTGCTGGCAGGGGTCTCTATGTGGTTTCTCCACGTCCAGTGTTCTCTGTATCAGGCTTGTTCCATGTGGTTTCTCCTCAGGGAAGTCTTGCAGGGAGTCAGGCTTGTCAGTAGAGCATCTCCAAGGAAGTGAAGTAGTGAGAGATAAGTGTCTCCCACTTCCAAGGAGGAAACACCGGATTTCCCAGAATTCTCAGGAGAAGGTCATACCCACACAGAGGCCTCATTGGCTATGGCCAAACTGACGGACTAGACTCCAATCCTTGACTCCTAATTCTCTCAAATTGACACCAAATTATGTAACTATCACAGCGGTATAGCAGGGGAGGTTGAGGGGAAATGGGGAACTACTAATGATGAATAAAACAATGAAGAAAATGTTCTTAAACTGATTGTCGTGATGATTGTACACCTCTTCTTGATGTGGTGAACAATTGAATTGTATGAGATGAGAATTATATGCTGATAAAACTGTTGGGGGGAAAAACGAAAATGAAAGGCAGGCTTGAAAAACAGCATCTTTCTTCCCAGCCAGTCTGTGAGTGAACAAAGAATTCTAGTGATTGATTTGGAGATAGCAATTTTAAAAGGTAGGTTGAATTCATGGACCACCAGAATAAATAGTGTAGGAATAATACATGTTCTAAGCAATTCTAACTCCAGGTATTTCATGATAAAAATAACAGCAACCAAAACACAGATAGATCACAAATGTTTCTGTGTACCAAGAAGACACCCAAGCAGCAAAGAGAATATCACTGTCCATCAAAGGAAGAGAGTAAGCAGTGCAAGAGTCTACAGACAAAGAGGAATTCCGCACTCATCCAGGCCAATAAACTCATGCATTTACAGGTGGCAGGATTTGAACTTGTTTTCAGCTGCACAGCAGACACCACTGTGGAATGTCTTTTAAAAATGTTGAGGGAGATCATACCATTATAAGCAAGTCAAGTTCTTTTTCTTAGGGTATGTGGAAGACCACTATAAAAGATACATTTGGGGGCTTAAATCCCTAAACTTGTCACTTTTCAGAGACAAGGACAAGTCACCATCATGAGAATTGGCTTGTGAGGACTACCATCGCAAAACTCAGCCAGCTAAAGGACTGGAAATAGAAGCTCCCAGCTTTAACATTTGTCTTGGCCTTAATGGTTAATGTAACTTTGAGGAATTTGAGCTCATTAGAATTATGGAAGGATAATTTATCTTGATGACTGTATGTGTTCTTTTTAAAGACTTGATAGATAATGGTTTTTCTCATCCCAGGCATCAACCTAGAATTCTTCATTTATGGAGTGTTCTGTCTACTCCACGCCATCTGTCTCCACCTACATGAGGCAGTCAGAGCTCTTTCTTCTGGGTGACGTCTCCTGGCTACTTTTATGAAATGTCCTGCTGAACAGGAGTCTTGTGTACTGTTTGACTGCTTTGCAAATAGTACTCTGTGAAGCTGGCATATTAATAGGTGCTAGTCAAAAATAGAGGAGTGGCATAGTAGTTAGGAACTTGGCTGCTAACTGAAAATATGAGGAAGGATATGAGGAAGACAAGGCCAAAGTTTGGCCATTTGAACTCACTAACTGTTCCTCTGAAGAAAGATGTCGTGGTCAGCTCCAGGAAAGACTAAAGCCTTGGTACTCTTCTAGTTCATTCAATCAGATGACAACATGGAGAAATCTACTCAGCAGCAATGAGTATGCAAAGAGGGATTTCCATCAAATAAGCCTGGGATTTGCGGGGATTATCACTTTTCTTATTGCACTTTGTTTCCCAGACTTTAATTGACAATTGCCCAAATGGATTTCTACAAAGGTGAAGAATTTTGACATCTCGAACTCCAATGTCTAGATTATGTCCCACCTTCTTGGAACTAGCATTTCAAAGTGCTCTCTGGAACATGTGGGAAGAAATACCCTGCATTACAGTCACTGGTTTTCTTTCCTTTCCCAAGTTTCTGTGAGGGCTTGTGACGGTGGGGACTATGAATTGCTTTTGCTTTCTCCAAACTGGGTACAAAAACCTAACTTTAGAAGGACTGTGTATCTGTTGATTAACTATCAACCAATAAATGAGTGAGAAGGACAACTGAAAGAATCTTTGGAGATCAAGAATACTAACATTGAAATATGATGGATACATGCTTATTAATATGTCAGGAATAATTGTCTTCACTTATATTTCTTTCACTTAGGCCTGAAACATTTGGAAGTCCTCATACAAGTGTGTTCTATGTGTCTCCATTCATTCCGACCTTAAAAGATGAGTCAGACATCTATCTGTGAAAGATGGCTGAAAATGAACAGTTTATCACATATGAAAATTAATAATCCTTTTGCCCAGAGTGAGAACCTATTATCTGTTTAGACATTTTAAAGATTTATCAGTTTGAAAATTTGAAATTACAAACCTATATTTTTCATGAGAAGTAAGAATGTTTTCAGCATATCATTTAGCCTGCTGACTATTACTATACCATTTTTTCTTCCTGAGAAGTCAGTTAGAACAACAGTGAATTTTCCTACACTTATTGATCTGGTACATATTGTTGAGTCTACAGAAAGTGATTATCTGTGCTACAAACAATAGTATATTGTCATAGCATAAATGATGCATTTATTTAAACTTCCATATTCCATTGTTGATAGAGTAAGTTTAAGCAGGAATGGTCTTTTAAAGAGAATAAAATATGGCCTTACCCTAGTTTGCTATGTTTTAAACACATGTCTAAATGATTTTGTTGCATTTTGGATAAATTGGATTCATGCCCTTCTTCTGTCATGTAAAAATTGGAATAAAATTACTTTACTTTATAATGATGACATTAGCTATGCATTTATTCAATAAATATTTACATATTATTCAATAAATAAACATTAATGTTATTTGACACTGTATCAGAGAGGAAAACATTATAGCTAATTTCATAAAGCTTATATTCTATGGGGAGTAACCAATTAAAACCCTGACAATCTTGACCAATAGAAGACACTAAACGGGCTATGGGCAGAGTGTAGCGGACATACCGAGAAGGTCTATGTAAGTCTTTGTAAGACAGAGGAAGAGCTTTATCAAGTAGCTAAGGTCTTCAAGAAGACATGTTTTAAAGGAAGAGAAGTCAGAGCATCTCAAATAGACGAGACAGAGTGTGAACAGGTTGCATGGCTTTGAGACTGAAGACACACGTGGCAAACTCATTGTGACTGCCTGATGTAACATGATAGCAAGTTTAGAAGAGGCCAAAAGAAGTAAAAGGATGATGATATACAGCTAATTGACAAGATCATATGTCCCACAGGACTATTTAAAACATCAGACAAATCATTCGCTGATTGAAAGGTGTGTAACAATATCAGAATTTTGGTAAGGGATGGGGAGGGTTGTAGCCAGGCAGTACAAATGGAAAATATTTTTAAAAATAGGAACTTTGAGGCCGGATTGATTGAGGTTCATGGCTGAATGAGAGAAAAAAAGCAAGCAAATACCCAAACAGTTCTACTTTAGGCAAAGTTTAAGTAACATTAACCCACATTAAGAATGAAAAATTGAGGAGAAATGGAACTGGGTTTTTTCTTTCTTCTTTGTGGTTAGTATTGTTAGCTCTGGAATTGGGGCGAGAACAGTTTGTCGTTGCTAAGGTAAATTATACATGATAGGGTTTCACAAAGTTCATGGGAAAAATGGAATTAAAAGATACTGGAATTTTTCCATGAACTTTTTGGAGTCCCTTGCATATAAGAAATAGCCAAGTATTCTAATGAAGATGAGGATGATTAAAGGAACCCAAGGTAAAAATTCTCACTGTCACAGTCAATGCTGACTCATTGAGACCCTGGGGTGGATTTCTGAGCCTGGAACTGATCACTGTTTATGGGAGAAGAAAGCCCAGTCTTCCTCCTGAGGAGGCGCTGGTGATTTCAAACTTCCAACCATGCAGACAGCAGCCCAATGAGTTACCACTACATGACCAGAGCTAATGAACAATAATGTGTGTACAGAGAATTAAGAACTGGGGCTTGAGCTAAATCCTAGTGCCCTCAGGAAAGGAACACAGAATATGGGTGCTATAGCAGAGTGGTGAAGAAATTAGGTGGTGTCCAGGTGCCAGATAAAACAGCAACTGGAGCCTTAAAGGTTAGTTTCCATATAAGCAGCCATCTGAGGGAGATGTCAACTAAGTCCGTGTGGAATAAGCACACCAACATCAGTGACTGAAGGACTGTAAATCATATAATCGGAAACCAAAGGAGTGGAATAGTATCAGAGCCTAATTTGTGAGACTCTGGTTTGCAGAAGGCTCTGAATGACAGTGGAAGCCCATGAGACATTTGTGAGATCTCCACGGGAAATAAGGCTCCAGTGAGGTCCCTCTGTAGAGGGATGGGAAGAGACTGCTTACAAAGCAGAGTGCATAGGAGAGTTGACTACAGGAGCTCAAAATGAGAAACCTGATTTGAACAGTTAAAATCTTGTCAGTTTATCTCCCCGCTGATGCACGTTGGACCTAATCTAGTTTTCAGCACTTTTCTGTGTTTGTTGGTTTGTTTTTCATTACTGAGTTTTAGCTTAATGTATTTTGGCACTGGGGTAACTCTCTTGAATGTTTTTTCTGGTTGTCAGATTGGTGAACCTACGGAGACAGCAAGTAGAGTAAAAGGGCGGTACCGTGGGGGAGGGGAGGAGCCAAGGGGAGCTGACGTCAAGGCGTCCAAGAAGGAAGAGAATGTCCTGAAACGGATTGTGGTAGCCACTCTACAATACTGCTTGATGTGATTGAATGATGGAATGATCTGATATCTGTATTAGCTCCTAATAAAATCGTTTTAGGAAAGAAAGGAATTCATAGAGACAGAAAATGAATATTTAGAGGAGCAGGAGAAAGGTAATAGAGTGATTTAGAGAAGTCCGAAAGGGAGGATGTCCCAAAGGTGACAGAAAATGAATAGTGCCCGAGGCTGAGGAGAAGAGAGTCTGAAATTGGGGAGCTATTGGAGACATTGGTGAGGCCGCTTCATTGCACTGGTGGGAATGAACGACAAAATGGGTCAGGTAATAAACAGGATTGAGAAGCAGACAAAGTAAATGAGCTTTTGCGAAAAGTCCTGGTAAATGAAAGGAAAGGGGGAAGAAAGAAATTGAGGACGTTATCAAGGAAGAAGAGAGTTATTTTTTTTTGAAATGATAGAAAATTGAGTTTGTTTCTGAGCAGAAGAAAAAAACCTAAGAGAGAATTTGGAAGCGGATCAACACCTCTACATGTCCTAAAAATTGCTTTTGGCAGCTATCATCCAGTATTCAAATGGAAAAATATACATAATCCAATTCAACAGGACAACATGTTCAGCAAAGTGGATAAATATTTTGACGTGTACTACATAAGAATGTTAAGAAATAGTTGTTTAAAGAAAAACAAACCAAAGCCAAGAGCCTATTTGTGATGTGCATACTACAAGGTAAAGGGCAGAAATGACTAACTGAGAGGTAAAAGTATGGCAACATAGAAAAGACCAAGGGCTTCCCTGTGGGGTGATGACCCCCACCGAGGCCAGCGCTCAAGGAAGGGCTGAAAAAAAAAACAACTGATAGCAGAATGTTGATGCTACCACGTGATTGTCTGAGACCTAAATCCTATGAATGTTGTTAATCAATGGCACAGAATATCTGCTCTTTAGACACTCAGTAGAGATGGGCTTTCAATTATGTGCTTCTCAGCTCTTGTTGAAAGTGGGGCTAACACAACAGCTAATTGAGAGAGATAGCATGTGAGCCGTGGTTATCAGCTTACAGTGATTTCGCCCCAACCCCATTTCCCAAGGGATACCTAACAACTTCTATAGTAAATGTTAGCTGTCATAGCTCGGGGTATAGGACTGCTATGGACAGCCAGTAGGTATAAGTCAGTGCTGCTGTTAAATTTCTCACAATGTGCGGCAGAGTCCAGCAACAAAGAATGAGCAAACGCAAAGTGTCCATGGCGCTGAGGTTAAGACAGTCCTCATCAGAAAAAAGGCTAGTCATCCCTTAGGTTAGAGCAAGGAAACACGTAGTATTTATTCTAACTTACTAATTAAGATTTTAAATATGACACATTTTGTTGTTTAAATGAAGAGTCATCAAGGAAAATGACCATGTTCATCATGGAAAATGACCATATAAAAGATGCTTTAAAAAAAAATCATTTTATTAGGGGCTCATACAACTGTTATCGCAATCAATTGTGTAAAGCGCATTTGTACATCATTCTCAAAACATTTTCACTCCACTTAAACCCCCGACATTAGGTCCTCATTTTCCCCTCCCTCCCCACTCCCCCCTCCCTCATGAGCCCTTGATA
>NW_022107431.1:46762929-46781510 GCF_000313985.2 Echinops telfairi | reverse complement strand
TGATTCTCCTCCTGTCCCACTATCATGCTCAGTCCCCACCAGGATTTCAGCACTTCCTCTTTGTTACATTTCCCTTGATCATGCCCTATACTTTCTTCAGAACTGTTACAAGCATTCTCTTTACAGTTCACTTATTTTTAAAAATAAGTGATCTCTTTAGATTCCTCTTATCATTTAATACTGAGATATACTTGTTTCTAAGATAATTTTTATTCTTTCTTTTGTTAATTAAGGGGATTCGCCTTATCCATTACTGACAAATCCTAAAACCATACATTTCTGTTTTGATTGTTAGGAAAATTAAATTTGTCCCTAATGGTAACAAATGTCTCATTTCTTTTTTGTCCTATAAACAGCTCTTTCTTGGTATGAATTTCTGATAATTATTTTTAAATTAAATTTTAAAATATTAATTCTGCAAATAATGTTTTAAAGTTGTTCCAAATTTTTTTAATGGGAGTGGCTATTATTGATTTACAAGTAGAATTATACTGCATGACATCCCAAAAGAAAAGCCACTAACTATGTTGTTGCTTTTGTGTGTCGGAGTCATTTCCTGTATAGAGTTGCTAGGCACAGCAGAAGGAAACATTGCCCGTTTTTGTGCCACCCTCCCAATTATTCTGATGTTTGAGCCCATTGTTAGAGCCACTGTGTCAATCCATCTCATCCAGGGCCTTACTCTTTTTTCCTGCCCTTCCATTTTACCAAGCATGATGTGGACTGCTCTCTCCTGCAACATGTCCAAAGCAGACACAAAGTCTCACCATCCTTGTCTCTACGGAGTATTATGGCTGTTCTTCTTCCACGGTACTTTCCATATTGGTTGCCAACACCATAGTTTAACTGTATCAATTTTTCTTTGATCCTCCTAATTAGTTGTCCAACTTTCACGTGCCAATGAAAATACCATTGCTTGAATCAGGCTCACGTTTGTCCTCCAAGTAACATCTTTTATTTTTCAACACTTTGAAAGAGGTTTTGTGCCTCAGATTTACTAATGCAATATGTCATTTGAACTTTTTACTGCTGTTTCAGTGAGCATTATTATCTGTGGATCCAAGCAAGATGAAATCATTAACAATGTCAATCTGTTTTCCATTTAATATCATGTCACAATTTGGCCCAGTGTGAGGTTTTTAGTCTTCTTCACATTGAGTGGTAATTCATATTGAAGGTTGGAACTCTTGATCTTCATCAACAAGTGATTCATTCAAGTCCTCCTCGCCTAAAGCAATCAAGGTTGTGTCTATAACTATAAAATATGAATATATAAAATATAAATATATAAGAATTTTTTCAAAGCTATGTATTTAAATTTTATTTATCTATTTATCTATCTATATATATCTATCTATTTTTTTATTTATTTTACAAAACAACTTTATCACCGTCAAAGCAGTCTCCATTACACTTCATACATTTGTCAACTGTGGGATTCCACTCTTGGAAACGTTTTCAAACTCATCTGTTGGATGGCTGACAACACCTCCCTTGGTTTTTCTCACCTGTTCTATGACATTGAATGGCTGTCCTTTCATATCCCTCTTCATTCATGAAACAAAAAGGAGTCACATGGAGCGAGTTAAGGTGAATAAGATGTGTGGCACAAGAGAGGCATGCTGTTTTTCACCAAAAACTGGCACAATGAGATGGCTGCATGAGCAAGTGCATTGTCATGATGGCAAAACCAGTCCCCATCTGCCACAATTCAGGCCTTTTTTGTTGCACACTGTTATGCAATCTTTTCAGAACCTCGGAATTGAAAGTTTCATTAACAGTCTGACCTGGTGGAATGCCCTGCAAACGCACCAGGATTTGACATTTTTGTCCATTCAGTAAGTTGTCAGATGTCCAGAATGAGGTTTGTCATCAATCGACATTTCCTTTTTTAAAATGAGAATATCACTCATACACATGAGTTTTTCCCATAGTGCTGTCCTTCTAAGCTGTGTGCAGCATCACAACATTCTCTGCAACAGTTTTCCTCCAAGCAGAAAACAAAATTCACAGCCACATACTGTTCTCTTAAATTGGTCAGCAAAAAAAAAAAGAGGTTTGAATTAAACTGATTTTACAAAAAAAATTTTACTGTGACCAGAGAGAACCTTTTCAGGAGATGCCACTGGGTGCATGAACTCAGAACAAGTTGCTTGATGCTTGCCTGGAGGGAAAAATGCGTGCTACAAAAGCTCCTCCCAGTAAAGCTTTTTTCAGGTGTTCTTTTGGTACTTCCTTGCATGAATACTAATCTAAACTTAGTATTTCCCTCTAACTCTATGTTGTTATTGTTCTTAAGGGCCATTGGGTCTGTTCTGACCCATAGAGACCTTATGCACAACAGAGCAAAACATTGTATGGTCCTGTGTCATACTTGCAATTGTTCCTATTCATGAGCCAATTGTTGCAGTCATGGGGTCAATCCATGTTGTTGAGAGCCTTCTTTTTTTTTCTGCATCTGCACTTTACCAAGCATGATGCCTTTTCCCAGGAACCAGTCTCTCTTGACAATACGCACAAAGTATGTAAGATGAAGTCTTACATCCTTGCCTCTAAGGAGCATACAAGCCTTACTTTTTCCTAGACAGATCCATTTCTTCTTTTAGCAATCCATGGTACAATCAATATTCTCCTATATAAATCAGCTTGACTTTTTAACTGGAATGTCAAATTTTAAGTCAGGAAAAAGTGATCTGACAAGAGTGTTTTTGATAGTTTAGCTGCATTTTAATCAATTACTTATTGCAATTGGCTTACTGAAAGCCCTGGTTACATTTCCTGTCAGCGTGTTATGACTTAGTGCTGTTGTGATAGATCTGATGCCTGTGAAGGGACTTGAGAGTCCTTTTGAGAATTCAAACAAGAAAATTCTAAATTCTATACTCCAGGTAAACAGTTGATGGTATTTATAAATTGTGTCCTTTTAATGACCTTTTGCTTTCTTCATGTCCACCCACAACTCATCAGATCTTCTGACATTAGTGTTCAATGTGTCAAATCTGCTTTTGAGATGTTCCAAAGTTCAATTTAAATAGAATCAAGTTCATATTTTGGCTCCTGTGAACGTGCTTTAATTTCCTTCAGCTTTAATATGAACTTACATATGAGCAATTTATGGTCTGTTCCACAGTTGGACCCTGGCCTGGTTTTTAACTGCTGATATTGAGCTTCTCCATCATTTATTCCCACAAATTTAGTCAATTTTATTTATGTGTATTCCAGATGGAGAAGCACATATGTATAGTCTCCTTTTGTGTTGTAAATAGGTATTTGCTATGAACAAGTTGTTGGTTTTGCAAAATTCTATCATGCAATCATCAGATTCATTTCTACGACCAAGTCCATATTTTCCAATTACTGTTCCTTCCTTCTTGTTTCCAAGTTTTGCATCCCAATCACCAATAACTATCAATGCGTCATATTGCATGTTTGATCAATTTCCAATTGAAGTCATTCATAGAATACTTCAATTTCTTCATCACTAGATTTTGTGCTTGTTGCATAAAGTTGACATGATAGTTGTATTGATTGGATAGCCTTGAAAGTAGATAGATACAAGCGGATCACAGATAGCATTGCACTTATGATGGATTTAGCAAATCCTATTGGACCAATAATGCCACATCATTCTTCCTTATCTTATTATTTCTGGCATAGTAAATCACATGATTTTCTGATTCAAAATGACTGATAGTCCATTTCAACTCACTAATGCCTAGGATATTGTTCCTCATGCATTCTATTTCATTTGTAACAACTTCAAGTTTTTTTCTAAATTCATACTTTACTCATTCTAAGCTCTAATCATTAGAAAAATTTTGTAGCTGTTTCTCTACCCTAGGCATCCCCAATCAGCAAATGTAGAACCCAAAGGCCCACTCCCACAGGCTTTACTAGGATTACATCACCATGGTTGGCCCCTATGGTAGTTATATAATCTGATGTTAATTTGAGGATTCAGAGTGAAGGGGTGGAGTCTAGCCTGTCAATCAGGTCATAGCTAATGAGACATCTGTGTGGGCATTGCCTTTTCCTTAGCATTCTGGGAACTCTGGTATTCCTCCTTAGAGGCGGGAGACACACACTCTCTCTCTGCTCACTGCCAGGGAGACATTGCAGCTAACAAGACAAATGGAGCTACTTTAGTGTCTTGAGCTGTACAAACCACGTGGAGACTCCTGCTAGCACTGAGATGTCTGTACCACCACTGGATCCACAAGACTTTGCACCCATCGGCCTGTGATCTTTTGGGATTTGGCATCATTGCATGTATGTCGTGAATCTGAAGAGGACTTTATAGATTGGTATTGGACATTTGGCCTAATATCAGACTTATGGGCTTGATTTGGACTGGGCTAGGATTCAATTGCTCTTGTATATAAAGCTCTTTCATATACACATATGAGTGTCTATGAATTTCTCTAGTTTATCCAGACTAACACAGCTCCCCTCCATGAAATCTACGCCTCTTCAGTCATATTTTGAATGCCCTCAGACTTGAGGGGCCTGTCTGCTAGCAGTATCTCTGACAATATTCTGTTTCCTTTCTTTTAGGCTTTCAGTATTTGAAAATGCTTTGAAGCTATACATAAAGGTTTTAGTGGCTCCTTGTTCTGAAGTGGGAAGCCGAGTCCTTCTTGGTTGTCTGTTCTTAGTCCAGAAGCGCCACTGAAACCTGTTTGCATTTGGATGACCCTGCTGGCATTTGAATTACCAGTGGCATGGCTTCCAAATCACAGCAGCACACAAGCCACCGCAATACAACAAACTGATGGATAAAAAACAGAAAATTTCAAAGAGCAGCTCAAGAAACAAAGACAAATATTATAACGAAATGTGCAAGGAAAATCATACATAATTCCAGGTCAGTCCTCTGACCTTTATGACTATCTCCCCACTGGTCCTATGGGACTTCTGGGGGCTGCCCCTCCTAGCCTGAAGTCTATTTGGGAGCCTCTTTAGGGGCTTTGTGGCTTTGCTTTGCTTCTGTTGCTGATATGTTATTATTCCTTCTTCATTTACGCTGCTATGGGGGGTTCAGACCAGACTAATTCCCCACATTTTGTCCCCGGTATTGTCCTCTGTCTCAGTATGCTCCAGTAAGGGGACAACATATCTTGATCTGTTGTTGGCCCTACAGTCCTCGCTATGCCTGAGCAGCTCTATGTAGGGATGCTGTCCTCCAGGCTTGGTGTCTTGATATGGATTCTTGACTGCCGCTTTTTTGTTTTCCTTCTTGGTTTGCTTCTGTGTGGGTGTGGTATGCTGGCCCCTCTCCCCAACCTATAGGTTTAGCATTGTTTTGTGTTTGTCGCACATACTTCTAGGAAGAGGGTCAGTTTGGCTCTGATTGGAACTGGCTCTGTAGCGCAATCTTTTCATGCATTTCTCTACGTGGTTACATTGCCCTCAAGATTTGGTGGGGTCTTCATGCACACTGCCAAATCTGTGGAGAAGTAACGAATACTCTCCCCCGGGGTGGGGGGTGGGAAGGTTAGTGCCCTTCTCCCCACATGCCATCCTCTCCCTTTTCCATTCCTGTCTTCCTCTTCCCCTCTTTCCCCAATTTTTGTTGCAATAACATGTACCTCCTTGGGTTTGGTCTGACCTCCACCTGACTGCCTGTACCTCAACCCATATAGTGTGAGATAAGTGGCTTTTCTTCTATGATTATGCTGATTAAACTTACCTCAGGGTACTCATGTTGTACGCATGAGTTTTTTGATTTTGTGATTGGCTGACTCTGCTTAGAATAATTTCTTCCAACTCTTCCCAGTGCTTTTTAGTGATGCATAGTTCTCCATTGTGTGTATGTGCCTGAGTTTACCAATCCACTGTCTATTCGTGGAAATTTAGGTTGTTTCCAATTCCTTGAGATAGTAAATTGTGCCACAGAAAACCATTGGAGTGCAAACAACTGGTTGTGGTATATGCCCAGTAGAAGGATAGCTAGGTCATAAGGTAGACTGATGATATTTGCTTTAAATATCGCCATATCGCTTTCCACAGATGCTGTATGTATCTACATGACCACCAGCCATGGAGGAGAATTGCTATCTCACCACATACCCTCTAACATTTGTTACTCTCTGATCTTCTGATTTGGGCTAATCTCAAGAGTGTTAGCTGGCATAGCATGGTTGTTTTAATTTGCATTTCTCTGGTGGCCAATGATCGGGAACATTTTCTTATATGTTTATTGGCCATTCAGGTCTCCTCCCTAGTGAAACTTCAGTTCTGCCCACTTCCTCAGGGAGTTAACTGTTTTTTCTCTTTTGGCAGACTAGGAGAGTATTATAGATTTTAGTAAAAAGCCCTTATTCTGTTGTGTCATTGCTAACAATCCTCTCCCAGCCTGTGGGTTCTCTTGTTACCCTCTTGGTGAAGTCTTTCAATGCACACAAGCGTTTTATCCTTAATAAATCTGACTTGTCAATTTCATGTGCACCTCTGTGTGTTCCCTTCCCTATTGCAGTTAGCCTATGTATTCCCTGAGCCAAGGTTCTTAAGTTTGTCTGATTTCTTCATTGATGGTCATGACAGTTGGGGGTTTTACTTCTAGGTCTATGATACACCTTGAGTTTGTTCTTGTGCATGGGGTGAGGTAAGCATCTTGTTTCATTTTTCTACAGGTGGATATCCATTGTTTCCAGCACCACTTTTTAAAAAGGCATCCGCCTCCCACTTGATTTTGGGGGGCCCTTGTCAAAAATCAGTTGCCTATATGCTGATGGTTTTATATCTGGGCTTTCTGTTCTTTCCCATTGGTCTGACTATCTGTCATTATACCAGTATTATGCTGTCTTGACCACTGTGGATGTGTAGTAGGTGTTAAAGTAAGGTACAGTGAGCCCTCCAACTTTTTCCTTCTTCTTGAGGAGCTCTGTGCTAATTCTGGGTTTCTTCCCTGTCCATAATAAATTGGTGGTCAGTTTTTCCAGTTCTTTGAGGAAGAAGCTTATTGGTATTTGAATTGGGATAGCATAAAACCTATCTAGTGCCTTGGGTAACATTGACATCTTTACTATATTGAATCTTCCAATCCACGAGCATGGGATATTCTTCCATTTGTGGATGATGCTTTTAGTTTCCTGTAGTAAGGTCCTGTAGTTTTCCTTGTATAAGACTTTTGTTTCTTTGGTTAAATATATCCCCAGATATTTCGATTTGTCCTTGGCTATTGTTAAGGGTACTCCCTTCTTGATCTGCTATTCCATGCCTTGTCTGATGTATATAGAAAACCAATAGACTTCTGTGTGTTTATCTTGTTTCCTGCCACTCTTCCATATTCCTCTATGTAACCCCTCCTGTTTTTAAGTTGCCATTTGACTGGTATATTTTCTCCCTGCCTTTTATTCTTAGTCTATTTTTGTGGGTGAGCTTAAAATGTGTCTCTTGTGGGCAACAGATTGGTGGGTTATGTTTTCTGAGCCAGTCTGCTAACCCTTGTCTTTTAATGTATGAATTGAAATCATTGTTCAGAGTTATCATGATCTATGGATTCATTGCTGTCATCTTGTAGCTTTTGTGTTGGGTGTTTTTCTATCTCCCTTCATATCACTGTGCTGTGTTTGTGGGGGCGGGGGGGCTTCAATATTGCCTTCTTTTCCCTCTGAGGCTATGGCATCTTGGTATTTGTTATCAGCACATTGGCTTCTGGGTGAATTGGGGCTATATGGTGGGCTCCTTATTGTGTTTGGTGTATGTTGGTCTTCTGCCTATAATGAGTCGGCAAGGATTTTCCACAGGGTTGGGTGTCTTATGGCATGTTCTTTGAGTTTTGCTTTGTCCTGTAAGATTCTTATCTCACAGCTTATTTTAATAGATAGTTTGGCAGGGTAGAGGATTCTTGGGCAGGTGTTTTTTTTTCTTTCAGTTTTCAGAAGATGTTACTCCACTCTCTTCTATGCTTCATGGTTTCTGCTGATAAGTCTGAGCATACTCTTACTTGTGCACCATTGTATGTGACTGCCTTTTTTATCCAGCTGCCCTTAAAATTTTCTCTTTTTCCTCAAAGTTGGATAATTTAACTATTACATGCCTTGGTGAGTTCTTCCTGTGGTTTAGTCTAATTGGTGGCTTCTCTGCTTTCTTTATGGGTGTCTGATTCTCATTCATTAAGGGGGGGATGTTTGCTTCCAGAAATTCCCTTGCTAATTTAGCTGTCAACTTCTTTGTTGTGTCTTGTTCTGGGAGACCAATTATATAAAAATTGTTCCTCTTCATAGTATCTCTCATTGATCTCAGCTTCCCTTCATCCTCTTTGACTATCTTGTTTAACTTTATTTCCCATTTGTTGAAGTCTGTCTGATTTTCCCAAAGATCACTGGTATGATTCTCTCCCTCTTCTAGTCTGTTCTTGAGATCGTTGTTTAGCTTCTGTTACCTCAACCACTAGCTCCTGTATTTCCCTTTGGTGCATGGACTTCATACCCCCTATCATGGACTTCATCCCCTCTATTGTGGACTCCATCTCCTCTACCATTGGGCCCTTATTCTATGATGCTTCCCTCATCTCCTGTATTGCTCCAAGTAGCCTTCTGAAGATTTCTTTTTGTGGCAGATCCACATCTGATTCTTCTATGAGTGTTGTTAGCTCAGCTGTTGTGTTTTGTCTTTCTTGCTGAGGGTGATGTGGTATGGTACTTTTTGGGTGTCATTTTCAAAGAACTGGGTGCCATGTTTCTGGGAGACTAAGGGGCCCTGAGCTCTTCCTCTGTGTGACTGGTTAGAGTATTTTTGAGGGTTGCCTGTCACCTACTGCAGTAGTGGGGAGTCAGTCTGCTATATAGGCAGGGTGCCATGGTTACTCAGTGAACAATGGCAGTGGTGGGGACTCAGAGACTGTGTTGAGGATGGTGACTATATGTATGCAACTGAACTATGTTGGGGTAGGCCTGCAGCTTGGCTGCAGTTCTGGTCTGGGTTATCAGGTCACAATATGCAGCTTTTTTTTTTTTTTTAAGGGCACCAAGTAGAAGCCAAAGGTATGGAAGGTCTTGCAGTCATGGGGAGGAGATGCCAAGTGAAGGCAGGGACAGCCTCACATCCACTGGTGCAGGTCCTGTGGGAAAGCCTCCACAGGATGGGGGTGCTGGTCACTGGTGGGGGCAGCTGCTGTTCCTGAAGGTAGAGGATGCCACACACAGGCGTGAAAGAGGCCGATACTGCTGTGGGTGGCAGTAGGAGAGGAGCCGCTGCTGTGGGGTTGGGGGGATGTCAGTAACGGTGGAGGGAGCTGCGCAGATGCAGGTGATTAAACTTACTGTAGGCGAACTGCAGTCCATGTTTATCCAAAGCCGCTGGGACCACAGGTGGATGGTGGGAGGGACTCGAGCTTGGCAGTGGACAGGCCACCATGTGGGGAGAAGGGATCCTGAAGAGGAGAAAGGATCTTATGGTGGAGAGTGCCACACACGAATTGTTGTCACATGGGGGGTCCTGATGCTTTTGTGGGGTACTCATTATGACTACTGACTAGCTACAGGTGCACCATTAAGGCTGAGAGAGACCAACCGGCTGTGGTGTTGGTGGCTGTGGTGGTGTCTGAAGTAGTGTGGCTGACATGGGCTGGGGCGTTCCAGTGACCAGGTCGATGATCCCCAGGGTTCCAGAGCATGGCTAGATGTAGGGGAAGGTTACTTTGGGCTGTCATGGGAGTCTTTTCACATACCTGAATCCCCACATTTGTCCTCCTGGAGACCAGGTACACTGGTCACCACAGAGCTCCCAATGTGGGCTGCTTACCTGGGCACCATCTTGCCAGAACTCTAAAATGAATTAATATTTTAAAAAATAATAAAATAAAATCAGAAAAGGTATGTGTCAAGGTTGTGTGCTCTCTCCATATCTGTTCAATCTATATGCTGAGCAGATCATCAGAGAAGCTGGGTTATATGAAGAAGGACCTGCCATTAAGATTGAGGAAGGCTTATTATCAATCTGTGATATGCAGATCACATATCTTGCTTGCTTAAGATGATAGAGACTTGAAGCTCTTACTGATGAAGAGCAAGAATTGTAGCCATCAGTATGGACTAAAACTCAATAATTGGATGAACAAGTGGTAACATCTTAATAAATGGAGTAAAGGTTGAAGTTGTCAAGGAGTTTGTCTTACTTTATTCCACAGTCAATGATTGTGGAAGCAGCAGCCAAGGCATTAAAACATTCATTGCATTAGCTAAATCTGCTGCACAAAAATTTTTTATAGTATTGAAAAGCGTGGGTGTTATTTTGAGGACTAACTTATGTACCACCCAACACATGATATCCTTTCTCCATTGCATCATATATGTATGTGAAAGTTGGAAAATGAATAAGGAAGACTATAGAAGAATAGATGCATTTTAATTGTGGTGCTGAAGATGAATATTGAAAATACTCTACTAAATACTCTGCTAAAAGGAAAAAGAGATGTGTACTGGAAGAGGTAAGACCAGAGTGTTCCATAGAGTCAAGAATGGCAAGACTTCATCTTACATACTTAATTCATATTGCCAGGATAGACAAGTCCCTGAAGAAAACATCATGTTTGGTAAAGTGGAGGGTCAGTGAAAAAGAGGAAGGCCTTCAATGAGATGGATGGACACAGTGGCTCAGACACAGGGAACAATTGTGAGGGTGACACAGGACCAGGCAGGGTTTCATTTTGTTGTGCATAGCATCACTATGGCTTAGAGTCTGCCTGATGGCAACTAACAACAACAGCATCTGTTGTACAGCATATAAATAGAACATTTCCTCTAAGATCTAACAAATATGAGATTAGTAAATATTTGGACATATATTTTAATTTCATCCCCTATTTGGGTGGCTATGTTGGGGGCCGGGGGCAGTGGGACCGACAGTTTTTCATGCCCAACAGGACAGGTTCTGTGTGGATCAGCAAACAAAATAGGGGATTTTAATCACAGCGCTAAGCGCTATATTAGGGGTAAACTTGAAAATCATGGACAGTCACTTCAGGATCTTTCTCTTCCTTGAGGAAATTATCTCATCTCTCAACTCCAGGGTTAACAATCTATTGAGGATATAGGTAATTATAATAAAATGTGAAAACTACTATTTTATTGAATAAAATGAGAAGGAATGCTTATACTTATACAATGGAAGACTATGATAGGGCAGAGGGCTTCAAAGGTGCAGTGAATAATTATAGGATCCTTTAATTCCATTTCCCCACGAGCATTGTGAAGCTCCTGTGTTTATATAGTTTCATAACAATATGCTTAAGAGATTGTCAGGGACTTTATGTTGAAGGCAAGAAAAAAAATTCCTAACGGTGAAGTTTCTGATGCATCTGGAGGGAGTTTGTGACAGCATCCTGGCTGAAAGATTTTCTAAAACCTGAGAGATTTCCAGATGTTTGAGAGGGACAGTTTGTGGAGTCTGCCTGCAGACAAAAGGATGAATTGGATGACCTCTCTAGAGCCCTGCAGGGCCAGGATTCTCTGATTCTATTAAGGTATTTAAACATAGAAGATTCATCTTGTGTATTAGAAGATACATTAAAAATGTTAAATCTGTCGCAGAGTGATGATCAGTGAAATATTTCATGCTCGGTGAGGCAGGAGTAACCTTGAGGCTCTTAGTGAGCTTGAAGCAGTGAAATGATGACTCACTCAGAGTCTGATGTGCAGCTCTGGGGTGGCTTAGAGTAGTTAATGAGATAATAGTGTCGGCCGTGGAAACTGAAATTTTGACATTCAAATGGCTATTTGTCACTGTGCCATGTTGGGTCATTCGTCCACATCGGTGGCATTGACATTTCTGCATAGTGTGCTTGTATGACAGACAGTATCACAGTGTCATCCGTGATCCATGTCATCTCTGGATTATACTTTAAATTATAGTGAACATTTCTAATTGAAATGCTGCCTATATGGCCCTTCATTTATTTAGGCACTTCTGCCAGTGAACACCAGGACTGTATTTAGGATAAGCATTAATGTTTGTTTCATATGTTGTTACAGAGGGTTAGTGTGGTTTGTCTATCAATTTTCCATCTTCCTCCATCTGATGATTGTATTAAGTAGCATAATTTATTAAACTTGGTGTCTTGGTGCATTGCATGTTGGACTCTTCACTGCAAGTCCAGTAGTTTGAAACCGCCAGCTGCTTCATGTGGAAAAGATGAGACTTCCAGTTCTTTAAAAAGTTATAATACTGGAAACAACAGGGGCGGTTTGACTCCACCGTATAAGGTGACCAGGAGTCACAATGGACTCAATAGCTGTGAGTTTTTGAATTGAGGTTTTTCTTTCTATCATGTCATCCCAGTATAGGATATAGGCAGAAAATCTCGGTGGAGTGGGTGGGCCCTGGAGGACTGGGGCAGGAATTTTGGACATTCATGAAAACCCTGCCAGCAAAGCCCTTCCAAAGATCAGAAATAATATATCAAAGAGTGAGAGTGACTGGGACCTGGTGGCCAACACAGGGCCACCTGGGTAGTTTTATTCTGGAGGAGCCAGTTAAGGGAGAAGTACTAAGCATGTTTTAAAGCCTGGGGAAGTTCAGACACCTGAGGGAGTAGGGCATGAGGTGACTTCTCCCTCCTAGGCTTGGGTAGTCTGGTGTTTAAGTTGTAAATAATAGTCAGGTAAAAGCCAGCCTTCTATCGGCATAAATGCTATCTGTGGTTAAGGAGGGAGAAAATATACTCCCAGAGATAGCTGTTACAGTAGCTGATAGTGAATACTAGAATCTCATAACCAGCATCCAAATCTAGCTTTATTATTTGCTGGCTGTTGCTAACCTTGGAGACTTTCCTTCGTCACATTTGAAAGTAGGAATAATGAAACTCACTTTATTTGGTCCTTGTGAGAGAATATATGTATAGTACTGAGCAAATAGTAAGTGCTCAATGAATGGCAATTACATACACTCACACAGACTTGTATGCATATTTAAATAATATAGTAGTAAAAGCACAAGATATAAGTCAGAGTTTGGGATTGAGCCCACTATCTTATTATGCCAATCTAGTTCAGATTGAACTTCAGAAATGGTTAGGCTAGTGTAAGTAAAATGCTTCGCATAGTAGTGGGTGCTTACCTCACCTCCTCCATTCATTTTCTCTTTCTAGTACTCTTTCTTTCTCAATTCTCCAGAAGCTTTTTCTGGGATAAATGCTGCCATTCTGATATAAAATGGTTGATTATTATAAGATGTACCTCCACAGTCTTATTTTATATTAGTGTATGCCATAAATATTGCAAAAACTTTCCATGGCTCACATGATTTAAATCTTATATTAGGTCATGATTTTTTTCCACATCAATAAACAATCTCTATAATTTTAATAGCTATACATTATTCTATTGCCAGCTATGACAGAACACACTTAACCAATTTCTCATCTTCTTTTGTTTATATATAGTTTTTTACAGAACTCATCAATACTGCAGGATATAGAATTATTTCTTTTGTATAACTTTTTTTGGGGGGAATGAATACATATATCATAACATTTCAAAGTTCAACCACATCAAGCAGTATTGTACAATTACTATCACAATGGGTTTTTTCCAAGCATTCTTTTCCTTCCTGGGCTCCCTGACATTGACTCCCTTTTTTTTTTTTAGCATTTTATTAGGGGCTCATACAACTGTTATCCCAATCCATACACACATCAATTGTGTAAAGCGCATTTGTACATTGTTTCTCAAAACATTTTCTCTCCATTTAAACCCCCGACATTAGGTCCTCATTTTTCCCCTCCCTCCCCACTCCCCCCTCCCGCATGAGCCCTTGATAGTTTATAAATGGGTATTTTGTCATATCTTGCCCTGTCCAACGTCTCCCTTCATCCACTTTTCGGTTGTCTGTCCCCCAGGGCGGAGGTCACACACAGTTCCATGTAATCGGTTCCCTCTTCCCTACCCATTCTCCCTTTACCCTCCCTGTTTTGCCACTTACACCACTGGTCCTATAGGGCTCATCCGTCCTGGATTCCCTGTATTTTCAGTTCCTATCTGTACCAGTGTACCTCCTCTGGTCTAGCCAGTCTTGCAAGATAGAATTCGAGTCATGGTAGTGGGAGCTGGGAGGAAACCTTTAGGAACTAGAGGAAAATTGTATTTCTCATCATTGTTACATTGCACCCTGACTGGCTCATCTCCTCCCCGAGACCCCTCTGCAAGGGGATCTCCAGTGGCCTACTAATGGGCTTTGGATCTCCACTCTGCACTCCCCCCATCATTCACTATGGTAAGATTTTTTGTTCTGATGATGACATTGACTCCCTTTTACTGCACATACTAACCACACCATAATTATGGGAAAAATTTTGAACCATATGCAGATACAACCAGTAAAACTATTTTACTCTTTTTTATTAAGACACATCTATAGAAGAACATTACATAGCTTAAAAGAACCATGTTTAGAAAGGTTGTGTAAAAACAATGTAATTTACTTGATGATTCCAGGTGCATGGTAGGTGATCTAATCTCTATTGGTCTATTTCACACTGCCAAGATCAGAGCACCTCTGAATGTCATAGTTTTGGGGGAGTTCTGGAACAATGGCAACCGAGTAACACACACCAGAGATACTCTATGGAAGTCAGCATAGTAGGAGCTACTGAGAGGGAACCTCCACTCTTCTAAGTCACAGGAGGAGCATCATAAAGATAAGTAGACTCATATCAACTAGATTTTGAAGAGCTGTGGGCTTTTAGCACACCATTACAGAGGCCAGCTGGGACTTAGCTTTAGCCCCACCACAGCCACGGCTAGCAGCCGGCTATTTTGCCCAGCCAAAGGGCTTCAGTCCAACACAACCATAGCTGCCACCGCCTTTGGGCAGGGTTTAAACCCCTTCAGCCCTATGGTCAGATGCTTGGGGCTCATTTATTTCTTTACTTTTTTTCTTATTCTCTCTTTAATGCCACAGTTGAGGTGGTTTCAGGTTTTCCCCCATCTCTTTCCTTTCACATGCCAGTGCCAGTCTCCAGAGCACTCCCCTCTGCCTTGGGAAACTCTTCCCACCCTTTCTCAGCTGGAAGAAATCCATCCCTCCTCCCCTGCCACCCTCCAAGCAGCTGGGAGAACTTTCACTGCCCCCCAAATGGCTGGGGTAACTTACACCAGCCTTCCATGTGGCTGGCAGAATTATCCCCTCCCTCTTAGTGGCTGGTGGAATTCCTGCCAGCCTTACAAGGCCCTAGGATCAGCTGGGAGAACTCCTGTCTGTCCTTTCTGGTGCTCTATTTGGCTGGGAGAACCTCTGCCTGTCTTCTATGGTGCTCCATGTGGCTGAGGGATTCCCTTGTCTGGCCTCCAATGTCCTAAATGTGGCTGAGGGAATTTACTCCCGCCTTCTGCATTGTATCACAAATCCTAAGGCAGTACCGTCAGCCCTCCCCAGTCCTCCCAGCTGCTGGAGGAAAACTCTGCCTGACCTCCATGGCAATTTTGATAACTAAGGCAATTACCCCTGCCATCTGGGGTGCTCTACACCCAAGAAGGCTCAACCACCTGCCCTCTGCAGCTCTCCAGTTAAAATGGGCAAACCCCTCCACCCTCCTTGGTGATCCAAGCCACTGTGGCCCACACTACCTGTCATATTATCCAGTGAAACGCCATCCTCACAGGCCTGCAGTTGCCTGACGAGAATACTCCGAAAGGGTCACCCAACATTCCCTCCCAATTACATAACACTGGTTGGCTAGGGAAAGAGGAAAACCACAGAAGAATAAAGTGGCAGCCAAATGCCCCCTTCCCTCCACCACCCAGTGAAGTTAGCTGCAGTCAGTTTGAAAAAGCATTCCTACAAGTCTCCTAAAGAGAGAACCCAGTACTCTTCGATTCTCTGAAAAAATGGCACTGGGTCCTCTAAAATGACACAGAAACAGCAACCAGCCACAACAACCAGAGCTGAAAAACAAGAGAACCAAAAGGCAATGGCAGATGAAATTCTGAAGCAAACAGCGTGGACCTACCACAGAAAGAAAATTTCAGAATTATGTTTGGAGTCAAACAGGATATGAGGGAAGCAATACAGAAAAAAGAAGAAATGATAGAGGAGATAAAAGCCACACACCAAAAGAAAATACAAGAGATAAGGGAACAGTAACAAATTAACAGACATCACTAACTGACTAGAAGTGGAGAATTGTAACCGTGATCTCACGGACACACAGATAGACTTCAACAAATGGAAAAGACAATCTAACAAGTTAATCAAAGAAGCTGAAGAAAACCTAAGAACAATGTCTAATGCCTTGATGAGGAACAAAATTTGACCAATTGGAATATCAGGAAAAGACACAATCAAGAAGTCAACTGGACAATAGCAAGGGAATTCCTGGAAGAAAATTTCTCCAGCTTAATGAATTAGAATCAGGCCATCATTCAGGAAGCAGAGAAAGCATCAGCAACACTGAATCCCAGGAAGACATCACCAAGGCACATAGCAGGTAAACTATCCAACTTTGAGGAAAAGAAGAAAATAATAAAAGCAGTAATGGAAAACAAATGCAGTCACCTATAAAGGCACCCAACTAAGAATATGCTCAGACCTGTCTGTGAACAGTATAAAGTAGGGAAAAGAGTGGAGTAACACATTCTGAAAATTGAAGGAAAATAATGCACAACCAAGAATACTCTATGTAGCCAATTTATCTATCAAGATAAATAGAGAAGTAAGAGTCTTCCCAAACAAGGAAAAACTCAAAGAAACATTAAAGGAAACCCAGCCCTACAAAAGATCCTTGCCAACACAGCATGGGCAGTAGAACAACACTCACCAAGCATACGAGACCATCACATAGAACAACTCCACCCAGAGGCCAGCAAAGAAGAAACAGGCTTCAAGATAGCATTGACTCAACAGTGGAAAAAAGGAAAGAATGAACCATACAAGTGCAAATGAACAACACACTGATAAGGAGGGGAGGTAGGAAAACACCCAACACACAAGGTACACATGACATCACAGAGTCCACAGATGGATTTAATAACCCTGAATACCAATGGACTGAACTCAGGCATTAAAAGATAGAGGCTAGCAGACTACCTTAGAAAACAACCCGTTTATGTGCTGCCTACAGGCAACACATTTCAAGATTACAGAGAAAAATATCAAAGGCTGGAAAAAATATACCAAGTAAATGGCAATTCAAAAAAAGCACTGGTTGCAATCTTAATCTTGGACAATATTGATCTCAAGGTGTAAGCCATAACAACAAATAAGGAGGGGCACTATATGATGCTCAAAGGAACAGTAGACCAAGAGCCAGTGAGCATAATAAGTATGCATAT
This sequence comes from Echinops telfairi, assembly GCF_000313985.2. Classification (NCBI taxonomy): domain Eukaryota; kingdom Metazoa; phylum Chordata; class Mammalia; order Afrosoricida; family Tenrecidae; genus Echinops; species Echinops telfairi. Next base: position 46,764,240 of record NW_022107431.1, on the reverse strand, counting down.
GCTAATGAGTGATCTGTGAAATTTGTCAAACACTGCAAAAGATGATAAAAGTAATCACAGGCTCAAGAATTATAGTAGGTGTTTTAAATACACCACTCTCCATAAAAGATAGTTCACAGGAAAGACGCTTAACAAGGAAGCTACAGAGATAAACATTACAATAAGATGACTTGATAGATATTTTCAGAGCTCTCCACCCAAATGCAAAACAAATTCACATTATTTTCAAGCCCACATGGCACATACTCGAAGATAGATCATATGCTGGGATACAAGTTGCATCTGTGTAAATTCAAGCACATTGAGGTCATACAGACCTCTCTCTGACCACTATGTCTTAGGTTGGAAACCAACAAAAAGACATTTAAGAAAAAAGAGCAAACAATTGGAGGATGAATAACTATTGCAAAAGGAGTGGGTACTGGCTCAGATCAGAGATGAAATTAAGAAATTTCTAGAGACCAACAAGAATGAGAATATCAATGACAATCAAAGGCCTTATTACTAAAGTCTACAGTACTCTGCTAGCTTACAATAAGAAAAAACCAATTGTCCACTGAGGAGGTTGGCAAAGGACCTTGTGGTAGTTACATAATCTATTGCAATTTTGAGACTTATGAGTGAAGGGGTGGACTTTGGCCTGTCAATCAGGTCACAGCTTGATGACCTCATTTGGAGGTACTGAGGAGATAAATAGCACTAAGTAGATAACTTGCCTAATATCAGATTTATGGACTTGATCTGGACTGGGCTGGGATGTTTTCTTAATGTACAATTACTCTTTATATAAAGTTCTTTTTTATACACATATTAGCATCTATGAATTTGTTTCTCTATTCATCCCTGACTGACACAGACTTGAACAGAAGTTTCACAAGGGCAGAAATTTGAATGGCCAATAAATATATGAGAAAATGTTCCCGATCATTAGCCATAAGAGAAATGTAAATGAAAACAACTATGAGATACCACCTAACCCCCTCAAATATAGCCCAAAAAATCAGAAAGTAACAAGTGTTGGAAGGGCTGTGGTGAGATAGGAACTCTCATTCACTGCTGGCGAACCTGTAGGACTATATAGCCATTACGGAAATCAATTTGGTGATATATAAAACAGATGGAAATTAAACTATCATATGACCCGACACTCCCCTTACAGGGTATATACCCAGAAGAAGCAAGAAACAAACCTCAGCCAGACGTCTATGCTCCAATGATCAATGCTGCACAGTTCACAATCACAAGGAGTTGGAAACAACGCAAATTTCCATCACCATGGTGCCCGGCTATCAAAAGATATAGCGTCTGGGG
>NW_022107431.1:46750844-46761787 GCF_000313985.2 Echinops telfairi | reverse complement strand
AAAAAAAAAAAAAAATTTCCATCACCAGACACATTTATTAAAAAACTGTGGTACATACATACAACGGAGTACTATGCACCCCTAAAACGCATTAATGAAAGCATGAAGCCCATCACCCAATGAGAAGAATTGGATGAAATTATGCTAAGCGAAGTAAGCCAAGCACAAAAGGACAAGTACAACATTCGTCCACTGAGGTAAGCTTAAAAGGCAAAAGGGGCACAGGGGAAAAACTATTATATGCATACATTCCTGGAGTGAAGTCCAGGTACTATGGCAAGGGCCAGAACCAATCCAGTGATATGTATGGCAGTCAACTGAAAAGGAGGGGAAGAGGAAGAAAGAAAGAAAGAGATCTGGATGGGGGTCTTGGCACTAACCCACCCAAGGGAGGCTACTGTTAATATCTCTGCAGGAGAGGGAGAGAGGGACCAGACTTCAATTGGTGTGCCAAGACGTGAATGCAACATACCATCATGAAGCAGAGAACCAATAGAGTGGTCTGTGGGACTGGCCTGAATCCCATTTACGTGGACTATGTTAGACAGGGTTCTCTAGAGAAACAAAACCAGGACACTAATGATGATATATTTATATATATGTAATGTAAGAAATAAAGAGTTAATCTATAAAGCAGTACAAATGGCTCAGTGAAACTCACTTCTGTGAGATAGCTAATATACTGGCAGTCCTAGTCTTGAGGACCTCCAGGTAGTCCTCTGTAGTGCAATTCGGGCTATCCGGCCACAGGCAGCAAACAGCAAGGTAGGTCACCAACTGTCAGCCAGATGACAGGATCCGACAGTCCCCAGCTGAAGCAATGTATACGTGGTGAAGCAGGTCTTGAAGGAACTTCAAACTACAGTGACACAGTTCATGGCTTAGGTGTCACACAGGTAGTGTACCTTGTAAATTGAGGAAGAGAACAAGCTAAGGGAGCCGCACACTGATCTGATCATGAAAGAGCAAGAGACAAGAAAGGCGAGGCTTGCTAAGCCATTTATCTCTCCACCCTTCAGTTAATCCCACATGTGGTCACTAGCCATGTTGGCACAGTAAACCTACTTATCACATGGACCCCCCCCCCCCCCCCCCCCCCCCCCGGAAGAATGTACTATAGAGGACAGCATCAAAGGTACAACTCAGGGAGAGGGGCATATCTGATCAGAGCACACAGGAGCAAACGAAGAAGGAAGGAGAGAGAGTGGAACACATCCTGGCCCAAGAAGTTCTGAGGATGATATTCCTGCTTGGCATGGCCAATGCACAGAGGGGACCATAGACATGGCATCCCTCACTGACCCATAGTGCTGCAGGGATTAACACTGGAGAGACAGTGCAGGAATGGTGCCCGATGTGTTCCTACCTTACCAGGTGAAACACTAAGGGCGTTCAACAGAGCAGCAAGGGGAGCAAAGCAATGAAGACCCTGAGGAATACCAAAAATAGACTTTGGGGCCAGCATGTGGCACCCCATTAGACTTGATCAGAAAACACTCATGAATGGCAACAAACAGACCTGGAACTATTTGTAGGCTTTTCTTTGTTGTTGTTTTGGTTTTTTGCTTATTATTGTTTTTGCATGCCTATCTAGATAAGATAGGCAGATAAATAGTCCTGAGGAAAAAACAACTGGGCCGATGGTTCAACAGGAGCACAGGAGAGGGAGAGGCAGGGGAAAGGAAGTGGGGTGCCAGTGGCAACAAACCTAGGGACAAGGGAAAATCAAGTGATCTAAAATCGATGGCACGGAGGGAGTAGGATGCTGGTGGGGCTTGATCATGTGCAATGCAGCCAACAGGAATTACTGAAGTCCGAATGAAGGTTGAATATTATTTTGGGACAAAGTGAAAGTAAAATGAAATAGAGGAAAAAACTAGGAGGCAAAGGACATTTATAGAGGTCTAAATACAGGCATGTACCTATGTAAATATATTTAAATATATTTATATAAAATGATAGGGAAGGAGACAGACATTGGGCCTCTACTCAAGTACTCCCTTAATGCAAGAACACTGTGTTCTAATAACCCAGTATTGTGTAATGTTCACCTTCATGATATGATCGCTGAAGACAAAATGGGTGCCATAGCAAGTGTGGTGAAGAAGGCTGATGGTGCCCGGCTATCAAAAGATATAGCTTCTGGGGCCATCCAGACTTGAAGATAAACAAACAGCCATCTAGCTGAGAAGCATCAAAGCCTTACTGGGAAGAAACACACCATCCTGTGTGATCATGAGGTGTTGATGGGATCAGGTATCAGGCATTAAAGACTCAGAACAAAAAATTATATCCATGTGAATGAGGGGGAGGGCAGAATGGAAAGCCAAAGCCCATCTGTAGACAATTGGACATCCCATTACAGAAGGGTCACAAGGAAGAGATGAGCCAGTCAAGGGGCAGTATAGTGCTGATGAAACATATAAGTTTTCTATATGTCTGTAATTCTTCCTCCCCCTCAGTATCATGATCCCAATTCTACCTTGCAAATCTTTATTTAGCCCCATCATCTTTCTCCTGAAGGGTGGTTGGTGGGTTTGAATTGCTGATCTCGTTGTTAGCAACCAAATGCCTGATGCGGCTTTGCACACCACCCGAAGCACATTCAAATCCTAAAAAGTCAAGTATCTCATTTCAGCAAAGTTTTTCATTATTGTTCCTAAGTTGGAGTGCACTCAATGCCAGACCTTACCCATAAACCAAAGCTCACTGCCATTGAGTCAATTTTGACTCATCCTTCCACATTGCATCTCAAGGCAGATGGTGGTTTAGGACTGATGACCTTGAATTTAGCAGCCCAACTGGTAACCCATTACACCACCAGGGCTCCCTCACAAATAAAATTGCTAAAGCTGTGAGCTCAGATAAAACCCCAATAGTCTAGAAATTAGATAATTTTCTGTCCTGTGGTATACTATGGATGCATTCCAACATGCATTAAGGCTTTCAAGACATGCTTATACCAGTCCACCTTTCTTTCATGCCTTGGTTATATAGACAAGCCATACAGATTAAAATGCATCATATTCAACCTTCCCTTGGTTGTTCCAGATGTAGAAAGGCCTCATAAACAGTAAAACACTTTGAAAAATGCCAGTATTGATAATAATAATAATTTATTATTACTAAGGAAGGTTGAGGAAGATGAATACTTTTCTAAAAAATGTACTAAAACACTGCATTCAAGAGAAGAGAATTTCAGACCAGTCTCTACCACTTCTTAGGGGAGTTAAGGCAAGTCATTCAATCTTTTTTATTTTTGAGTGTTCATTTATAAAACAGGAAGGTAGTCTCTTTCTATAGGTCTCAGAGGACATGAAAGTAAGTAAGAATACCTGAAACCATATATATGCTTCTTGGTAGAAATGTGCTATAAATTCCCATTTAGTATTGTTATTAGTATTAAAGCGAAACAAAAAAGCCAACGTACTATCAGTAAAATGTTCCACTTGATCTTATTTTGTGGAAATGCCATTATTAAATCTTTCTTGAACTTGCACAGTGCGTAGCTCAGGGAAGCTGATGGATAAGATGTACAAGGATTGAATTCGATGCTGAGCCTGAGATCTCCATCAACCCAGTGAGGTGTCTGTACCACAAATAGAGCTGTCACTAGCCTGGTCTCTCTATTAAATCTTTACAGCCTGTAACTTTATAGCTCCATCAGAGAGATTTCAGCTTATCCACACAAACCGAGTGAATATGGAGAGAAAATAATTGGTCCTGTTGTCAGTAGTTGGCAGAACATTTTAACTTGGAGAACAACTCCTTCCTAGGTTGACTAGCAAACGCTTGCAGGCTTGCTTCTATCTTTTGGTTGACTGCCACATTGAATACTCTAGCATAAAATCTTTTATGTGACTGTGCAGCGGTCATTTCAAAGCTTGAGTACAAAGAGGTTTTAAAAGCTATGTGATTCTATGTCAGGTTTTATATTTCTTTTTTCAATTCTGAGGTTAGTATTCAAGAAAGCTAGTGAAGTAATACAGATTTGTGTTCTTTTATTACTGATTTCTTAAATGACTTACATTCTGACTACACTTGTACACGTGTTTTAGCTTAAAGGAAAGTACCAAACAACATAAACATGATTTAAAAAGTGTGTTTCTAGTTATGGATTACTGAAATATTTCAATATCTTCTGGGTTATGTTTATGAAGTTGTTTCTGCTGCACACTTGAATTTTGGGATTTTCCTTATTTCTGGGACTAACTAGGCAATTCCTTGAAGACATTGGAAAATGAATAAAGAGTAAAGAGATTTTTTAATGATTTATTTTCCTCACTACAATTTTTAACTTGACTCAGGTTAGTGAGGATAGAAGGCCAAACCAACTGGGACATACGAGATTTACTTTTAGTAAGGTACGCATATTGTTATGGCTTGATGAAAGGAGCTATAGAAAATAATGACAAATTAATTTATCACAAAATTTTAAATCTATGCAATGTGTGAGCTGGTGAATTCTGTGGAAAGCTATTATCTCTGAATCTTTTAAAAAAATCATTTTATTGGGGGCTCATACAACTCTAATCATAATCCATACATACATCAAGTGTATAAAGCACATTTGTACATTTGTTACCCTCATCATTCTGAAAACATTTGACAGTCTAGGAGGTGGATGGATAGGTGAACGTGAAGAGAAGGGGAAGGACATGCTGCATCCATGAGGAGAGAACAAAGAGTAAACGTCCCGACATCAATTTTTCCCTATCTAGAACCTCAATGTTGCGGGTGACCAGCAAAGGGAAACGAATTTTCTAATCAGGACTCAGAGACTCATGACTCAGACAAGCGGACAAGTTCTGGCAGGAGACTGTCTCATACTAACCAAATGAGCCATCAGGTCTTGACAAAGTATTTGATTGTGAGTTGCATATCAATTCCATCCATAGATTTCAGAGCTAAATGGAAGTTGCAGTACTTCAACCATTAAAATCCCACATTCATTTTGTAGTCAAGCTTTAAACATACAACGAATGAAATTCCAGGAAATATCACTCCAACGTAGCTGTGTTACTTCCCACATTATGGACTCATGGTTGATATCAAGTAATTAAGTAAGGTGACCAGATTTTAACGTTGGTAAAGCAGGACACCATTGATAAAACTCATATCCTGGCGAAATAGCCACATGGCAGCCGAAAACTATATACCCGAATTTGTTGTGCATTCTTTCCAAAAAAGCGGGACATCTGGTCACCTTAAGTGAGTTACAAACATCCATAAACTTCCAAATGGACAGAAGTCAACAAAGATACACAATTTCCACCTTCATGGATCTTAGGCTGTCATAGAAGAAATAGAAAAAAAATTACAACTTTAAAATTGACCAATAGAATATAAAGGGTACAGTGATAGAAAATAATAAAGAGTATTTGTTGTACATACTTGGCATAGTAAGTATCTCCCACTTAGTGAGAATTCAGCTGAGATTTGGAGATAGAAGGTACCATTCTTCAGACCAATAAATGTATGTGTACATTTCGGAGGACGACGTGAGGAAATTGCTTCAGACATAGTGAATAACATGAACAGAGGTCCTGAGGTAGGAGGGAACTTGGAGCATTTGAAAAATTGAGAGTTGATGAGCCAGTAGAAGCTCAATGAATGAAGAATAATACAACACATTGACCTAGAAAGCTAGCTAAGAGTATATTGCTGGGGGACCTGTAGACCATGTCAAGATTAATGTTTAAGTTATAATCTATTTTTTTCTGAATGCTTGTTTTAGAAAATGTATTATTTGAGGCAAGTATCAAAATTTTGAGAGCAGGGCCATGTCAGAAAAGGTGGTAAGGTAGAGTAAGTTAGTGGAAGTGAAAACAGGAAAAAGTAAAAAGTTCTGTGATACACACACAAACACAGACTTCTTAGTGTGATTTAGATAAAAGTTTAAAGTTTGCTGAGCAGATCGTGATTTAACATTTAACCATTATACTTATTTTGTTTCAAATCATCAATTTCAATTCCATGAATGAACCATTGCTTATCAATATTTCCTGTTTCCATTCTCCCTTCTTTTCTAACCTCTGACCTTGGGTAAATGCTGCCTTTTTTTTTTTTTAATCTTAAAAGGTTTATTATTCTAACTTGGGGGTGAGTTAAATTCCAGATCTGAATGGTGACTAAGGGCCATAGTCCTGGGGTTATAGCTTACTAGTGTTCATTCTACCAATAAGCCTGGTCTCTTTTTGATTTTGAGTGCTAAGCCACAATTTTAGGAGCTCCGGTGGCATTGTAGGCTATGCATTGGGGTTCTAGCCGCAAGATCAGCAGATGGACCTACCAGTTTCTGAGACTGTACCTTTTTTACCAGAGTAGGAAGCCCTGTCTTCCTTCTGAGGAGTGGTTAGTGACTTTGAGCGGCTGACTTTGGGGTTAGCAGCCCAATGCATGACCAAAAGAGCCCTGATAGAGTTGTTTGAGGGCACCTGAAAACAGCAGGCAACATATTTTTCTTATACTCTTTCCAAAACTTTCTAATGTGATCCCTTTCAGAGCTGTTGGGGGCATCACTAGGCCCCTTCTAGTTCTTTTAGGTTCAGACACTGATCTTAGCATGGTTCTTACCCCTCCCCCAATTTTAGAACATTTTTTCTTTCTGGTATTCATTATTATTAAGCCTTCATTTTTCCTGAGCATCCCCTGCCATAGTCCCAAGAAACTATTGAAAAGTTATTGTCCCTATAGATTTACTTATCCTTGAGTTTATATAAATGAAATCATACAAAAGCAAAACAAAAACTAGCTAACAAGAAAACAAAACAAAAAACCACCAAAATCCTTGAATCCAAAGTAATGCAAAAATAATAACACTAGAGCAAATTTAAAATAGGTCAGAAAAGGAAACCCAAGTTAAATTTTAACCTAACTACATTCTTAGTCCAACTCTTGTCTATCATTTTCTTCTACTGTGCTAGCTTGTGTGTTCCTGTGATGCTGGACGCTGTATCCTCGGCATTTCAAATGTGAGTAGGGACACCCAAGGTGAACAGGTTTCAGCAGAACATCAAGACTAAAAGCAGACAAAGAAGAAGGACTAAGCTGCCCACTTCAGAAGAAGGAGCTACTTAAAAACACTGTGCATAGCTTCCAAACATCTGTCCAATACTGAAGCCTAATGAATGGAAACAGAACTGTCGGTGAGAGTGCCAGAGGACGGGTCCCTTGGAAGGAAGGGTAACAAAAAGTGACTGGGCTGGAGCTATTTCTCATAGTGGAGTCGACCAGGATGACATGAATGAGATAAAACCCACAAGAGTGGAGTCGTCAGGATTTTCACTTGCTGATGGGTATGACTACGGCAGAGAGAAACAGCTGTAAATTTGCAAGTGATTGGACACTGGAAATTGCAAGCGAGTTGGATATCTAGGAAAATTTGAAGTCATCAAAAATGAAATGGAACACATAAAGGTCTACCCGAGGCATCAGTGAGCTGAAGTGGTTGGTACTGGTGATTTTGAATCAGAAAACCATCTGATGTACTATGCTGTAAATAACATAGTCAAGAGGGATGAATGGTGTGGCATTCATGGTCAGAAAGGAAATGGCAAAATCAAGCATGAAGTACAATGCTGTCTGTGATAAGGTTATTATCTATTTTACTTCAAGGAAATCTAATCAACAAAACTACTAAAGCCAGTGATGAAGAAATTGAAGAATTCTACTGATGACTCCAGCCAGAAATAGATCAAACATACAATCAAGATGTATTGATAATTATTGGTGATTGGAATGTAAAAGTTGAGAAAAAAGTTGGAAAATGTGGTTCCAATCGGAAGGAACAGCACTAGGAAAACATGGACTTGGTGAGGGAAACGAAGCTGGAGATTGCATGATAGAATTTTGCAAAACCAAGGGCTTGCTCATAGCAAACACTTTTTTTCAATAACACAAAATGCGAGTTACACATGGATTTCCACAGGTGGAATACACAGAAATCAAATTGACTACATCTGTGAGAAGAGATAATGGAGAAGCTATAAAGAGCCTAGGATTCAACTGTGAAACAGACCATCAATTGCTCATTTGTAATTTCATGATAAAGCTAAAGAAAATGAAAAGAAGCCCGAAGTATAACATTGAGTCTACACTGCCTGAATTTTGAAACTATCATAGGACTAGATTTGAAACACTGAATACTAATGATAGAAAGCTGGATGAACTATGGGAGGACATCAAGACCATAATTCATGAAGAAAGCTAAAGGTCATTAAAAAGAGAGGAAAGAAAGTGGATGTCAGAGGAGACTCCGAAATTTGCTTTTAATCATAATGTTATTAAAACAAATGAAAGAAATGATGAAGTCAAAGTTCTAAATAGAAATTTCAAGGGGTGGTTCTCAATAGAAATATATTTTCTTGGAGAAGATATATTAAATGTTAAATTATATATTCAAAAACCTAGAATTAGAAAAACAAAAGGGAAGAACATACTCAGCATATATTAAACAGAAAGAATTGAAGAAAATTTTCAAGCCTCAAGTAGCAATCTTGAAAGTTTTATGGCCAAAATATTGAATGATGCAGGAACCATCAAAAGAAGATGGAAAGAATATACAGTTATTCTACCAAAAAATCTAGTTGGCAGTCCACCATTTCAGGAAGTAGCATATGAGGAAGAACCAATGAAGATGAAGGAATAAGTTCAAGGGACACCAGAAGCACCAGCCAAAAAACAAGCCTTCAGGAAATGATGGGAACCAATTGAAATGTTTTAGTAGCTGATGAAGCACTGGAAGCACTGATATCTATGCCAGGAAGTTTGCAAGATACATACTGGCCAGTTGACTGAAAGAGATCCATATTTGTGCCCATTCCAAAGAAAGGTGACACAAAAGAATGCTCAAACTATAGAATGATATGATTGATATCTGTTAGTCTGGTTAGACTAGAGAAACAAATCTATGGACACACATATGTGTATAAGAAAGAGCTTTATATAAAAGAGCAACTGAACATTGAGAAAACATCCCAGCCCAGTCCAGATCAAGTCTATAAGTCTGGTACTAGCCCATATGTCTGATAGCAATCTATAAAGTTCTCTTCAGACTCATGAAACACATGCAATGATGCCGAATGTAGAAGATCACAGACCAGTGGGTAGAAAGTCTTTGGATCCAGTGTCATTGGAAACATCTCAGCACCACTGGCAGGGGTCTCTCTGTGGCTTCTCCGACTTCCGAGGTCTGGCTGTGTCCATGTGGCTTGTCTTCTGCCATGTCTCCCAGGAAGTAGCAGAGAGAGAGAGAGAGGTATCTTCCGCCTCCAAGGAGGAAGTACCAGATTTCCCAGAATTCTCAGGAGAAGGCCATGCCAACACAGAAGTCTCATTGGCTATCTCAAGATTGACAGCCTAGACTCCACCCCTACACTCTTAATCCTTCAATTGACACCAGATTAGGTGATTACTACAGACCACCCCTTGTCAATTTAACACTTTCACATAACTCTTTAGCCATATATAATTTTCAAACAATAATAAAATCACATCTGTACCTAATAGGATAAAGCTTAAAAGCATGCAATTCAATATGTGCCACACTCATTTAAACATAATATTCTATAAGTGAACAAAACAAAAAATCTCCTATGCCTAACAATAGCAGTTAAGTAACACCTACACCTTGATCCTATAATCCTATGAATACATTCCCCAAACTATAAAAGTTTGTAAGTCAGCCACTTCATACCGTTATCCCCCCAATTTTGGGTATCCAATTTCTACATTGCCCACTTATATTAACCCAGTGCTCTGAGGAAACAATCATATTCTTTGATGTGAAGAATCTTCATTCTAGTTGGAACCTTGTGAAATCTGAATCCATAAACAAAGTCAAATCAGGTTAGGCCATCCATGAAGTCAACAGCAATATGCACCAGTTCACAGGCCCCAAAATCTCTTCATCTGGTCAGGTTCTGGTCAACTCAATGTGGGCTGCCTCTCTTAGCCTTACCAGGGTGTCCATTGGTCACCTTTCCTTTAGACCATGGCCACATCACAAATTCTCAACAACTCTAGCCCTCTTGTGCTAGGTCACGAACTTCAGACCAGTCAACCCTCTCTCGTTTTCTCCTCTAGTTCCTGTGAACCAGGTCCACAGGTGTCAGTGGCCAGACTCAACCTATCTCTTTATTGCTGCATTTCTCTCACTTCCACTCAACAAGTAGATCCAGGTGGTCAGTTAGCAAGCATCTCAGCCTGCCCACAGGCTCCCCCTAATGTTCAGTCCCAGAGAGGAGAGTTTCTTCATGGTTCCAGATTTTTTCCAGCTTCTGACAAAGACCAGTAGAGTTCAAACTTCAAATCCAAAGAGTTCCTTTTTAAAAAATCTTCATTCTGTCAAGCTTGTCCCCAGGCAAATCTCTTGGAATACAAATGTCCTGAGTATTCCAAAGTACTGGATAGGGCTTATCTTCTCAGAGACTTCTTTCTAGGCGTGACCTAAACCCATCTAAAGATCAAATTAATGGCTTGAAGCAAGTGGGTTTACAAGCTCTCTATTTTCATACTTCCAAAATCATTTCTATACATCCTTATATCTACAATAATAAGTATAAGAAATCAGTATAAACAACACAGAATCAGATACTAAACTCAATTCTTAAAACAGTAACGTTAAAAAAACAGTCAAGTTCAACTCTGTAACTTATCTATAATCCTTATCTAAGCTATTCTATTTATACAAAAATATGGGATTAGGTCTCTGAAGACATCAAAACAGATCCATGCTTCTGTCGACCATTCCAACCTTCTCTCAGCCATTTTCCTTAAGCAGTGTGGTTTCTGAGACATTCAAAGGGCGATTTCTACCCCTGAGCTCAAAGTACAGTGAACCCTCGTTTATCACGGTTAATCGGTTCTAGACCCTACCGTGATAAATGAAATTCCGCGAAGTAGGATTCCTTATTTGTAAATCAAATATTTTCATAGTTAGA
>NW_022107431.1:46722866-46748790 GCF_000313985.2 Echinops telfairi | reverse complement strand
TAGAGTGAAGCTGCGGAAGTCGAAGCGCGAAGTGGCGAGGGTTCACTGTATACATTAATCACATTCATTTTTGCCATTTCACACAGGAATAACCAAAAACAACAATCAAACAAAATAATCAAAAGTTTAACTTCCCATATTCTTTGGAGAAAATAAACGAGTAAACTGCCTGGATATATCTAACTTCTGACTATCCAGAGAAGAAACATTACCATGAGGCAGAAGTCAAACAAACATCTACTTTCCATCTTTATGATTTGTTTCTCCAGTAGCACCAGCCAAAAACAAGCCTATAGGAAATGATGGGCCATCAATTTAAATGTTTCAATAGCTTATGAAGGACTGAAAGCACTGATGTCATCTATACCAGGAAGTTTGCAAGATAGATAGTGGCCAATTGACTGGAAGAGATCCATATTTGTGCCCTTTCCAAAGAAAGGTGACACAAAGGAATGCTCAAACTATAGAGTGATATGATTGATATCACACACAAGTAAAATTTTGCTGAAGATCATCCAATAACAGTTGCAGCAGTACATTGACAGTGAGTGAGAGACAATAGGTCAGGCCAGATTCAGAAGAAGGCATAGAACAAAGTATATCAGTGCTAATGTCAGATAGATCTTGGTGGAAAGTAGAGAATACCACAAAGATGTTTGTTTGTGTTTTATTGACTATATCAAGCCATTTGACTTTGTGTCACATAACAAATTATAGATAAAATTGAAAAGAATGGGAATTCCAGAACTCTTTATTGTGATCATGCCTGGTTTCAAATCAAGAAAGGTATCCTCTCATGATACTTGTTCAAACTGTGTGCTGAACAAATCATCAGAGAAGCTGGTTTATATGAGGAAGATGGTAGCTCACAATAGGAGGAAGGCTTATTATCAACATGTCAGCTTCAGATGACACAAACTTGTTTGCTGAGAATGAGGAGTAATTGAAGCACTTACTTCTGAAGACCAAGAACTAGAGCCTTCAGTATGGATTACAACTCAACATAAGGAAAACCAGAATCCTCACAACTGGACCAATAGGTCATATCATGATAAATGGAGAAAAGGCTGAAGTTGTCACAGATTTGTCCTACTTGGATCCACAATCAATTCTCAGGGAAGCATCAGTCAAGAGATAAAAAGACTTGTGTTGGGTAAATCTGCTGTGCATGACTTTTTTAGAGTATTGGAAAGCAAGAATATTACTTTGAGGACTAAGACAAACCAGACCCAAGCCAGGGTATTTCTTTTAAACACACTTGTATTAGGGGATCTTACATCTCTTATCACAATCCACACATCCTTCCAATGTTTCAAGCACATTTGCACATATGCTGCCATCATCATGTTCAAAGCATTCTCTTCCCACATGAGCCCCTGATATCAGCTCCCCATTTTTTCTCCTCTTTCCCCCTGCCCGCTCTCCCTCACAAACCCTTGATAAGTTATAGATTATTTTTTCCATATCTTACATTGTCCTCCATCACCCCTCACCCAGTTTTCTGTTATTTGTTCCCCTGGGAGGGGGTTTTAGATTGATCCTTGTGATTAATTCCTCCTTTTTTCCCCCCACCCTCCCCTATTCCTCCTGGTATCTCTACTCTCCTTGTTGGCCCTGAGGGGTTTATCTATCCTGGATTCCCTGTGGCCAGGGTATTTTCATTTGCCTCATGCATGTGAAAGTTGAACACTGAATAAGGAAGACTGAAGAAGAATCAATGTATTTGAATTGGGTGCTGATGAAGAATATTGAATGTACCATGGACTACTAAAAGGATAAATCACTCTGTCTTTGAAGAAGCATGGCTAGAATGCTTCTCAGGAGCAAGGATGACAAAACTTCATCTTACATATTTTGGACATATCAGAAGAGGCCAGTCCTTAGAGGAGGACCTCATACTTGGTAAAGTAGTGGGGCAGTGAAAAGGAGGAAGGCCCTCATTGACGCAGTGGCTGAAACAATGGACTAAAGCACAGGAACAATTGTGAGGATGGTCCAGGACCAGGCAGTGTTTCATTCTGTTGTGCATATAGTCATTACAGGTTGGCGCAGACTCAATGACACCTAGCCACAACAATAACAGCATCTGATGTAGCCCACTTTCCAATGCATTGTCTGATAGCAGAACTACTCACATCCCTGATACATGGTCGAGGGAATTCAAGGAAGGCATTATCCATGTGGGGATGCTATAAATGGATTTTGGATTTTCACTGTAATCCATAGCCTTCTGCAAACCAGTGGCTCAGAATTAAGCTCTTAAATGGTTCTGTCCTCTTTTCTTGTATTTTATTTTTTGTAATCCTTGGGTCTCAAAAACTGGTGTATTTCTTCTGTGTGGACTCAACTGACACCTCCTTAAATGGTTGTTTGTTTTAAAACAAGCTGTTAGGTCCCCAGACACTATTCTTTCTGATAGCCAGGCATCATCTTATTTCTTCACTACATTTGTTATGGCTGCTATAGCACCAGTATCTTCATCCATGTTGTTTGGAGGGCAAGTATTAATCAGGGCCACATCATAAGAAATGATTGTTGTTTGAAGAGGGCTCACGGTTAAGTTCAAATTCACTCCATCCCTAACTGACTGTAGGAATAGCTATGTGGTCTTTAGGTTGCTTGCCTTTGAGACACGCATTCTGATGACTAAAAGGGTGTCTATATTGTTAGGTAAGCAGTACCTAGGGTATGTAACTCTGAAAGAAAGGGGGACTGGGTTGATGGTTTATAATATGTCCTCTATTTTTAACATTGAGATATAAATCTACCCTATGCCAGGATCCCTGTTAGACTTATGACTATCTGTATGTTTTGGGGTTTTTTTGGTGGCAATTTTATGGGAACCGTGACCTGGACCAATGGTTCCTGGGGGGCATGGGAGGGCAGAAGGGGGGCAGGTGAGTGGGGAGCCAACAATGGCAAGTACAGTGGAATAGAAAGTGTTCTAAAATTGATTGCAAGGAGGCTGTAGCTTTTCTGGTTGTGTTTGATCAAATGAATTGTATCTGAGTGGAATCACTGAGAGGTAAATGATCACTAAACATAATAGAGGAGTAGGAGGGGAAAAAGAGGAAAGAAAAAACATATATATATATAACATACATACACACACAAATGCAACCAGGAAGCAGATGGACTTTGGGCCTCTACTTAAATCTTGCCTCAGTATAAGAACAATTTTTTCTAATAATGTGGCATTGTAAGATACCTTCATGACAGGATTGATGATAAAAAAAATGGGTGCATAAGCAAATGTGGTGAAGAAAGCTGATGGTGTCTGGTTATTAAAAGATATAGTGTATGGGGTCTTAAAAGCTTGTAGTTCAACAAGTGGCCATCTAACAGGGAAGCAAAGAAGCTCACAATGAAGCACACTAGCCTGATTGATCATGAGGTGTCGATGGGAAGAGTTATGGAAGTTCAAAAACGAGCAGCCAAATCGATGTGAATGGATGTGGATGTAGTGGAGATCCAAACCCCACCTGTAAGATAATTGGACAGTCCGTCTCAGAAGGGCCGCATGAAAGGGGTAACAAATCCACTGTGCAATATGACATTGATGAACCACATAATGATCCCCTAGTTCATTACAATTTCTTCCCCTTACAATTATGATTTTTATTTGTTTAACTCATTAATCATGTTACACTTACATACGTTTATTTGTATATTTAAGATTGTTTGGTACATGAAAGTCAAGGTATATAACCCTTCAGAAACAGTCAAAGGAGCAATGGTTCCCTGAAGGCATGGGAAGAGAGAGGGGGGTGGGGGTGGGGTTTGAGATGGAGGGGATGGGGAAAGATAGCATTAATGACTGTATAACTCCACTCAATGGTATCGAATAACAGAATTGCATGTGAATGGATTTATTGGATTGTGTAAAATGTGTCAAAAAACTATTATAGCAAAAAAAAAAAAGAATAAGGGTTCCTGGGGGATATGGTGTGGGAGGGAGGGGATAAATGGAGCTGATTTCAAGGAGTTCAAGAAGAAAGAGAATGTTTTCAAACTGATGTGGTAGAAATTTTACAGCGCTGCTTGATGCGATTGAACAATGCTATCTGCAAGTGCTCCCAATAACATTATTAACATAAAACCTGTTGATATATGTATATAGGTCTTTGGTTCATTTAGAGACAGCATCGTTCTTTACCTCCATTGTACTGTTGTTCCCATTTGTCTTTTTGTTTTCATAACTTTTCTTTCCTCTGGACAGGGAAAGGCAAATATTTGCATTTTCAGTATTATGTCTCAAAGGAAGAAACAAACAACCACCTTTGCTATTCCCTTAGCTGTGAAGGGTAAAGGAAAAATAAAAGCAAACAAAAAAGTGCGGAATAATTCTCAGAACTTTTAAGGTAGGAACGATGGCTAAAAATCTTGTCCACATGCCCAAACTTGCAGACAAGAACAAGC
Organism: Echinops telfairi; assembly: GCF_000313985.2. NCBI lineage: Eukaryota > Metazoa > Chordata > Mammalia > Afrosoricida > Tenrecidae > Echinops > Echinops telfairi. The sequence goes on along the minus strand of NW_022107431.1, from coordinate 46,744,371 downwards.
TCAACTTTTATGTCATGATAGACATGCTGTCTTTCAAGTTACAAGGCTGCATGAAATAAGTGAATGCCTAGAGACATTGCTATTGGTACCTTACCTGTAGAGTATCCAGTACTTTCATGATTACCTCTACCTGCCCACTGAAATCATGTCAGCTTCCCTGTGCGGCAGATAATCAGAGACTATCAAACCATGACCTGACATCCGGAGACTGAATTACCTGCCAGACTGATATGAGGCGAATCTGACGGAGACCCAAAATGAGCACTCTGCATTGTGCTTCCTGGTGCTAACATGAACGCTGAGACTAGGGTTGGGTTAGCAACTGAACTCTAGTTTAGAAGGAGATTTCATGGACTTAGTGGTCTACTATCGCAGTAAAGTTGGAGGGGACCATCGTGTGCTCAATAAAACTGTATGCAGAAAAAAAAAAGTTAAACCAAAAGAAGAACAGGAGAAAGAGAAAGATGTAGGAGGAGGAAGAGAAGTAGGAGGGGGAGGGGGTGAGGAAGAAGGTATACCATTATAAACACGGGCGAGTGTTTCCACAAGGAAGGAGTGGCCAATAGAAGTAATGTCTATTATTTCAAGAAAAATGAGCTAAGCTATGGGTAAATTTTCAAGTGTTTTGGTTTCCTTTACATTTCTAAAGACCATTGTGAAACTCCAGAGACTTTTCTTTATAAGTTGTATCTTTCAATATTTATCATATTAGATATTCAAGATGAGAATAATTTTAAATATTTATCAATTAATTTAAAATTAGGTTAAAAGACAGCATTGCATTTTAACAAACAAAATAGAAAATATTTCCACACCTCAAATTAGTGTATTAGTGAGAAGAATAATGTGGTTTTGCAGTTTGGGAAATCTTTTTAATATCTTGCATAATGGAAGACAGATGGATTTCTTTATCTGTCTGCATTTAATCTGTTGTGTTCAAATGTTTGCTTGAAACATATACAGAAAATCTGGCCTTGTAAAAATGTAGTTGGAAATAGAAGAATATTTTAGTAGCCATTTAAGGTAATTATCAATATTCTTTCATATTATATCAAAACTCAGTAAGTGGTAATTTGTTAAGCATTAATTGTTATGTAGAATCTGGAATCATATTGGTGAATTTTTATTACTCTACAATGTTAAAGTCCAATGATATCTCTCATATTTTGAGTGGCTATTTTGTTTTTTTCATGGATGATTTCGTAACAAAATGCATCAGTCCCTTGGAAAATACTAGTTCACTAAATTATGCACATTGTTTAAAATATTGTACCACAAGGTATTAAAATTTGCATTTATTAATGTTACCTCTGATCTCATCAAAGTATTATGGGAATGGGTTTAATTTCATCAATGTATTATAAAGATATGAAAATAGCTTTTACCTGCTAGAATCCATGGAAAGATTTTAGGTACTCCACAGATTGCTGGACCACATTATGAGAACCAATAATTAGAACAAGAACTTATTGGGTTTGGTAGCATAGCGATCATTGGTGACTTTGATAAAAGCAGAATGGTGGAGACAAAACATAGATTTGAAGGAGTTAAATCATAAGTAAGAAGTAAGGAAGGTAGGATTTCACTACAACATATTCGCTGAACATATTTATTCAGAAAAGAACTAGAAAATTGGAACAGTAGTTCAGGAGGATATCTGTCTACAGGATGCACTAGGCCTTTCTTTTGTGAGTAGTTTTGTTTTGAAGATACACCCACATGCTCATATGTTGTGAAAAGGTTTGAGAAAACTAGAAGAGATGACTGGTGTAGGAGGAAAAATTACTGCAGGTAATAAGTTCTTGTGAAGATGAGAAGGGATTGTATTTGATAGCTTGAATTTCACTTTAATAAAGGGACCCTAGAAGAAGAGGAAAATTGTAGCCATAAGTAGACTGGTTGTTTTGATTTTAGATCGCTTTTCTTTTCTTTTTAAAAAAAATTTTTTTATTTTCATGGGGAAGGTGATGAAGCATTATTAAATAACTTCAGAATGAAATATATAAGGTATGTTACACTTAGAGGATTGGGGATATGTGTTTAGAGAAACCTGAAAAGATTGCTTATAACTATGCATTTAAAGATCATTTAAGATGATGACGTGTTATTTTATCCAATTGTATTCACCTAACTGGGTACAGGTATGAAGAATAAAGATGGTTGGGTTCTTACAGGTTTGGAGATTTTGAGGATGATGCAAGACAAGGGGGAGGCAAGTAAGTTGAGAGCATCTATGAAAGATTAATCATACTGATGAGTTAAATGACCTACACTGGCCAATGAAGGAACTGAAACTCCTAGAGTGTTGATGGAAGGTGATGGAGGTCAGTGGTAAATGTGCTAGAAGTCACTATTGAATTAGAGCACGGGCAAAAGAAGACAAGGAAAGGCAGCGATGGTCAAAGACCACATTGCTTAAATTTAAATTTAATTGATATAATAATTCTCAAACCCACTGTCATGAAGTTGATTCTGACTCATAGTTGATTCATGTAGAACTGCCCCCATGTGTTTCTGAGACTGTCAATCTTTGTTTTTTTTTAATTTATTTTTTTTAACATTTTATTAGGGGCTCATACAACTGTTATCCCAATCCATACACACATCAATTGTGTAAAGCGCATTTGTACATCATTTCTAAAGTTAGATTTATTGTGATTTGAGTCGTTATAATTAGAAATGAAGGAGATCAATGGCTGTGCTTACCTATGTTTATTTACTCATTAGGTTTTGTGTATATGTAAAAGCATAAAGAAGTAAATCATTTATTTTTATTATTATCTAAGAATTTTACATGTTTGTATTGAGGGAAACAAATGTACAAAAGTGCTCGACACAATGGATGTATGTATGGATTGTGATAAGAGTTGTACAAGCCCCCAATAAAATGATTTTAAAAAAAAGACAAAAAAAATTCTCATGTTAATTAGTGTGATCAAGGAAATAGTTAAATGGGAAAGGGGAAACAAATATTGGAAGTAAGACAACAAAACAACCCTTTCCCCCCCGAAAGTTCCGTGTATATTATACTATTCATGTTGTTCAAGGGTAATGGCATCATATGGAAAGAGGGCTGTGAACCATATACTAAAACCAGACAGAGGTTAAACAAGTTGTTCTGGGACACAATTCAAGGGAGGCACACATAATTTTTGAAATTAATGGATAGATTCAATAAACAGCAAGTGAACACAGCAGGAACCAGGAGGCCTGACTGAGGAAGTAATGATGGGCTATCTGACATGTGAGTAAAAATGAGACTTGTAGGAACATCTGGCATTATCACTGTGATAATTGCACCAGACAGGACCGAGTCAAGAAAAATACCTTGTTTCAATTTACCCAGTCCTTTCCAGGAACCTCTGGCATGGCCAGCAACATTTAAGCAAGATATTTCCTTATAAGTGAATTGACTAAAATTATCCTATCAATCCAAGTTTATGAACTGGAACTTATTGTTATCCCTTTCTAACCATCTGAAGCTTAATGTCTTACATTATCAAACAAGAAAAGAAAAGGAAAAAATACCAAAAAATATCCAATGAAATGTCATCTCACATTTCTTGCATCCAATTTGCAAAGTTGTAAAATATAAGGATAACTCAAAGAGTATTGTTAAAAAAATGGAAATTTGTATTAAGCTTCTTGATCCACATGCAAGTTCTGCTTGAGCACAGTGAAGCGCTCTTGAATTCCACCCCAAGTGCTTAGCCCCACCCAACTGCTTAGTGGGAGTATCCAATACTTGGGTAGGAGTGTCATATTAAATATTTTACTCCATCACAAGCTTCGTCTAATTAAAAGGAAAAGCTATTTTCTTTTCTTTTTAGTATTAACCCTTTAAGACTGTAAAATAGTACAACCACTAGGGAAAGAAGTACTATGGAACGTTCTCAAAAACTTGGGGAAAATATTATATGACTAAACAATCTCTCTATTTTACATATAGTCTAGAAAAATAAGAGCTGTCACACAAATAGATATACATAAACCTATATTTATGGCAATACTATTCACAATATCAAGAAGATAGAAACAACCTAAATGCCTATCAATTGGAGCATGGATTAAGAAATTTTGTTATATACACAAAATGGGATTCAATGCAATTCTAAAGTATAGGGACGCATTTGTTAGACACCTCATAATCTGGATGAACCATATGTAAATAGTTCATTACAAAAGACAAATATTGTATGAGACTACTATTTTTATAAACTTAAGAAAAGTTTTCCACACTAAAAGAAACCTTCTTTGACTGTTAGTATGAGGGGAAGTAGGAGAGACATCATAAATTATATGGTAAACAGATCTGCACTTAGGTGAAGGGAATGGCAAGATACACTACAAAGAAAATTAAGAAAAATGATGGAGGGAGGGTAAACACCTGGAGACTTAGAGACAAAAAGGCAACTATTGTTATATACAGCATGTACAAGTAGATGCTTTGATAGACAGGAGAATGAGAACTTACCCATGAAAATATGTAGATTTGACAGTGGATGTTTGTGTATTTGTATATTTTGGGGGCTGCAAATAGATCCATGAATGGAGTGGGAGAAAGTTAAGAAAACTACTTAGACTTGACCAAACACTTTGAGGGAATGAGACTCTTGGCTTGGAGACACAGAATTAGAGTCTTAGGGACACCAGGGTCAATTGCCATAACATAGTTTACAAAGACAATATTGTACATCCCACTTTGGAAAGTAGCAACAAGATTAGTTAAAGCTCATTTAAGGTAAAACTATTATTCTCTAGATACCCAGAGGATAGAAAAGTGAGGAAAATAAAAAAGTATATATAAATAATTAGTTCAATGAATTAATGGATCATACAAACATTAGTCCACAACCCTGAAATCTGAAGAACTAGATGGTGCCCATACCACTACCGACAGCTTTGAAAAGGATCTTAAAAGAAGGCTGTGGACTGGGTGGATGAAAAATGTGAATCAGACCCAAAAATATCACAAAATAGACCAGGTTTATTGGTCAGATATAGATTGATGGGATACCCAAGCCTATTGTTTTTAGTCATTGCCCTCTTGACTTGAATTTAACTCACTTCTGTGTGAGACTCACCATTCATTTATGATTAAAAGGGTAACATTTGCCCAGCAAACAGGGTTAGAGAAGAAGGAAGAATGAAAACAGAAACAGGGAGGAAGTGACCTAAGAGGGGACTGAAATGATGAGTTGAAACAAAATGGGAATAAATTGTTGAATGTAAAACATATGATATGCTCTGAAAAACACACAATTTATAATAAAATAAAGTGAAATAAAGGCTATCCCTTTGAATTTCATCCCAAACAACTGCCATCATTTCCTGAGCTCAGCTCTTTGCTTTGAATTTAATTGGCACCACAGATTCTCTCGGAACATACAATGTTGATTAGAACTTAAAAATTTTTTTGAAGCACCCTAATGAGACAGATCTATTACTATTAAATCTACTACTGAGAGAACTTGTCTGCAGCCACTCATTGATCACATGTGTATATATCTTTTATGAACTGGATCCCTTGTTTTGGATTCATCATTACGAAAGGGCTAAGCCTCACTCTATTCTTGAATTTCTTTGAATTTAAAAAGAATACTACTAGAGAGATAGGAAGTAGAAGAGCAAAGTTTTATTTTATAGAGCCATTTAACATATTTCAGCTGTGATCCTAAAGGTAAGTGGTTTGAGACCACCAGCCACTCTGTGAGAAAAAGATGAGACTTTCAACTCCCAGAAAGATTTACAGTCTTGGAAACTCACAGGGGCAGTGCTATCCTGTCTTTTAGGGTTGCTGTGAGTCAGCTTTGACTTGGTGGCAGTGAGTTTGATTTTGGTTTGGTATAACATATACTATTTACCAATGACCACTTATGACATTGACTCTGAGCCCTGCGTGTTAGAATAGGACTAAGCTCCATAAAGTGTTCAATGTCTGAGCTTTTTAGAAGTCGGTCACCAGGCCTTTCTTCTGAGGTACCTATCTCCAACCTTCCGGTTAGCATCCAAGTATGTAAACCATTTGCCCCATCCATGGAAAATAAAGATATTTGGAAATAATTAAACCATTAATAGCAAAAGTAAAGTGAAATAGTTACTCTTAAAGACACCAGTGAGAATGATTCAATGCTAATAAAAAGTCGCCTGCTTCACCAATGTATCTCTGGTGTCATTGCCCTATCTCTCCTGCATTCAGAGAACAAGCTCACCTCACCTGGCTTATTTTTTTCTTGATAACAGAAAGATCCTTCAGTCCTGCTTCTGAGATGGCTCATTTTAAGCTAATCAATAGAAAAATTTACCAATCCATACATTAGAGTTTCATACACTGTATTTGCATGTTTTCTTTCGGTTATTTGTTGGAAATTACAAAGATTGTGGCTAGAAATGCCACAAAATTTAGTAATTTACTGCAATGCACACTAGGTCACTAGGAGTTACAGCAGATACTGCAGCAATATACTGCATCAAAATTAATGAATAAAAGAAGGAATTGGGAAAATTGGAATTGGTACTCCATCTAAAGATCTTTAAAAATAAGAAATATTTTTCTTAAAAACATTGAACTGTTTGCATAAATATATTTGATCTCAAGTGAATTTTGGTATGTCAAGCTGTGGTCACAGTTGTAGAATCTCTTATTTCAGTCGCTGGCTAGATATTTCCAGAATCTTTGACAAAAGATGAAAATCTTGATATACCTACATAGTGTGTCTTGCAGATATCAGCACGACAACAAGAACTTCTGAATTGCAAGGAGGGAAGTTACATCTATGTTCCATTGATGTCTCTCCTCTGGATTGAAGAGCTGAACAGTTAGTGGGTCATATAAAAATGACTAGCAACTGGATTCTGATCCAAAATTGTGCTTTTATTCAAAAGTTTTTATGCTTGGGGAATTACATTTGCTTTAGAATTTGGATTCAAACCTCTGCTTTGTGCCCCTGAGTTAGATAATTATTCTTTTAGAGAGAATTAGTCTTCTGATGACACATTAAGAGGTTCTTTTAGAAAACAAAGTATTTTTAACATTGGACCAAGTCCCAGGATATTTGAAATTAGTGTAAGTAATGGTTGGAATGTCCCCAAATGATGGCTGTAAATGACACCCAGAGTGGCAAGCTCCATGGAAGCAGGGGCTTAATGGGCACAGGGACAGACACCCTCCAGGAGTAGAATGACATGCTGAAGGATTAAATGACCAGTGTCTAACAGGCTGGATGCTACACTGTGAGATTTATTGTGGCTGTTAAAGAATGATTTCTTCAAACGTAACACAGGCATTTCAAACAGTGCTTACAATGAAATTTGATTCTAATTGAACAAAATATTTTAGATGAATGCTGGCTAGGAACACATTGATCTTATATTACTCTGGCTTTCTTTCTTCCTTTCTCTCTCTCTCTCTCTCTCTCTTTCTTTCTTTCATGTGTGTACATTCATCCCTGAGGGGTAGATGCTCTGATGCGAAGCAAGTATGACAGCTAGATCTCCGAACAGGACCCCATATTAATGGAGTCCTACATGGGCAGCGAGAACGCGCATGAAGGCTGTAGATGAGAAAAGTCAGAACCAGATGCTATGCTAAAGAGCTCGTTTGCAAACACTGGGAATTGTGTTACCATTATACACTTTTGAAAGCATTTGGATCAACTGCTGTGTATAAAGTTACAAAACAGCAATTGATGACTGTGATGACCGGGTTCAATTGTAACACACTGGTATTGTGTTAAATATATGAAGTCAAACTTGGATCCCCAAATGAGAAAATAGAATGCAAACTCCTTGGACAGGGTGTTACACCTGTTTATTCTTAGATTCATTTAGACACATCATTTTCTGTCTCTGGATGACTCCTTTCCTTTCCATTTGCTCTTTGTAGATGTTTATTCCCCAAGGCTCTAGTCCTCATTCAGTTCTCTTTCCTTCTCTGTCTACCATTTCAGCAAATTCTGATTACTTTCCATTATAAATGAGGAAATGGTTCTAAACTAATGCTCTTCGAGCCAGGTGTCATTGCCAAAGGGTAGAGTAGGGAGAGGGTGAATATTCTGTCAAAGTCATAACCTTGGCCCACTTGCTCATCTTCACTGGAAAAACCTCTTTTATTAATCTGCTTACAGTTTAAGAAAGCATATGAAAGTATTTCATGAATTGTGAAGGGATTTGAGGTTACACATTAGTATATAAACAAAGACATTAAAGAATGTTGGTCTGATGTACAGTTATTATTGCTTGGCAATTTCTCTGTATTCATATTTATCTTATGGTGTAATTTTGATCCTGAAATTAAAGTTCAATTAATATTTGATGTCAAGTAAGTATTTAAATAATTTTAGCATACGCCTCTGGTGTCCCCAAACCTTTTTCTACGTCATGCTTTTGGTACTACACTTAACATATTGTAGACTTTAAGAAATGCCGACAGATTTAGTGAATGAATGATCCTTGGATATTCTACTAGGTGCGAACTAGCAGGATGCAGATGATAGATAAGGCTTTAATGACATCTGCTAACTAGATTGAAGGATTTAAAGTCCAAACCTATACGGTACAAGACCTATAGGAGTCAGTGATATTTTTTAAAGCTGAAACCCTATCTTTGTATGGCCAGAAATATGTTCCCATTGATATTGTTGTTCTTAGGTGCCATCAAGTGAGGTCCCTTGACCTTATGTCCAATGAAACGAAGTACTGCCCAGTCCTGAGCCATCTGCACAATTGTTCTTACGGATGAGACCATTGTTGCAGTCAAGGCGTTCATCCACCTCGTGAAGGATCTTCATCTTTTTCACGGCATCTCCACTTCACCAAGCATGATATCCTTCTCCAGGGACTGGTCTCTCCTGATAGGTGTCCAACGGACATGAAACAAAATTTCACTATCATTACTTATAAAGAGCATTCTCCCTGTACTTCTTCCCAGACAGAACTGTTTGGGTTTTTTTTGGCAGTCCATGATGTTTTTAATATTCTTTTCCAACACCATAGTTCACATGCATTAATTTTTTTTTGGTCTTATTCAATGTCTAACATCAACATGCATGTGAGGCAATTGGAAATACCTTGGTGTGGGTCATATGCACCTTAGTCTTCAAATAAACATCCTTGTTTTTAAAAACTTTAAATATCCAATTCAGATTTACTCAATTCAGTGCATCAGTTGATCTTTTGACTGCTGCTATCATGAGCGTTGGCTCTGGATCTAAGCAAGATGAAGTTCTCGACAACAATTTTTACTCCCTGCATCATGGTGTTACCTGTTGATAAAGGTTTCAGTTTTCTTCACAATAATTTGTAATTCATACTGAAGGCTGAAGTCCTTTGTCTTCATGAGCAAGGATTTCAAGTTCTCCTCGCTTTTAACAAGCAAGGTTGTGTCATCCACTTTTCCCAGGTGGCCAAGAAGCCTTCCTCTAATCCTGTCAAACACAAATGATCAACAAATACATATACATGCAGTACCGGTGGAAAAGGATGCACATCTTTCTACGCCCACTTTTTAAACCTTTGGCCTAATAGGGTGAGGACAGCAGTCATTACTTGCTGGACTCAGAGAAAACTATGTGAAGAAAGCTGTCTGAAGAGAATCCTGGTTACTAATCCAACACTTTGGGAACTCAAAGGCAGAGAGACGGGAAATAAATTCTCCCATCGCACTGCCCTCCCTTGCTCTGGGATTACTTTTCCATCTTCCCCATTGGAAGAACTCAAAGAAATCCAAAGGGTCAGGGGGGACTGGAGGCAGGTGGAGGGAGCGGAGAGTAGATTTGGAGAGCCAACCAGGTAACATTCATCAACCTAGCCAATATTAAAGCAGAACAAAGCAATAAGGTTTTCTTCATTAGTGCTTCATTCCTCTTCTTCAAAACAAAAATTCTTTTAAAAATCGTACATAATTATTATTTCTGGTACTCCTCTCTCCTAGCTTCTTTCTAACTATTACTTTATCCAGGGATAAGTGATGCAATGATTTGCTTAGATCATTGAAAAACAAGGGTGCCAACTGTCCAGATCCAAGACCCGTATGTGTCAAGCCAACAAGAAACAAAGAAAAGCAAGTGGAAGAGAATTAGCAGGGAAATTAAATGAAATTAATATTTAAAATTTTTAATCTAACAGTAATAATTGTTTTTATATTTTTAAGCTAACCAGGTATAAGCACAAATTCAGTTATTTCTCATCCACTATATAAAAACACACCAACTACACTATAATCAAATGGCTTATGATATGTCTGCTCCTGCAACTTGGAGCAAGGCGCATCTTCTGATGGCGTATAGCCTTATGTTTGTATCACACTCTCACCCCAAGAGTTACCCGAGATAGTCCAGTGAGCTGTGAAGATTCAGCATCCAAGGCTGAGAAGAGAGTTCTCAAGTTTTAAAGTATTGTTTCTACACATCTGTGGAGAGATGAAGGTCTTGCCAACAACCATCAAGGTGGGTCAAGGACCTACAAATAAAACACACAATTATTAGGATGGCCACTGAAAAATAGGGACACCTTATGGACTCTAATACAAGGCACAAACACACTACTGAATGTAATGAAAAATATCCACAGGGTAGAAGACAAAATAAAGAAATGGGACCTACTAAAAACATGATATTTATGGACAACAAAATAATTCCTCAAAGAGTCAATGGAGAGCATACAAATTGGGAAAAATATTCAGCAATAATACATCAGATAAGAGGCTAAATGCAAAAATCTATAGAAAAACTACATTTTATCAAGAAAAACACAAATAATCTAATAAAAATGTACACAAAGCATGAATAGACAATTTATCAAAGACTACACTCAGGTGGCCAACACCATATGAAGAAATGTTTGAGATCATTAGCAATAAGAGAAATACACGTTAAAACAGGAGATATTACCTCACACTGACACTTTTGGCAAAATTCCATAAAAACAGAAAATAATAAATGCTAGAAAGGATGTGGAGAGATAGGAATGTTTTTACATTTGCTGGTGGAACTGTAGAATTATACAGTCATTATGTGTGACAATTCTTTAAAGAAAGGAAAATTCAAGTGCCTTATGATCCAGCAATCGCTCTATTGGGTATATGCTCTAAAGAAATTAAGAATATTACCTGAACAGACATTTGTATACCTATGTTCATTGTAGAAATTTTCACAACAGCATAAATGTGGAAACAACCAAAATTCCTAAGTATATAGGAATGGATAAGCAACCTGTGGTACATTCATACTATGGCGTTTCATACATCAATTAAAAAAAGAGGTAACTCTTAAACACCACAAGACATAGGGAAAACGAGAGAAAATTATTTTAGTAAACTCAGTCAATTTTACAAAGATAAATATGCAAATTTACATATTTCCCCACGGGGGGAACCTTCAGATCCCTTACGCTTCACATCTGAACATAGGTCTGAGTGTTTAAAAAGGAGGAAAAGTGAAACTCAAGTGGCCTTGTAGTCTTCAGTGACAAACAAGTTCATTTCAAACATACGGGAAGAAAGAGAATGTGGTGTTCAGTTTGATTCATTTTTAGCAGTTGCATATCAAAATACGGCAACACAGAAAACACAAACTTATAGTAAAATCCAGAATGTATAATGAATTAATAAACTTATGTGATAAAGTTTGATCAACAATTGTCAGTGAAATTTCAGTTTGCTGATAGATTCCACTCTTGCTCTTTGTCATACAGATCAGTTACATATTTTTTTTAAAAGCCTAATTACAACAGATATTAAACCTGTATAGCAATTTATCACAAGTACTAGCACAAAAAATCATATTGGTGACAGAAACCGCAAATCAAGTACTGGTACTTCACTATTTATGTGAAGATTGCAAAATTAATTTTTCTACGTGTGGAGAGCAGTCTTATGACAATGTCAATGCGTGAAGATGTTTTAACAGTGTGGAACATAAAGTTTTAGAGCTTAATGAACATTTAATTTTCATACTTTGCACTTCACATTAATTTAAAATTACAGGATATAGCACAATATATTGTTGTATATTGTATGGAAGCAGTTGATTTTTTTCCTGCTGTTCAGTTTGCTACCTCTACTCACTGGTGAGGATTACTTAAATACACATAGACAATGAGTATTAAAATATCTTTCAAATATGTATCAGGAAGTGCATGTTGTTCAATGAGTATAATCCTGGAATTTCATGTTCAGATTCTGAATGCCATAGAAAATATTACTGTAGAAGACCAGGCACCAAAAACCAGATATCATAATAAAAGCTGGACACCTTGCCAACAAACTGCTAACTCCGAAGTATATATTTATGTGGGCTATATGGAATAAGCATATCATCTGTATAGCATAACAACTATATAGGACAGGGTAGAACTTTCCCTTGTGAGTTTCCAACACTAACTCTTCACATGAGTAGAAAATCCACTTTTCTCCTGTGGAGTGGCAGGTTGTTTTGAACTGTTGACCTTGGTTGCTGTGAGTTGACATCAACTTGATAGCAGTGAGTTTGGAGTGTTTATATGGAACGATATATTGCAGCATTTCATGGGATGAATTGAGATTTTGAAGAATATTTAAAGACATGCACAAATCTTTACAAGTTATCTACAGGTACACAATTTAAGAGATGATTTTGAAAATGTTGAAAACACCACAAAACAAATAATCCCAGTGATTATCAAGCAGTTATTTCACTAGAAAGAAACAAGTAAATGATAGAGGTGCTTCAGAAGTATCTTTGAGTCCCAAAGATGAATTTCAAGTACGACACATGCTACACTATCAGGGATACATTTGAACCTTGCATGAAAAGACAAAAGTATATATAAATTACTTCAAATAGATATCCCTTCATATACAGTAGGGAGATACTTGATGCATATGTGAAGCTATACAAGAATGCAGGCTTATTTTGATGACGTAAGCACAAACCTTTCTTGATAAATGCTACCATTTAATTTCTACACAAGAGTTAAATTTACAGATTCAGGCAAGAAACATTCAACTCATGGAGGCCTGTCTGAATCCATAATAGAAGATAAAATTCAATACATATTTCCCAATTTTGAAATTGTTTTACACACATTCCTAACTTTAATTATCACAAACTGCACAATAGAATGCTCATTTTCATCCCAGAAGAGAGTGAAAGCCCTATGGCAAAATGATTCAAGAAAGACTCAATTTATGTTTCTAATTATAACATGTTAGAGATGAAAGATCTATCAAAAAGTATAATATAAAAATTTTTGTAGCATCAGCTTTTTATCATTAAATGATCTTTCTTGATATCCTTCCATTTGTTCATTTATAATTTTAACATTTATCACAAAACAAGCAGTACAGTTGAAATATGAGCCATTTATAAAAATTGATGGAAGTCAATTTTTTGTTGCGGAAAATCTACCGAACTTCACACTGATTTTTCAAACAACTAAGTTCACTGACTCATTTTCTTTGTTACAGGAAATGTGGAATATTCTTTCTGTAGAAAATATGGTATGTAGTAAAAATATTTGTACTCCTTATTTACAGAAATTTTATAATATGTACAGTTCATCTCATTTGGCTCAAGTGGCATAAACCACTTTTGCATCCAATGACTAATATTCTAGTCATGTTTGCAGATTAATTGCATGATAGCAAAGACACACATATAGACACACTCCCAGATGTGGGGATATATACTTACACTCTGGTGGTGTAGTGGTTATGTGGTGGGCTGCAATCTGCTGGTCAGCGCGCCGCGTGGTTAGCAGTTCAAAACCACCAGCAGCTCTACAGTTAGAAAGACTAGACTTTTCTCCCATAAACAGCTACAGTCTCAGTACCACACAGAACGAGCACTGTGTTGTATGAGTCAGCATTGACGCAATGACAATCAAAGTTTTATCTGTATGTATTCTTATGTTCCATTTGAATTTGGGAGTGAGCAGAGGAGGAGCACCACTTTGTTTAAGGTCCTTAAATCACTTAATCTGGTCCTTGCACAAACTTTGATTTTCTTCGCGACTAGTCATCAAATCCCTTGCTACGTTGATTCTGACTTATCGGGACCCATTACGTCACGGTAGAACTACCTTCCAGACTTTCCATACCTGTACAGAACTCTTCGGAAACGAACTGCCATAGATTTCTTCCATAAAGTGCCTGGTAGGTTTGAACTTTTAACCTTTTGTAGCCAAGTGCTTAACGAGTGTACCACTTTGGCATCCATTGAAGCCAAGTGTTTAACCATTGTAAAATCAGAACCACCACCCCCACCCGACTAATCATAACACTGCCAAAGTCAGCCTTTGTCCTTACTTTTTTGATCTGCTTATCACTGAACAAAGTCTGCCACTCCTGGAAACTTCCTTTCCTTAGCCTCTGATTGATTTAATGTTTGTGTTCTTGAAAGTTGTTCTGTCTCTTTTGCTGGATTGATATCTCTGATGTCTAAGCTGGGAAAGACCCAGGCCTTGATCTTGGATCCCTTTATCTGTCCTGTCTTTCTCTCGCTCTCTCTCTTTTACTCTATACATTTTTTTCTAAGTAATATCATGCTATGCAATGAAATAAATACTGTCCTCATGCTCAGTATTCACATAATGATACTCAAATTTTGATTGATATTTCCTGTAATTTAAGAAATATATCTAACTGTCTGTCTACTCATGGGATATCTAAAATGCATCACAAGGTTTACCTGTTACAACATAGACTATTTTCTTTCTTTAACTCAAATCTGTTTTTTCCATCTTCTACATCTCAGAAAATTCCACTTGCTTGTCAGTTGGTTGTTCTGAGATACCATGCGTGTTGCTAGGATGCTAGGAGACTTGTCAGTGGCATTTCAAATTCCAGCGCATCTTCAAAGATGAACAGGCTTCAATGAAACTTCCAGAATTAAAAAAATATCTGCAAAGAAGGATTAGGCCATATATTTCTGAGCTATGAGCCACTGAAACTTCATGATCGATAGTGGGACCTTGTCAGATATCATGGCAGGAGATGAGCCCCTCAGGTTGAAAAGCATTTAAAATACCACCAAGGAAGAGTTGTCTCCTCAGAGTCAACCACAGTGATATGGCTGGAGTAAAATTTGCATGATCTTAATTTGCTGATGGGATGCAACTTAAAATGGGAAGAATTAGCTGCAAACATTCATTACTAAACATAACATGGAATGTAGGAAAATTGGAGGTAAAAATGAAATGGAACACATAAAAGTTGATATCCTAGGCATTAGTGAGCTGAAATGGACTGGCATTGGCCATGTTTAATTATATATCCATGTGGTTTACTAAACAGGACAGGACAAATATAAAAGTTATTGCAGCTCATTCATTGTCAAAAAGAACATTTCAAGATTTATCTTGATGGTCAACGCTGTATGTGATAAGAAAATCTATGCATCCAAAAGGAAGCACAACTATTATTGAAATTAATGCAACAACTTATAAACCTAGGGATGTAGACATTGAAGAACTGTATGCACTTCTTCCGTCCTAACTGGATCAAACATGCAATCAAGATAAATGGTGATTGAAATGTGAAAATTGAAGATAAAGAGGGAGAAATAGTAGTTGGAAAGTATTGCCTTGATAATAGAAATTAAGCTGGTGATCACATGATACAATTATTCAAGACCAATGACCTCTTCATTGCAAATACCCTTTTTATATAACATAAATGGTGCCTGAACATACCGGCCTCCCTGAGGAGCTACACAGGAAGCAAACTGACCACGTCTGTGAGAAGAGATGGCGCTCAGTATTAGTAGCCCAAACGAGGAGCAGACTGTGGGACAGACCAGACATTTCTCAGGTAAATTCATGTTGAAGTTGAAGGGAATTACAATAAGTCCTTGAAAGCCAAGATACTACATTGAGCATATCCTTCTTTGATTTTGAAACCATATTAAGAAAGGATTTGATGCATTGAACTAATTATAGAAACCTTACACGCTCATTTGGACAAAGAACATCGTACCTGAAGAAAATAAAAGGTTATTAAAAATACAGGAAAGTAAAGATCAGATGGATGTCAGAAGAGACTCTGAAACTTACTCTGGAACATATAGTAAGTAGCTAAAGCAAATGGAGGAAATAAAGAAGTAGAATATTTGAACAGAAAACTTCAATGGGCAACAAAGTAAAGTATTATAATGAAATGTGCAAAGAACCAGAGTTAGAAAGTCAAAATAGAGGAATATTCTTGGCATCTCTCAAGCTGAAAGAACTGAAGTAAAAATAAAGCCTGATGTTGAAATACTGAAGATTCTATAGGTAAAATATTGAATGCAAGAAACATCGAGTTGGTGAAAATAATACACAGAGTCACTGTACCAAAAAGAAATAGTTGACATTGAACCATTTCAAAAGGTAGTGCATAAAGAAGAACCGATGGTGCTGACGGGAGATGTCGAGGTTCCGCTGAAGGCATTAACCCCAAACAAGGCTCCAAGAACTGCTGGAATAGCAATGGAAATGGTTCAACCAGCCGGTGAAGCCCTGACGGATTTATGAGTCAATGCTAAACATTTTGGAAGACAGGTACCTGACCAAGTGACTGGAATATATTTATATACGAGAAGTTAACAGAATACATACATTATTAAACAATATCATTAATATCACATGTAAGTAAAATTTTGCTGATGATAATTAAAAATAGTTGCATCAGTATAGAGATAGGGAGCTGCCTTGCATTCAAGCCAGATTCAGAAGTGGATGTGCCACAAGATATATGATTGTTGATGTGAGTTGAATCTTGATTGAAAGCAGAGGATATCAGAGAGATGTTTGCTTGTGTTTTATTCACTATGCAAAGGCATTTAACTGTGTAGATCATAGAAAAACTATGTACAGTCTTGGGAAGAATGGGAATTTCAGAACATATCATTGTGCTGATGTGGAACCTGGATTTGGACCAAAACACAGTTCTTTCATACAGAACAAGGGAACATTACATAGTTTAAAATCAGGAAATTTTAATGTCTGGTTGTATCTTTTAACTATACTTATTCTGTATGCTAAACCATAATCCCATATGAAGAAGAACATAATATCATGGTTGGAGGAAGTTATTTTTAGTAACTTGCTTGCTGAGAGTGAGCAGAGCTTAATGCATCTGCTGATGAAGATCAAGGACTTCAGTCTTCAATGAGGATCACAACTCAATGTAAAGAAAACAAAAATCCTTACCACTGGGCCCATAGAGAGCATTGTGATGGTCTTGGAACAGCAGTCAAGAAATAAAAGAGGTGACATATTGGGCAAATCTGCTGCCTAAGACGTGTTAAAGTGTTGAAGAGCAAGGATGTCACTTCGAGGACCATCACGGCACCTGAGGTGATGGCACAGAGGCCACATCTGACTTCCTCCCTGGAGAAGGAGAATCCCTCCTCACAGCAACCCAAGGCCAATTGCAATAAGGCAGGGATCAGACTGGGCTTCACCTTCACCCTTTTTTTCAGTTCTGAAAACTCTTCCTCTCACCACACTACCTCTCTGCTGGGTTCAACGAATTCGTTGCAATGGCCCCACAGAACTCTCAGCCAACACTCCCGGTAAAAGAAGTTTATTAGGTAAATTAACCGGTTGCCAAAGTCAGGATCAGAAAACATGAAGGATGTGATGTTTGGTCTACAGTAGTCCCTCTTCTCAGCCAGCTGTCAAGTCTTTCTCTCTGGTCCTCAGCTGCTCGGCCATGTGATCCCTATGCCAGTGCATCTGTGTGACAGGAGGCCTGCTTGCGGTCTCAGCTGCACAGCCCTCCTCTCTGTGTCAGTGCAACCCCTTTGGTTTGTCCCCTCATCTCCAATGAATAATCTCTGGTGCCTGTGGTCTTAGATTCTGTCACTTCAGGTAGGATTCTCCAACATGCTCTAAAGGCTTCAGCTTAAAAGTCCTGATACGCTATACCTGTGATCACTCAAGCCCTAATGTCTTTCCACACCATTCCACCACAGTACTTTAATTGCTAGCAAAGCATTTTCAATTCTCTGCAATTTTCTTGTTCATTTTTATTGTTTGACTCATCCTGCCAAAGTCCTGAGATCAATTGCTTCACTTGATACCCTAACATAGCTGCTCTATAAAATTGTGCCAAATAAATGTTCCAAGAAGAATGAAGTCTACCTATTCAAATGGACTAAATATTCTGGCTCTATCTGGCTCTTGAAGCTAATTCTATATTTATTAAACAGTCTTATTTTTTTTAGGGGTGGGGAATGGCAGTAAATCAGTGTGTTTCAATTAATTCAGAGAAAAGACTAAGGTTAAATGATTGACTAACAAAAATAATTTTTCAGACTGATGGACTAAATGTTTCATGTAACAGAGAAGTTCCTATTTATAAGGTTTTCTTGGTAATAGCACTTTCTTTAATGGTGCGTTATATAGATGGATGGATGTATTAGAGGTAGAGACAATGAGAATTACATGAATACCATGTTAATTTATTATCTGAGGTACTCCCCACAGAAATAAATAACTAATGAAAGCACTTAATGGTAAGCATGCATTTTAAAAGGCTAAGATAGAAGTAGTCACTATCAGTAACACTTAATTAATTTGAACATTTTCCCCAAAATTCTTCAAAAACAAGAAGCTCATGAGTTATACCAAGTCCACAGAAATATTTCACTTGGTTTATATTATATTTAGAAAAACTGGAGTTTCATTTAAAAACTTGAATGTTTGTCTTCTCTTACAAACCTTGAATCTCTGTCTTTTAATAAGTTCTCAATACCCCCTGGCAACAATTGACTCAGCACAGTCGCTAGCTTACAGTGCCCTGGTGATGAAATGAGATAAGGATGGGGCTGCTAAGCTAATGGGAAGTCATGATTATTCAACCCCCCTAGATGTTCCAAGGGAGATTAAAGTATTGGCTGTTTACTGAAAGGTTCTAACCCCCCAGCTGCTCTGCTGGAGAAAGATGAGGCATTGAGCTTGTGTAAAGATTGCAGCTTTGGGAGCCTTGTGGGGCAGTTTCAGTCTGTCCTATAGGATCTCCGGGGGTTAGAATTGATTTGAAGGCTATGCATTTTTGAAATATATCAAATAATATTATTAATTTTGCACTTTCCCTCAATTTGTCTACTTTTAGGCTAAATGAAATTATCATGACAAATTACTTTACCTAGAATTACCTTATAAAATTTATTAATACAAAATTAATAACAGAACGTATTAACACAATTGCTCCCATATTGGCTAATAAAATTTTGTTTTACCTCCTAACTTTTAAAATTGAAAGTATTATATTGTTCTACAGCACCAAAATCTTCTATATGGAAAAATAGAATGAATAAAATTAAGATGACCTATAATCCAACTGTATCATGATAATCATTGGTTATAAATTTTGAGATAACAGATGTATGCCAGTATGTGCACATGCACATACATATGTATATTTCCAGATGCATACAAGAATTGTATTCTACAGATTGTATGAATTAACTCCCTAGAATTGCCATAACCAAATACTACAAATCTGAACAAATGAGTATATTGTTTCATAGTGTAAGAGGTTAATAATACAGATTTATTCATATCCTCTGCTAAGTTTCTAAGGAAGATCTGCTCTTATCCCTCTGAGCTTCTTTTACACCCAGGTATTTCTGTGCAGGCCAATACTTGAATGTCTTCAAATCACCGTATTCATTCTGCCATGTTGTCTCTTTTCTGTCACAGGACAACACTTAGATTGAATAAAACCCACTCTACTTGAGTATGAATTCCTTTTAACTGATTATCCTCAAAGACTTTATTTACAAATAAGGTGATTTTCAAAGATACGAGGGGTTAGGAGTTGAACATATCCATTTGGGGGGCATAATGACACATAACATTTTCTAAAGCAAATATAAGTTAATATTAAAAGTAATTAAAAACAAAATTTAAATTATACAATAAAAGTTAATAACTTTCATAGTGAGAGTTAAAATTAAGATTAAAATATTTTAAAGAAAATTTTAAATCATCTATATTTTGAATAACAGTATTTCTAAATATTGTTAACAGCTGTTTTAATGAAATAGAATAGGGTATTTCTGAGGGAGAATAGGTTTTTCTTTTTATTTAATGAGTGTGTTAGTCTGGGTAGACTAGAGAAACAAATTCATAGACAAACTCATAGGTATACAGAAGAGCTTTATATACAAGAGCAATTGAACATTGAGAAAACATCCCAGCTCAGTCCAGATTAAGTCCATATTAGCCCATATATCTGATACCAATCTATAAAGTCCTCTTCAGACACATGAAACCCATGCAATGATGCTGAATGCAGGAAGATCACAAGCAAGTGGGTGTGAAGTCTTGTGGATCCAGTGGTGTAGAGGCATCTCAGAGCTCTCAGGAGTCTCCACATGGTTCCTTCAGCTCTGAGGCTCTATCAGGGTAGCGCCATGTGTCTTGTCATTAGAGGGTCTCTCAGGGAGTGAGCCAGTCTCCATCTGGCTTGTCAACGAGGATGTCTCACAGGGACTGAGAGTTGAGAAGGAGAGAGTCTCCTGCCTCCAAGGAGGAATACCAGCGTTCCCAGAAACCTCAGGAGAGGGCGATGGCCACAGAGCCCTCATTGGCTATATCCTGATTGAGAAACTAGACTCCACCCCTACACTCTTAAACCTCACATTGACACCAGATTAGGTAACTACCACAAAGAGGTACATTTTGTATACATTTCAATCACATTAAGTAAAATTGTGCAATGGCGAGTAAAATCAGTTTCCAAGCATTCTTTTTCTACATGGAATCCTTGACATCATTTCCCTTTCTAGCCAGCTTGCACTTCCTCTATGGTAATTAACACTACATTAAAACATCCTGATATTTTATGGATGAGCAGAGTGAGGAGTCCTATATGGCATATCTTCTGTATCTCAAAAACCAGAGTGAGCAGGGGAAAACTGGTGCCATTTCTAAAGCCAGCAGGTCAAATATGCCCAGAAACAAATCTAACATTTGAGGCTCCAACATATGCATTGGACAGTATTATTAATCCAGTTACTCTCTTCATAGATCCACCTATCCTGATTTCCCTATCCAGAACAAAACCTACAAAACAGGACAAAAACAAAGCCAAACAACAACCAAAGACCCAGCAACAATGACCAAATAAAACAGCAAACACCCTCAATAAGATGAAAGCAGAAAATATTTTGTTTTTCTTGACTCAAATATAAATTTTCATGGACTTCATGCACCTGTGAAGCATATAAAACTAAACATACAAGATGCTAGTGAAGTCAAGCTCAAAGCAATGGCATGCGTATCAGAGAAAAATTGTTTTCCAGGGGCTTTTCAATGACTGAGTTTTTTTTTAATCATTTTATTAGGGGCTCATACAACTCTTATCACAATCCATACATACTTTAATTGTGTAAAGCACATTTGTACATTCATTGCCCTCATCATTCTCAAAACATTTCCTTTCCACTTAAGCCCCCAGCATTAGGTCCTCATTTTTCCCCTCCCTCCCCGCTCCCCCCTCCCTCATGAGCCCTTGATAATTAATAAATTATTATTT
>NW_022107431.1:46712903-46721746 GCF_000313985.2 Echinops telfairi | reverse complement strand
GGCACCATCAGCTTTCTTCGCCACATTTGCTTATGCACCCATTTGTCAATGACTGAGTTTTGTACATAGACATCCAGGCCTTTCTTCTGCAGTAACTTCGGGTGGACTTAAGCCTCCAGTCTTTTCAGTAAATATCCAAGTACATTAATTGCTTATATTACCCAGGGACTCTGATATATGCAGTGCAATGGCATTAAAATGGAAAATCTATGCTTTTCTTGGTTCACTGTGCAAGGTTAAGTTATTAAAAAATAAGAGGTAAATTTTATATTGCTTTATATATTGAGAAATAAACTGCTTTGAAAGTAAAAATTTGATTCTTGATAATTTTTTATCTTGTTCATTTTAAAATTTTCTACATTAAAAAGTATGGAGTACTACAAACAACAATGCATAGTTACAAATTACTTGAAGCAAAATAAATTGAATGCATGCTAAGATCATTATTTATTTGTTAATTATCATAGTTTTATTGACATATCTTTCACAATCCAATATATCCATTCACATACAATTCTGTTGTTCAATCTCATAAAGTGGAGTTATACAATCATCAATGCTATTAGCTCTCTATCCCATTCCCTTCTTCCCCCTGCTCCTCCCATACCCTCAGGGAACCATTACCCCTATTACTGTTTCTGAAGGGTTTTCTATCTTGACTTTCATGTACCTAACAATCTTAAATATTCAAATGAACATATGCAAATCTAACATGATTAATGAGGTAAGACAAATAACAACCTTAACAGTAAGGGAGGAAATATTAAAGAACTAGTGGATAATTGTGTGGATCATCAGTAGCATATCTCACTCTGGGTTTATCATCCTTTCCACTTGGCTCTCTTAGAGGAACTGCCCAATAACCTTGCAGGTGAGTTTTGGGTCTCCATTGCATCCATGCCCCTTCATGTAGATTTGGTTACTTGTTTTTGAACTTCGGAGATACTTCTTCCAGTTGACACCTCATGATCACACAGGCTGGTGTGCTTCTCCTATGTGGACTTTGTTGCTTCCCTGCTAGATGGCCACTTGTTTGTCTACAAGTCTTTAAGACCCCAGGACTCTATATCTTTTAATAGCCAGGCACCATCATCCTTCTTCACCACATTTGCTTATGCACCCAATTTGTCTTCTGTGATCATGTCAGTAAGTTATCATACATTGCCACATTAGTAGAACAAACCGTTCTTGTACTGTGGCAGGATTTATGTAGAATCCCAAAGTTCATCTGCTTCCTTGTTCCATATACCTATTTATCTGTATATATCTAGATCTATCAATCTATCTATATATATATATATATAGTTGTTGCTTTGTTATTATTTTTTTACAAATCAGCAGCTCTAGTGATATTAGTTTTAGCCAGAGTACTGTAATGTGACCACTATAGAATTCACACCTCAAAAGCGCAATAATTTAAGTGAACACTTCAGTCTGTTAATACATAAAAATATTTCAGGCAATATACAAAATCTCCTTGAATTTAAGACAAATGATTTAAGTAGAATAGATTCAGTAAGTAAAAGGCACTGAACCATCAGCAGTCTTCTAGAACTCACTTTTCCTTGTGCTCCCACATGTATTCTTTTGACCATTTTCAGCAGCAGTAGGATTTGCTTAGTTATTATGTTTACATAAGCAGTTCAGTGATCTTGATTGTGCATTAGAAAATAAATCACAGCTGAGGTCCAGGAGGGCTGACTATAAAGTGTGAGGTTCCATTTTTAACTTTACCACTAATAGGTTATTTTGTCATTGGCATTACACTGCTCCCCAAGCCTTAAAACCAAGGCAACTAAGCTAAAATAACTCCATTTGTTTTAGCCACCTTCTGACTTCCAAACAGTAGAACAATTTTGCTTTTATTTCCCTCTAACACTTTAGACAATAAAGTTAGTTTAGTTCTCAAATTCTTATTGTCTCAAAAGGTCATCTGTTTTGGCCAGAAGGTTCCTAGGCAATGAGCAATTGATTTACCCAGGAAAGCAGAGAGTCTCATTTTTCACCTCTTCCTAATGGCTTTCACGAGGGAATTAGAGCATCCCCCTCAGAATGGTTGATATGCTCAGGCATCGATGGGGGTCGGGCTGCACTATAAACATGTTAGTGTCCTGACTGTGAATTGCTTGCCACCTCGATGAATGCTCATCACACTCTCCAGGAGACACTGTCACAGCCCGTGAAGACCTGCTTATCATTCATGTGGTCACTTCCATTACCTCTGCTCAGACCGTGCTGACCTGCTATTAGTGACTCTAATTTAATTTCCTTCCCTGGTGTCATGGGTTATTTCTTCCATTACTTGAGAGATCTCATTTACAGGGTAAACTCCATCACATGAGAGAAGGAATTTTTCATGACAGTAGGAACAAGTACCTTTGGAAGATTAAGATGATGCTGGCTATTTATCTCGGTCATCTCAGCAGCTGGCAGTTGAAACTTCATTGGATGGTAATATATTCACATATTGATAATGTCTCTGACAGCTATTCAGTATTGAATGTTTTACTGATTTTAGAGAGTCACTTTTTGGTTCTATTCATTCAGAGAATCTTAAATAGTAGGCACAGTATGATTTGGAGTGTAAGGAAAAATAAAATGATTAGTTCTCTATTGCTTTCCTTATATTTGTGTTAGATTATTTCAAAAGAATAATAATACGGAGAAATTCCAGTTGTTAACATATCAGATTAGTAATTTAAAAGGTATATTTCTTTCTGATTTTAAGTTGGAGCTGATTAAGTTCTTGATAAATGGTACTGTTTAGAGTATAAATAATGTAGATAGCACAACATTGGAGACAAATAATCAGAATGTATTTATTGGTTTATTTTCTTTTTTGTCACAAGTAGCAGCCAGAAAGTTTAAGTATTTTCACTCCCTCTTTTCCATGTATGTCAATTTCAGGTCCTGTCTAGGTCATGTATTCTTTTCTCCAAGTTTTGCTTAACAAATACTAATAAGTCCTGAGAGAATTCTTTACAAGTGATTATCACCTTTCTGTTGTTTTAATGCTGCTCTCAAATGTCTGATATTTCATAAACTCTTGTGAAAAAACAAAGAACAAAAAATATCATCTAACCGGCATATAGAAAGAGTCCTGAGAAATGCTTGAATTCCCGCTCCTCTCGTTTCCCACCTAAGTAGACCCTTTCCTCTTGTGGCTCAAGACCCAAACATGAGTTCAGCCTCTGTCCTTCTCATTTTGTCACAACCTATAGAGAATTCTTAAGGAATAATTTACTTACAAAGTTTAATCCACAATCTGTTCTGCCCTGTTTCTTCTCTGAAGGTGGAAGTAGGCCTCTCCTGGTCTTCCTGAGAGAACAGAGTGCTAAAAACCATCGGGTCCTGACGTTGCTGCTGGGGAGCAAAGCAGAGAGAGTGGTGAGGATGCAGCCTCTATCAAAGTTTTTGTCTTAAAAATGGGGAAGGCATCTTCTTCTTGCCCTCTTAGTTGCCCCTCCCCACTTCAACTCCTCCACTATCTCCTCCTCTATGGAGTGAACAATTATTTGTTTAAATTATCTATGATCATTTTATTCCCATTTGTCAGTAATTAGAAATCCCTGAGTATTTACTAAATGAAAGATTGGAAGTTGGATTTCACTCAGAAATGCTTCATTGAAAACAAAACAGAGCCCTTGCCAATCACTTCTGAAAAGCCTTTGGAGCACAGTCCAATTCTGATACACATATTATGCTGAAACTGTCTAACATTAACTGGATTTACAGTTGTTCTTGTTTTGACAGTAAGTGATTGAAGGAGGGCATGCACTTTTTGTTATTGATCACTACCAAGTTGACCTTGACTCAGGACAACCCTGGTGTTTTCAGATTACAACTGCTTCAGAGGAATTGTAAGGCTGAGATTTTAGAAGTTTATTTCCAGGCCTGTCTTCTGAGTGCTCCTAGATGGGCTTGAACTGTGAACATTGTCACTAGTAGTTGAGCACTTACCCATTTCTGCTTCTGAGATCCCACAAGGGCGGCATATCACCTCGTTTTGACCAATGAGGCAAACAGAAATTCTGTTGAGATTATTTTCCTCAAGTTACATGAATAAAGTCATCTCTCATCTTTTTGTTCCTCTTTGGGACATGAGTGTGATATTTGGACCCAGGCCATCCATTTTGTGCAAGGAGAAAGCAGATGGGGATGACAAGCCTATCCCAGAAATTTAGAAGGATCTTGGATCATTAGTGGCATTGCTAAGTGGCTGAACCAATACTGAGAGAGCCTACTTGTGGAAGTCTATTTAAATGAACAGCAAATAACAGCAAAGCCACAATTAGTTTCACTGAGTTTGGTTTGCTACCTACAAGCCAAACTATTTCAATCTGACATAAACGGAAAGTAAAAACTAAGAAAAACTTTAAAAACTTTTAGTAAATGAACAGATCAAAATGTGAAGCTATTACTTCTCAGTTCTCCATTTAGGTCTGTGCCCATCTGTGGGTAGTTTTTCTATCTCTCTAACCATTCCCTGGATAATTATGAACTCTGATTTATGGCACACCCAAACAGCATTTTCTAGGCACAAAATATGTTCCCTTCAACATTCTTCATGTTCTAGGAACCAAAAAGAGGTTTGAAGGGGCAAGGTAAGGGCAATAGGGCGGATAAGGTTAGGTTTTCCAATGAAATTTTTGTTATCCCTTACTACCTTCAAAGAATGAGTAGGCACATTGTTCTTATGGAAAACCTTGACACACTCTGATGGCCTTTTTTTTAAATCACTAAAGCAGTTTTCAATATTCTTAAAAGGTCTAATAAGTCCCACCCATCATCCTGTGTTCATTTTTTTCTAGTAATTTTATTGACATACCTTACACATTCCAATATATCCTTTCACATGCAATTCTGTGTTCAATCCCATAGGGTGGGACTATGCAATCATCAATGCTATCTGCTCGCTGTTCACCTCTTCCCAGCTCCCCTCACTTCCTGAGCCCTCAGGCAGCCGTCACTCCTGCTACTGTCTCTGAGGGGTAATCTATCTTGACTACCACATACCACACAATCTTAAAGATACAAATGAACATACACAAATTTAACACAATTAATGAGGTATAACACATATAGACCTTAAGA
Source organism: Echinops telfairi (assembly GCF_000313985.2). NCBI lineage: Eukaryota > Metazoa > Chordata > Mammalia > Afrosoricida > Tenrecidae > Echinops > Echinops telfairi. The sequence continues at coordinate 46,716,652 of NW_022107431.1, read as the reverse complement.
GTAAAGGGAGAAAATCTTAAAGAATTAGAGGATAGTCATGTGGTTCATCAGTGCCATACCGCACCCTGGATCTATGTGGCCCTTCTGAGAGGGCCTGTCCAATTATATCACAGGTGGACTTTGGGTCCCTCTACATCCATGCCCCTTCACAAGTATTTGGTTGAGCATTTTTGAACTTCTGATACCTCTTCCCATCGACACTTCATGAGCACACACGCTGGTGTGCTTCTTCCATGTGGGCTTTGTTGCTTCCCTGCTAGATGGCTGCTTGTTTGAGTACAAGCCTTTAAGACCCCGGATGCTATATCTTTTGATAGCCAGGCACGATCATCTTTGTTCAACACATTTGCTTATGCACCCACTTTGTCTCCAGCGATTGTGTCAGGATTGCCATGTTATTAGAACAAACCATTCTTATACTGAGGTGAGATTTAAGTAGAAGCCCAGAGTCCATCTGCTTCCTTGTTACATGTGCTTATATATATACATATATCAAGAAATACACATATATGTATATATTTTTTCCTCCTCTTTTTCCCCCTACCCCACTATTATGTATACCTAGTGTCCTGCATTCTTTTAGACAATCTGTCAAAATTGCCCTTTTGAAATTCACCGAATCCAGTTACCATAACTATCTGAGCTGCCCTCTTCGTCTTGAATTTAACTAGCCTACCAGGTTCCCTCAGGATCCACTGCTTTGCTTGGGCCTTTTAATTTGAAGTCACCGTGAGGTTAAGACAAGTGTATCACTGAGAGACCCTGTCTGCAGACATCCATGGACCACAGAGTCATATTGCAACACATTTTGCTTGGAATAAACCAATGAATGTATGAACTTAGTAACAATACTTTTTGTCTTACCCTCATCCCCAGGACATCTGGTAATTATGCTTTGCTCTGTCATCCTATTAGAATCTACTTACTCCATGTTCCTCAACCACCATTTAAAGGTCATATTTGGTGAGTCTCTATATCCTCTAGATTAATTTAGACTGGATAACTGCATTTTCTTATTCTTAGGTCCAGAATAGGTGTTGCTTGGTACACGACTGGCGACATGTTAAGCTATATTGTTTTTCCTGTTCACCAGTTCATTTTGTTATGAGCCATAGGAATGTCCCACATAGTTCTAAGATTTAAGTTATATTTTTTTTCATCCTTACTTCGATAATACATTTGAACATTTTTGTCAGTTAGTTAAATATAAATGTAGGTTTTATATTATCATTATTTAATATTTTCATTATTAATTCCAATACCAGTTACCACTGAGTTTATTTCAGCTCATTAAGGATTTATTCTCTAATTTCTGTATGTTTACAATGTGTTTCTGATCTCAGCATGAGTATTTAGATTAGTATTTTATTGTTATATTTAATTATTAAAGATTACAATGAGAATCTCCTGAAATGTGAGAAATGCTGAAAACAGGAATGCACTGTGCGAGCTTTATTGTAAAGTTCACGCAGAATAGACTAGATCAAGTAAGCATAAAGAATCTACAATGCTGTAAGATTTGATTATAACTGAATGCACACACACACACACACACACACACACAGAGTATATTGTTATAAGGGGGCTTAATTACCAAGGGAATAGAGATAAAAGATAGCTAAATCCTCCAGAAATGGGAAATGGAGGTAATAGAATTTGAATATTCTGATGTCTCAAGCTTTCATTGTTTCAGTAGTTTACAGTTCTGCAGGGGCTCGCAAACTCTTAAATGATGATTTTCAAGCCATTTGACAAATACAAGTGCTTTGTTAAGAGGTTATTTAAATGCATTGTTAAGAATATACAAATTTTACTATTTCTTGATTATTCATTTATTTCTTGGGATGTGCTTCCTTGCTCCGAGAAGAAAGCATTTTTTGCTCTTCCTATTTAGGGAAAAGAATGTCAGTTTTGAGGTTATGGAGTGAACCGGAGTTTGTTAGAGATCAATTTGATTTGAAAATTGGATATGTATAGTGATTTACTTTTAAATTATTTGGACATTTGAGAAATTGCTGAGATGGCATTAACTGTATACAATTTTAGTAGATGAGACAAAATGCTGCATAATTGTGTTGCAATCTATGATTTTTGTTAACTATTTTCTACAAATGTGTGTACCATGTATTGTTTAAAATGGAAATTCATTGTTGATTTTGTTGATTGGTTCTTCTGTGTACTCTTTTGTCCCTACAAACCCAGAGGAGTAACATATTGCATCTGTTCTTGGGTCTATCCATGAGTGAGTGGCTCTAAATGCCTAGTTGGGCAGTGATTAATCAGATTGAGCCTGCCCTGAAACAGCTGTGTCCAGGATATAGTCCATTGCAGTTGGTCAGGAGTATAATTTACCACTAGGGATGGCACATGTTGCCATTTATTTTATAATTATTCAGTGATTTTTTTTTTAAACTTTCAAATTCAGGTGACATTTTGGTAAAGTATTAAGAGAACTGGAGTAGTAGTTGAAAGGTCAAAGTTCTGGTTTTTCTTGCCCCGCTGCAGAGCTGAATGACCCGTGGTAACTCACTGACTTGTTAGGCCAGCATGATATTCTGTCACATCATGATAGTCTCTTTTTTTAACTTTCACATGTCGCATAAACAGCAAATAAAATAGTACACATTGAACATCTTTGAAGTAATTTAAATATTTTTCAAATAAATAAAGTTGTTTATGATTATTATATGCATTACAATTTTCACAATGATTTTTGATTTTCATACATGATTTTTGAAGCTTTTGCATGGTGTCAATTGTTAACATGCATGGCTGCTAACTGGAGAAATGGATGTTTGAGTGCACCCACAGACACCTTGGAAGAAAGTTCTGACAATAGACTTCCCCCAAATCAGCCACTGAGTACTCTATGGAACACCACTATACTCGGATACAGTTGAGCCTCATGAGCTGGTATTTACTCAATGTCAACTGATGGTCATGGTGAATCATGTTGAACTCATTCCAACTCCTGTAGGATATTATAGTTTTGAAGTCTGCAAATCCTTTAGGAAGCAGATGGCCACATATTTCTCCCATGGAGCATCAAGTAGACTTGAATTTCTGACCTTTCAGTTAGCAGCAGGGTTCCTTGTTGATGAACACGTGAACTTAGTTCTACTGGATGTTCTCATTCTTTCTAATGGAAGGACACTTGATTTATGATCTTTGGAAGGAATCCAATATTAAAAAATGTCACTAATTTCCAATTTAGAAGATAGTTATTGGTCCAAATGACTGGAAGAGATCCATACTTGTGTTCATTTCCAAGAAAGATGTCCCAACAGAATACTCCAACTATAGGACAATATTAATGATATCCCAAGCAAGTAAAATGTTGCTGCAGATCATCTGACAAAGGTGGTAGCAGTATATTGACAAGGAACTGCCAGAGGTTCAGGCCAGATTCAGAAGAGGACACAGAAAAAAGGCTATTGTGTTAGTCTGGGTACCTTAGAGAAACAAATGCACAGAAACTCATGTATAAGAGAGAGTTTTACATAAAGGTTAAGTGTGAATCAAGAAAACATCCCAACCCAGTGTTGCCCAAGTCCACAAGTCCAACATTAACCCATTAACCCATATGTCTGACACCAATCCAAAAAGTCCTCCTCCATCTCACAAAATAGACGATGATGCCGACTGCAGGAGAAAAGCCGAGTCAGTGAATGTGTAAACATCTCAGAGCTGGCAGGGGTCTCCACACGGCTGCTCCAGCACCCAGGGCTGCATTGGGGTAGGTCCATGTG
>NW_022107431.1:46706512-46711951 GCF_000313985.2 Echinops telfairi | reverse complement strand
TACTCCAAAGCACTGGGTGGGGCATATCTTTTCAAAGCTTTCTTTACAGACATGGCCTAAACCCATCTAAAGATCAAATTTTGATGGCGGAAAGCAAGTGGGCTAACAAACTTTCTATTTTCATACTTTCCATATTTCCCCCAGAAATAACCGAATAAACAGTGTGGGTTTATCTGACCTCTGGTTACACATAGAAGAAAAACTACTAAGAGGGAGAGGTCAAACAAGCATCTACTCTTCATCTTATGATTTGTTTCTCCAGTACCCCACTCCCAAGGTACCATAATGTGTTAGTCTGGTACTTTAGAAAGACAAATCTACAGGAACTCATGTAGCTATCATAGCTGATGTCAGATGGATCTTGGCTGAAAGCAGAGAATACTAGACAAAAATGTTTATTTGTTTCGGACCACAGTGAACTCTGGATTACCTTGAGACGAGTCGGGATTCCAGGACACGTCATGGTACTCATGCAGAACTTGTACATGGATCAAGAGGTAGTTGTGCAAACAGAACAAGGGAATGCTGGGTGGTTTAAAATCAGGAAAGGTGTGGGTCAGGGTTGTATCCTCTCCCCATACTTGTTCAGTCTGTATGTTGAGCAAATCATCATAGAAGCTGAATTGTTTGAAGAAGAATGTGACATCAGGATTGGAGGAAAGGTTATTAACAACATGAGATATGCAGATGATATGTTTGCTTGCTGAAACTGATTATTACTTGAAGTGAGGCTGAAGATCAAGGATCGCAATCTTCAGTATGGATTACAGCTGAACATACAGTATGGATTACAGCTGAACATAAAGAAGGACAAAATTCTCACAACTGGACCAACAGGTAACATAATGATAAATGGAGAAAAGGTGAAAGTTGTCATGGATTTTGTCTTGCTTGGATCCACAATCAATGATTATGGAAGCAGCAATCAAGAGATCAAACGATGCATTGCATTAGGTAAATCTGCAACACAAGAGAAATTTAGAGTATTGCAAAACAAAGATGTTACCTTGAGGTCTAAGGTGCACTGGACCCAAGTCATGGTATTTTCCATGACCTCATGTACATGTGAAAGGTGGATATTGAATAAGAAACACCAAAGAAGAACTTATGCATTTGAATTGCAGTGCTGGAGAAGAACACTGAAAGTCCCATAGACTGCTAAAAGGAGAAACAAACAGGTCTTGGCAGAAGTATCCCTACAGTGCTCCTTAGAGGCAAGAATGGCAAGACTTCATCTTACCTACTTTGGACATATTCTCAGGAGGGGTCAGTCACTGGAGAAAGACATCATGTTTGGGAAGGTGGAGGGGTGCAAAACAGAAGGGTTCACTGACCTCATTGAAATGGATTGACTCAAAAAAAAAAAGAAAGAAATGGATTGACTCAGTGGCTACAACAAGGGGCTCAGGCATGACTGTGGGGAGGAGTACGCTGGATAGTGCAGTGTTTCATTCCATTGTGCATGGTGTTGCCATAGGGAGGACCTAACTGGATGGCCCCTAAGAACCATTTCAAATTCAGAATTTCCTTCTCTTTCTGTTCCTCCTCCCATATAGTTATGACCTTTATGGTTGTGGCCAGGCAAATGCATGTTGGTGTGTGGGAAGGTGACATCTGTCTCCTGAATATCCTTTCCTTGCGCTCGTCATGCACCGGAGTACATCATATTCTAATCTTGTTTTTCCCTCTCTAGTAGTGCACGTGGTATCCTTTACCGAACCTGGGGCTCTGAAGGACAGCCAATATCAAGTTCTACCATAATGGCCCTTTGCCCCAAGTATGGGGCATCCTCTATGTACTATGTACTTCTGTCAGGAAAGCAGGCAGGCATGCTCCCAGAAAGCCCTCCCTTACTTTGATGTATGTGCAGTGGGGGACACAAGAGATGACCATCTTTCTAAAGATCAAAGTGGAAACGAGGAACTTGGTTTCTTCTACTTTGTATCCATGGGGGACTTATTGGCTTCAGGCAACTCACTCTTGGCTTTCTCCTGGGGGATCTGGGAGGTGTGTCTCTATCTTTTCTCCTGTGGTCTAACTTTGTCATTTTGTCATTCATATATGTCTTGCATGGAATTGGAAAGGAGTAACTGCTGACTCTGCTAGAATACATTCTAATCAAATCCTATGTATAAAACCCAGACTGATGCATTTCGAAATTCAAAGTAAAGAGATGGTGTTAACTTTTCCACTGTGATTTCTCAATCATCCCCGGGTGAGCTGGCATATACCCTGTTTCCCTGAAAACAAGACAGTGTCTTATATTAATTTTTGTTCCCAAAGATGCGCTAGGTCTTATTTTCAGGGGATATCTTATTTTTCCACGAAGAAGAATATGGTATACATTTATTGTTTATTGTTTTATTAAAAGAGACCTCGCACTTCCTGTCTGCTCCAGCTGCACTGTGGCCAACAGTGAGCTTTGCGGAGGCGCCAGCTGCTACCATCCAGAGTTACGGTAGCTCCAGGGGCCTTATTTTCAGGGAAGTCTTTTTTTGGGGGGGATGCCTTATATTTCAGCGAGAGGCAAAACTGTAAGTAGGTCTTATTTTCGGGGGATGTCTTACTTTTGGGGAAACATGGTAGTAAAAGTAAAGAAACTCAATGAACAAGGTAAGCAGGGGTGTGAAACACATTATGATCTGTCATACAAATTTATGTTTGTCAAATGTCCTTCTGACAAGAAACCTTAGAGTATCACTCAAAATGCTGATATGTCTTAGATAAAAATTACAAATGTCAACATTGGACTTTGGACCTAAAAAAATACTTTGAAAATTACTCCTAATGGAAGAAGTTTTAAATAAACATATTCCATATTTAATCTCATTCAATATAAATAGACTTGAATGAGTTTGTTTTACTTGTATCTTAAAACTTCTTGTTTGGTGATTTCTGCTTTTTGAGGATCGTATGCACCCTTTAAAAGAATTGTGTGTGCCATTTTGAGGTAGATGGAGAACCTCTGCAAAATGCTTATGCACCTCAACGAAGTGCTGTGGATTTTATCATTAACAATGAGCACTGACTATTTGCATTACCTCTGAACGCTGCCCATTTGCATTACTTCTGAGCACTGACAATTTGCATTAGCACTGAGCACTATTTGCATTGTCACTGTGATAAACCCGCCTAGAAACCACCCCCAACCAAATAACCAACTTAAAAAAAGACCTCCTAACTTCAGAATAAAGTCCCCCCCTTAACCGCAAAAAAAAGCCCTACTACTGCAAAATAAAAAAATAAATATACCTCTTAACTTCAAACGAACAAACAAAAATCCTAACTTGCTCTTACCTGGGTCCTCAGGCAGCAGTGGGCTCTGCACATCTGCACAGGCAAGCTCATGACAGGTCTCATCACACCTGAGACTGCGAGAAGGAGGGGAGTCAGAGAGTGCGGCTCACATTCCACACATGCGCACTGCTGGCCCTGGACAAGGTGGCTGCTAAGTAGGACAGGCAGCAGCGGCAAAAACACCCTTGGGGCAAGATAAATGTCCTTGGTGGGCCACATGTGGCCCGTGGGCCATAGTTTGAGGAGATTCTAGATTTTGTGGTGTTGGTTCGTCCTGTAACTTTAGTGCTCTGAAGAATCCAAGAAAACTCATAGCTTTTCAGGTTACCTGGTGAGTTGTAAAATGTGAGAGATAAGATCAGTGCTCTTTACATGCTGGAACCACAATCGAAAAACCAAAGATTAGTTTTCATGTAGATATCTTGAACAATAAAAATCATGGCAAAATAGATACTTCCTTCTCTCAGACATCACTTACATCATTAGCTCCACAAACTCATGAAATGTTATCCCACATTATAAAAAAGCCTTGTATTATGCAACAGGAACTATATTGGAACAGAGAAATCACAAGTTACTTACCAAAGGTTATATAAAAGAATCACAGCAGAGGTAGAAGCAGAATTTACACATTGCTAAGTGTCCCAGATTTTTTTGACCCAATTTCTCTCTCTCTCTCTCTCATTCCTAAAGGAAAAAAGGGAATAGTGGTGGTTCAGTAATAGAATAATGCTCACCTTCCATTGAGGACCCTTAACTTCTAGTCAATGCACCTGTGTACAGACACCACCTGTCTATCAGTGGAGGTTTATGTGTTGTTATGATGCCAAACAAGTTTCAGAGAAGCTTTTAACCGAGGTGATTAGGGAGAAATCCTGATAGTATCTTCCTCAAACCAAGGAATGAAAACCCTATAGATCACAATGGACTAATGTTCCATTGAAGGTGTGGATGGCTCACAGGCAGGAGGTCACCATGAATCAGGACCTGATTAGATGGCAGCCAAAAAGATCGATAATGGGGAAAAGAGATCACTTTCTATTTCACTCTGGAACTGAGAGCTTCTGAGCTCCATTTCCTTCACCATCTGTAGTAATTTTGGTACATATAGCACCACTTACTCTAATGTAGTCCTTGACCATATTCTAATCACAAACGATCCAGTACTGATCAACAGTGAAGTCCTTTTTAAGCAAAAATGTACACATTCAGGGTTTGAGTTACATGACAAAGTGAGAACAGAGTGAAGCTTTAAAAATATGCAGGGAGTGATAGATTCTGTGCATCTTCCAAATACCTTTCCTTCGTGTGAGTGCTGAAAAGTACTGACTGAAAGAACAAAGTATATACAGTATATAAAAATAAAAATAGGGGACAAGAGCCAAGCCACTTCTCTGAGGTGGCAGGACTGAGAGTGTCTGGGGTACCTTTTCTGCCATAGGATCAGAAACTGGTAGGTAAGAACCTCTGACCCTGAATGGAGTCTGACTCAGAGAGACCTACAGGACAGGGTAGAATTCCCCATATGTTTCCCCAAGTTGTAATCATTGTGTAAGAAGAATGCCTCATGCTTCTCCTACAGAAACGCCTGCAGGATTGAAGTGCTGAGTTTTCAGTGAGCAGTCCAGAATTTAACCTGCTGTGTCACCAGAGACAGACACACAGTCCACACTCAAAGCCTGGGTTCCAATGTCACGCATGTTTCTCCTGTTTGCAGAGTCCTGAGAGTAAGGTAAGGAAGAGGGGCTTCACTTCTGATGCTGACCCAGCAGGGAGCGAGAATGCTGACAGTGGATGATAGCCTTGGAGCCTGCGGCAGAAGAGCAGCGTATTTGACAAGAATCAAAAATTAAAAGTGAAATGCAGGCCATCTCCTGTCTCAGCAGTGACCAACCATGGTTCAGTGTCAGTGAAAAAAATGCACATGAATTTCTCTGTTTTCTATTGCTCTCTTGGTATACCATATTCAATTAACTCAACTATTATTTTGTATTAATTCTTTTAGACAATAACATAAGCATAGTGTACATTGTATCAGAAACATAGTACTACTGAAAAATGAAACAGGATTATAACAAGTGACATCTTTAATATATATATATATTAAATAAGAAGCACACACACACATATATATATATATAT
>NW_022107431.1:46679062-46706401 GCF_000313985.2 Echinops telfairi | reverse complement strand
ATAACTTACTGAGAAAAAGTAATATAACCTGAAAATTTGAATTTTTTTTATTGAATTTGACAGAAGTCAGTAATACGGTGACTGCAATAAAAATATAGGAGAATGTTGATGATAAATAATTTAGAGGGCAGAGGAGATAGCTATTTTGAAAATAAAACCTATGGTGATCATTTTTTGTTGGTGTTTTTGTAGAGTTCCCTGCAAGGTAAATTTACAGGATTCACTGCTCTTATAAATATAATTACTGAATTGTTAGTGTAGACTCAGAAATGTTTTATGAATTCGTATAAAATACATTATCTGCTATAGAAAGGATATTTTCTAGATAGAAAGATAAGACTATCCAAATGCTCAAGTCGAGAGCAGTTAAGAACTCATCCAAATGAACAGTCGAGGCACAGGTTGACTGCTGAGTCTATTCAGAGTCAAAGAAACAAAAGACAGAGTAGAGCTGACCCATAGGTTTTCTAAGGCTGTAAAGGTTGCAGAAGCAGGCAGCCACATCCTTCTCCGGCCAAGTAGCTGGTGGGTGTGAACCACTGGCCTATGGGTTAGCAGCCAGTCACTTAATGACTGTGTTGCCACGACATTTAAAAGGGTATTATGAGGGAGAAATTCATTGGTGTGCTAGTAAATGTTTAACAGCTAGCTCTCAGGGAGAGACAAAGATAATACCCGATGTTGTGATTGCTGGCTTCTGTACTGGTAATACTTCCATTGTAGCCAATTTCAAACTATCAAAATGATATAAACTGTATACACAAAATTTCTGAGAATGTATGATGAGATATTGAAAATCAATATAGGATCATTCCAACGTAAACAAAATATTTTGTTCTCAAAAACACAAAATTATGGTCAAGAACTGATTTTTTGTAGAATTGGGAATTAGACTGGGTCCTAAAGGATAGATCATTTATAATTAGGTTTTGTATGGTGAAGGAAGCCCGCCGATTCCGGTTAGGGAATTGCTCATAAGCACAGACCAAGACTAGGGATACATTGAGGTGGACAGAATAGAATGACTAGTATGGAAAAGGCATGTTGGATAAGGTATAGAGATGGAAAGATAGATCAATAAGGAGAGGCCAGATAATATCCTACATGTTAAATGAAAAGGATGTGTTCTGTAATAGAAAAGTACTGAGGATTTTTGTCAGGACAAAACAGAATTATGGTGCAGCTCTGATGGAACAGTGGTTAAAGCGCTTGGTTACTAATCAAATGGTCAGTGGCTTGAGCCACTGTTCTACGGGAGGACGATTTGCTGGTTGGGAAACCCTATGGGGCTGTTCTAGGCTATTGTGTGAGATCACTATGAGTTAAATAGATTTGACAGAACTGTTTTTGTTGCTGTCATTTTTATGAAGAGGGGATTATGGTTTAAACAAAATGATAAGGTAGTCATGTTAAGGCTAGGTTAAGACAGCAAATTTAAAAAGCTAGAGACCAGAAAATGGAGACTAGCTTTTACTCTGCTCAAGGAATACTTCCTTGCAGGCATACTTAGATATGGAAATTTGTAAGCAGGTTGTTTATGAGAGAGTCAAGATAATTACTTGTTGAGAAGTGAAAAAAAAATTGGGAAGTGTGCTAGTTTGGTTCTCTGTCAACTTGACTGGACCAATATTCTCAGCAGGTTGGCAATTGAGGCCTCCCCCATGTAGTGATCTACCATAATGTAAAGAACTCCAGGTTGAGATCTGCTGTGGGCAGCCAAGTAGTTGTGGACTCTCTCTTCTTGCTGGTCTGGATCCTGCATCTAGCTCATCGAACTTTGGTTTCTAGGACTTGAGTAACCATTCTGCCATATTGCTTGCCAAACCTTGGAGCCATCAGAGCCTAACATCTCAATGGTTAACCGTGGGTCCATTTGTCTGTGTATGCCCCAGCCATGGCCTTCCTGCTTTATCTACTTTTCAGTCTTTCTGGTTCTTGGTTTGTCAGCTCTGGTAGCTATGAATGTTAGGAAGAGGCTCAAGCCTAACATCTGACCTATGGACTTGCACTGGACTGGACTTAACCACTTCTACAACTGTGTGAGCTACGTTCTTGATATACTTTTCTTTATATATATATATTACATATTATATTTTATCTTCTATATATATCAAGAAATACACATATGTATCACTAGTGTACTTCTCTACAGAAACCAGGCTCAAGCAGACAGGAAGTTCTTGTGCTCCAGTTGCGCTGCAATCCAGTTACAGGAAAGAAGACTTTCCTGATTGAAAATACCCTCATTCCAACTCGGGTCAGCCCTGAAGGATTTTCCAAGTCCACAATTTCACATGGAACTTTGGGTGACTCCTCAGTGTTGTCATGAATTAGAGTGAGGGTTCATGGTCTTTCATTCTTCACAAATTATTGTATGTGAGCTACTCCTGGGAAGGGGATGTGACCTTGGGAGGCATCTTTCTTCAGTTAAGGACAAGGCTTGAACAAAACAAAAAAAATTGGCTGAGAGTTCCAACACTGCCAGTAGCTGGAGGGAAGAAGGTTTCTGTCCTAGAATGGAGGACTAGGTTAGAACATGACATTATTTCATACTTTTAAAATACTGGAAAATTAATGAGAAATGTGTTTAAGGTGAAAATAGACTTGGAAAAGAATGTGCATCTGCAAAATATATTTAAAGGTGAATCTTTTTTAAATTATAAAATAATATTTTCACTCTTCCAAGTTCTATTTTATCCAAAGTAATTTTCAATCTCTTGTTGATAGCTAGGAGACGTCTTACCACAGGGAGTAAAGAATTTGGAAGCTAACCAAAAGGTCAGTAGTAGTTTGAAATTACCAAAAACTCCATGGGAGAAGGATGTGGCAGTCTGACTTCATAAAAATTTACAGCTGTGGAAAAGCTTTGGTACATTGCTACTCTCTCCTACAAGGTCACTATGAGTCAGAATCAATTAAAAAACTGGGTTTCATCTTTTTTTTCCTACTCAATTTGTGATCATAAATTTATATCATAAAGAATACATTTTACAATTATGTGTTCTCTATTTGCAAGTTCAAATATCAAAAGTGTTACATCTCATTGTTTCTGCAGTGTTGCAAATGAAGCTTTGGCTGCCTATCTGTTGAGAGACATGTGTTAAGGCCCTATTTAGTTCATCATAATCCGTGGGAAACCTGGCAGCCATATCATTCTCTAAAGAGGATTTATGATTGCTTTCATTAGTATTCAGGAGCTCTGCCGATGTGAGACCCTTCTTCCGCTCTGGGACAATCACCACACAGGTGCCTCAAGTTCAGATGCTGTTACTTACAGCTTTGCTCTTAGGGAAGAGCTAGATTTCTATATTGATAGAGGAGTAGAACAAGGCTTGCCTGCGCTTTCTGGGAGCCCATTGATTCATTGAGGAGTGGGTTTTATAGACAGTGCTCTTGTCCTGTCCTGGGAAGCACATTCGGACGCGTAGCCCATAGTGCCGCGGGGAGCCAAAGGGACTGGAGAGATGGTAGGAGACAATAAACCCATGAAATAGGAATGACAAATTTGTGGATTAGCAAAATTATAACAGCAATGAATAGAAATATAAAAGTTAGGAGAGAATTGTTTTTTAAATTTTTAATAGTTCAGAGTACAAGTTCCAAGAGTGCAAATCTTTTTTTTTAACAGTTGTACTGGCACATCATCACATATCATACAACTGGACAGTTCAATCATATCAAGAAGAATTGTAGAATCACAATCAATTTTAGAACATCTTGTTTTAATGGTTAAATCTCTTTTAAAACAAGTGTGTAACCACAATCAGTTCTAGTGCTTTCTCTTCTATCCGGCATACACTTTCCCACCAAATCCCTTCACGCTTCCTATCTCCCACTCCTACATCCCTTATAAACCCTTGCATAAGTGATTATTCTATGCAACTATTCCTTCTGTGCTTCACAGACTGGGACGCCCATAAGAAACAATAAAAATAAAGTGGTAAGGGTAAAATAATAATAATATAAAGATAAAAATACAAAACCAGGGAAGACAGTTTTGTCACGGAACCATCAAGAAATGCTTGCACCTAGAAAAAATTCGGGCTGGGTCAAGAGGGAGGTCAACTGACCAAGTATCAAGTTCGATCCAGCATAATCAAGATTACAATGACCTCTATCTGACAGTAAAGCTGTGGAGGAGTGCAAATCTTTGTGGGTGCAGACAGCCTTCTCTGTCTCCTGTGGTGTGACTGATGGCTTTGAACAACCAATCTTGAAGTTAGCACAATGCCTAATCCACAGCATGCGTGTCTTTCACTGTACAAATATGCTGTATATGCTATATCCAAGTGGATATAAATAAATCTAACCTTTTTTGCAAAAATAGTTTGAATTAAACCTAGCACAATTTTGGGTTATTGGTAAACCCACAAATAGTGCCAGTAGAGTTCATTTTATTTAAACAAATTATTTTAGCAAAAGGAACATTAAACACTTGACAAAAATTTGTGATATTTCAGGAAGCTTGATGTTAAAAGTGTAATCCACTGTGAATAGAAGTGGCTAAATTAGTTCACTTTAGCTGTTCTATATAAGGAAGCATTAGACAAATGTGATTTGAGGCTTATATAAAAAATAAACCAGACCGACTAATTTATATGAGGTGAAAGGTTATTTTTATTTAATAATCATTTGCTTATTTTTTTGTCCAATGTGATTCTCACATAATTTTTGCTTTTCTTTCTCTTGATTTGCTATTGTAGAAACATATATATTAGGAATATTTTACCTTTAAAAGCTGTCAAAGGAACAGGCAACCCATTCAGATGCTATATCCTAATACTGGCTACAAACTAAGCTGCCGATCACAGAACAACCATGAGTGAATGGCTTTCACAGCCTGGGCGCTCTGGAGAAGAGCCCTTGTCTCTTCAGCATCTGCTTCCGGGGTTTATGGAGATCTCTATAGGCTGTGGCAGCTACGCCTGTCTCTGTTCCTTTCACTTGCTTGAGCCTAATCAGGCATCGAAGCTTAAGCAAATATAGGACTGTGGAACAAGCCCCTTACTGGTTCCTCATGAGAATTGGCTGAGTGTAGAGACAAACATTTCTTGCGCAATTGCTGAGTGGTAGCACCTGCTCATTCCAATGCCCAAGACACTTTCTGACCTCGTTTTTCCCTACAAAAGAAAGAAATGTCTACCTTTGCTCATAAATGCATGTAGGGTTTATGGTTTACCTGTTTACCTTATTGCAATAATACTTCACTCTCTAGTGCAATTAAAAGAAGCAAAACAACACCACCCCCCTAAAAAAACCCACCTAATGTTTAATTGCTTCTGACTCGTGATGATGTAGGACAGGGATCTACCAGTTCTCCAGGTATTGTGAGAATAGTAACTTTTGACTTTGCAGATAAAACAGTAGAGTAAATAATAAATAGAAGGTTAGAAAGGGTTCATCTCTGATTAATCACTATTGTGAAGTAATCTTAAGTAATTTCATTACATACATACCCTTTAGTATGCCGTTATAGATTTTTGTGTGTTTGGTAATGAAATGTTATTTTTTTGGCATGATAAAAGATACACCCTGTGAACTCCGGATATATTTTGTTAATATTTCTCTTTAAAGATGACCAAAATTAAATTGATTACTTGTCATCAGTAGCATAATTTACTCAATATCTATTATTAGTTCTATCAGAGTTATTATCACCCAAGTAGATGATTAAATTAATCTTCCTTAAAGATTCTTGATAATTTTTGGTGTGCCCAGTTAATATTTCATTGTCCTTTCCAGAGGAATGTTACCTTGTTCATTCCACAGGAAAAGTACTTTATTTCAGGTTCATGGTGAGTTACCTGAGCACTGAATACACTGTCAGCTCTTTTTATGCTCTTTTGCATTTTTTCATTTTATATATAACATTGGCAACACCAATTATATAGGTGAAAATTTTACTTATTAGTTGATGATTAAGGGCTCATGAGGATGAAGTCAAAATGGTTCCTAAAGTGAGGTAATCTCTTACATTGGATGGTTGTGGGCTTTTAAACTGTGTTTAATCTAAATGATTTGTGTAGGATATGACTTGGTTGCACAATGCATCACTAGTATTTCACTAGACTAGTATATCTGTGAGCCGTCAACCCAACCAGTAGTATGTCAAAAGTTTTGATAGCCTTTTTATTATGCTAGTTGGAACTTGGAGGAGAAATCTAACAAAAAACCATGTTTAATAAAGTTTGTATACAGAATGAGTGTTAGCTGGCAAATAAAATAAAAAGAGAAGGCAGGGATATCTTATTATTGTATAACTTATTTCATGGTGGTGAAAATAAAAATTACCTTACAAACTGTGATGGTGTAAAACAGCTCACCTTGCCGACCACAGTCCTGTCCAGTCCAATGCAGGTGCCATCAAGTTGAATCAAGCCCCATGTGCGTCAGACTGACAGAGTGTGTCATAGGCTTCCAGTGAGTGGTTTCATAATACAAATTATTGTTTCTGTTTATCTGTAGGTGTTTGATAGGTAAGACAGTTTGGAATTCATTTCAATGCATGAACAAATATAATCTGAGTACCTTTCATTCTCTGGGTGTCACATGGTTTGCCAGGGTAACAGTACTGAACAAGCCAAACAGACCTGATCATTGACTGCATGGGGCTGCTAATATTCGATATTTGTTTATTGATGGAAGTATTTATTTTTGACATTGAAGGTGGAAAATATCACGATCTTCTATCCCTCATGAAAGCAAGATATTTTTTCTCCATTTTTGTTCATTGATGTATCCCAAAGAAATGATATAGAGGTCATATCGGACCTCTTGCGACTACACAACAGGGCAGAAAAAACAAATTCCACACTGGGCAAATTCACCCAAGACAGAGGTCAGTCATGCCTCTGAACTCCAACCTTCTTTACGTTGCTACCAACTGTGCCATTCTATTTCTCTGCTGAGTTACATCAGTCAGTGCATTGGCCATATTGAACTCAGAGACCACGCTCATGATTACGGGTTTATTAGGGAAGTGAAGTAAGGTTCAGAAAAGTTAAAGAGGGAATTATTTGGTCTGTAGTGCTTCCTTTCTTTTTAAATTATTTTATGAGGGGCTCATACAACTCTTATCACAATCCATACATACATCATTGTGTAAAGCACATTTGTACATTTATTGCCCTCATCATTCTCAAAACATTTGCTCTCCACTTAAGCCCCTGGCATCAGCTCCTCATTTTTCCCTCCCTCCCCACTTCCCCCTCTCTCATGAACCCTTAATAATTTATAAATTATTATTTTGTCATATATTGCCCTGTCCAACAGACCTTCACCCACTTTTCTGTTGTCCATCCCCCATGGAAGAGGTCACATGTAGATCCTTGTAATCGGTTCCCCCCTTCCAACCCACCCTCTCTCTACACTCCCAGTATCGTCACTAACACCACTGGTCCTGAAGGGATCATCCACCCTGGATTCCCTGTCTTTTGAGGTGTGCTGCCAGTCACACCTCCGTCTGGGCCTCCCCTCTTAGTGATACCATCCCTTGGATTCCGCTCTTCTCAAATATAGCAAAGCTCTTTCAGTGCTGGTAACTTACCGAGGAGTACTCCGGGATGCCGGCCAGTCTCCTACCCAGAGGAACTTAGATTTACTCTCTCCTGGCTCTGCCAATCTGCCTCATGCTGGCCCTGCTGCTTCTCCTCACGGGGATGTTGGTCATGATTCACTAGTGGATTACTTTTCTTAATAGCCTTGAGATTTTCTCCTTCCTGCTTCTGAGACAATTCAATTTACATCCAACAGAAGAACAAAGCTGGACAATCCTATTATTGGAGACCCACATATCTTTCAGTATACTCCCTTCTAGTAATTACATGGTAGTTACCAAAAAACAGGGTTGGAAGAGCTATAGAAAAGTTCTTGGAACATATCAGAGTCTCAATAATATTTGTTGAATCATAAATGAATATGATAATTGTCGTTAGGTGCCATGAATTTGGTTCCCACTAACAGTGACCCTATGAACTAGAGAGACATTGTCCAGCCTGTACCATTCTCACAGTTGTTCCTGTTTGAGCCCATTCTTGCAGCCACTGTGTCAATCTGTCTTGTCCAGGGCCTTCCTCTTTTTCACTGTCCCTCTATTTGACCAAGCAAGTTGTCCTTCTCCAGGGACTGATCTCTCTTGACAAAATGTCTAAAGTACCTGAGACAAAGTCTTACTATGGTCACCTCTAAAGAGCAGTTAGCTGTATTTTTACCAAGACAGATTTGTTTTGTTGTTGTTCTATTGGCAGCACACACTACTTTATCCAGTATCCTTATTCAAACACTTTGGTTCTTCTTTGGCCTTCCTCAATGTCCAACTTTCACATGTGTATGAGACAATTGAAACGTGATACCTTGGGTCAGAGGTACCTTAGTCCTTAAAGTAATATCTTTGTTTTTCAACACTTTAAAGAAGGATTGGGTGCAGATTTACTCAATGAAATGTGTCCTTTGATGGTTTGTCTGATGCTTCCAGAATCATTGTTTGGGGATCCAAGAAGAACTAAATTTAATCTTGTCTCTATTTATCATGATGTTACTTATTGATCCAGTTGTGAGCATTTTGATCTTCATTACATTGAGTTGTAATCCATACTGAAGGCCACAACCCTTGATCTTTGTCTGCAAGGGTTTCAAGTCCTCTTCATTTTCAGCAAGCAAAATTGTGGCATCTGCATACAGAAGCCTGTTAAGCTTTCCTTTAATTCTGATAACCGACTCTTCCTTATTTAATCCCCAGTGTCTGTAAATATTTGGTCTGCATACATGTTGAAGAAGTATGATGAGGGGATAACAACCCTGATACACACTTTTCCTGATTTATAGACTGTGTAGCATTTCCTTACTTTGTTTGCACAACTGCCTCTTGATCATGTACAAGTTCTGAGCACAATGAAATGTTCTCAAATTCCTATTTTTCTCATGGATATCCAGTTTTTTTATGATCTACACAGTTGATTGCCTTGACATAGTCAAGAACGCACAACTAAACAACTTTCTGGTATTCTTTACTTTCAGCCAAGATCCATCTGACATCAGCAATTTTAACCCTTGTTATTGGGTCTTCTGAATCTGGCCTGAACCTCTGGCACTTCCCTGTCAATGTATTGTTGCAACCCAGGTTGAACAATCTTAAGCAAAATTTTACTTGCATGTGCTATTAAAACTATTGTTCTAGAGTTTGAGCTTTCTGTTGGATCACCATTCTTTGGAATGGGCACAATAATGAACCTTTTCCAGTCAGCCAGCCAAGTAACTATCTTGTAAATTTCCCAGCATAGATTAATGTAAATTATTGCTTCCAGTCCTTCTTCAGCTGACTGAAATATTTCAATTTGTATTTCATCAGTTTATGGAGCCTTGTTTTTCACTAATGTTTTCAGGGCAGCTTGAACTTCTTCCTTCAGAACTGCGATTCTTACTCATATGCTACCTGCTGAAATGGTGGAATGTGGACTGGTTCTTTTTGGTACAGTGACTCTGTGTATTATTTCCATCTTCTTTGTATACTTCCTACATCATTCAATATTTGCCCATAGAATTTTTCAATGTTACATCTTGAGGATTGAATTTTTTCTTGAATTCTTTCAGTTTATGCTGTGCCTAGCATGATCATATTTTTGCTTTCTAGCACAGGTCTCTAAACATTTCTTTACAATATTTTACTTTGCCTTCTCGAGTTACCCTTCGAAATGTTCTGTTTTCTTCCATTTGGAATTAGTACAGCCAGAATCTACTTAGAGAACAGGATGGTAAAGATTGGTCTTGAGTTCTTTGGTCCCATTTGCAGGAGAAAGCAACCCTTGGAGAATGACGTCTTGCTGGCTCTAGTAGAGGAACATTGAAAACCAGGAAGGGCCCTGACAAAATGGCTTGCCACGGTGTCTATACCAGTGATGGTGGCATGAGATAGTGAAGTCGATTTAAAGGCCTACAAAGAGAGCTGAGTGCTCTTGGGAAAGAGGTTTTCTGGCAGAATAGGGTGCCTCCATGAACTTCTTTGTGGAGCTAAAACATTGTAACTCTTCCACAAATAGGGAAAAGGCCCAGAAGAATGGTCCAGCAGCAGGGAGAGATGGAGGCAGAGCCTGATTTTAGGGGAGAAATCACCAAGTGGACTGACTACAGCAAGAAGGCATAAGCTAATGAAGGGTGTACGCAAGGCTGGGAGATGGGCAAGCCTGTGAACATGACCAACAAGGGTCATAAGCTAGCATGCTTGGGAAGAACTGAGTGCTGTCCTGGTTGGAAACTCTCTTGACGTGATTAAGCTGATGCCAATTCCAAGTGTTAGTCTGTTACTGCTCTCATAAACCCCCTAACTGTGCATACAGTTTGTGAATTTTATGTGGCCACTGCAATGATTTATTTAACCCAGTAGAGAATTAGAGCATGCTATGAGGGAGAAAGACTGCTAATGTGGGAAATGTTTAAAAAGTTGGAGAGTGCATGTCTGTCTAACCTTCATTTTATGCTGTTATTAGGTGTCCTCCAGTGGGATTCTGATGCATAGAAACTTTACATACAACACCAAAGAGTCCTGGCTACATGCTACCTCCTCCACTCTTTTTGATACAGTGAACGTGCTTTCCTTCCATTTTCTTTAGATACTTTCTGCATTGGTTAATATTTTGCCTATGGAAAAATTCAATAGTAAAACTTAAGGCTTGACGTTTTCTTCAGTTCTTTCAGTTTGTGATATGCTAAAAGCATTCTTGTCTTTTGGTTTCTATCTGCTGATCGATCTTTGTACATGTTATTATGTTTGCTTTGTCATCTCGGGTTACCTTTTCGAAACTTTGTTTAATTCTCTTACTTCATCATTTCTTCCATTTGCTTGAGCTACTCCATGTGTGAGAGCAAATGTCAGAGTCTCTGAATGTTCTTTCCTTTTTGCCTTGTTTTTTGTAAAGAACTTTTCAATTTCTTCCTGTACTTTCTTCTTTGTAACATACCATACTCCTTTGTTCCTCCGTGACAGTGTTCAACACATCAAATCTTTTCTTGAAATAATCTCTAAGTTCAAGTTCAATACACTCAAGTTCATATTTGGCTATTGTAGACTCATTTTAATTTTCTTCTACTTTAATCTCAGTTTATATAAAAGTAATTGATGGTCTCTTCACAGGTGGCCCTTGACTTTATTTTGGATGATGATATTGAATTTTGCCATATTTTCTCTCCACAGATATTGTTGATTTGATTCCCATGCATTCCAGCTTGTGAAGTACACATATACATTCTTCATTTGCGTGTTTGAAAAACATTATTTGCATGAAAAGTCTTGCAAAATTCTTTTATATGGTTTGCAGTTTCATTGATGTTGCCACGGCTATATTTTCAAACTACTGATTTTCCCCTTGAGCCCTGGTGGAGAAGGGAGTTAGGCCTTGGGCTACAAACAGAAAGGTAAGCAATGTGAATCCACTTGATTATTCCTCTGCTTCCAACATTCACACGAATCACCAGTAATTATCAATACAGCTTGATTGTATACTTGATCAACTTCAGACTGAAGAAGTTGCCAGAATTGTTGTTTCTTCATCATTAGCTTGAATGGTTGGCATGTATCTTGGAGTAATAGTTGTATTAACTGGTCTTCTTTGTAAGTGATTAGATATTGTCCCTGCACAGACAGTATTATACTTCCAGATCGATCTTGGACTGTTCTTGTGGATGATGAACGCAACACCAATCTTTTTGAATTTGTCATTCCCAGCAGAGCAACCTTCATGATTGTTCTGATACGAACTGCCAACACTAGTGCATTTCAGCTCACTACTGCCTAGTATGTTGATCTTTAAGCGTTCCATTTTATTTTTGGCCACTTTCAATCTTCTTAAATTTAACCTTGGGCATTCCACATTCTAATGTTTAATGGGTGCTTGTAGCTTTTCTTCTCATTTTGAGTTGTATCTCCGCATTGAATGAAGATCTGCAGAGCTTTGCTCCAGCCATGCCATGAAGGCCGGTTCTACTTTGAGCAGGTAGTCACGTTTGGAGTGTTTTCCAACGCTGGGTTTCATCTTGGGACACTATATTAGATAACATTCTAAGGTTATTCATAAAGTTTTCATATTTTTTCAGAACTTGATCCTTTTTATTCTTCTTAATCTGTTCCAGATCTAGATGGTCCATTGAAACTTGTTCACCAGGAATGACCTTGCTGGTCTTTGAAATGGCAATAGAATAGCTTCAAATATTACAGCATCATGTAGGCCACAAACTGACATTTGAGTGGGCCACTTTAGAACTGGTTTTGCTTAATCTGCTTTTTATCCCTTATAAATTCATATAAGTCAGATGCTAAATGCAGACTATAATTCAACCCAAAGAAGAGTTGGTACAATTTTAACAGATATTAATAAGTTTTATCTGATGAGGTGAGTTCAGGCTAGGTTAAAACCAAACTCTGCCTATCAGGCACTTTTATTAAAATTCATTTCTGTGAGGAAATGATCAAGACTGCATGGGAGATCCAGGAAGAATTAACATCATGAAATGGAGATTTTACTGAGCTAAGAATCAAAAGTTTCTAGATTTAGTTCTAACTTTTATCCTTTTAAATTTGGGACATGTCTGTGAAAATCATGGGTCTTTCTGAGATGGGAAGTTCAGATTCTGCTGAACAGCCTCCTGATTAATTTCTAAAATAGGGTCATAAGGACATTTTTGATTGAAAAAGCGTATAAATCTTGTGGGAAAGTAAGTGTGAGCCATCATCAAGCAGAGAAACTGGATTGTTGGAGACAGAGAAGTGAAAGGAATTAGAGTGCAGACACTGACCCCAGTCAGCTTCCTGCTGTGGAGCGCAAGGAAGTGGCCTGACTAGAAGGTCCGATTACTGTAGCAGTCCAGCAGACTAAATTTTCTACAATAGCATTGGCTAGTACAATCACAATTATTTTTCTGCAATGACTTCATAAGATCTTAAATTCCTTATCCCTTTCCAAATGCTGTAATAGTGTTGGTTCTTTAATTTCTTCCAAACTACCATGCCAACTGTAAAATTGTTTGCATTAAAAATACCATGATTGTGTTTTTTCCTGCATTACAGCATGTGGTGTCCAGTCTCCTCTTCAGAGAGAAGGATTCTGAAATTCCCTCTCTTCCTTTGTAGAAAGAGTTTTTCACTAGCCACTTTGGACTTATAGTGGGGATAGATACATAGATTGGCTTCAAATCATATAATTTTTCATAATTCTATATTTTTCTAATATTTTCCCCATTTTAGACTAGAGATTATTAAAAAAAACCTCGAATCTATGATCTTATAATATCCTATGCATTTTTTACTGTTTAAATCATACTTAAATATCTACGTGTGCTTCTCTTCTCAGCAAACTGTGTGTTCAGATTTTTTTCCCTATCGATCTAGCATAGTGATTGAGACATGGAATGATACACCTGGTTGAATGAATGGGAATAGTTGCCTGTTGTTAAACTATACACCCCATATTTTGTGATAGAAATGTGGTCTCAATGTTGGTAACTTAAGGAAGTTTTGAACCCAAGCATGTTTAAATACAGTCCTGATTTTTAAAGCCAATACCCCTAATTGTCTTTAGACCCCAGTTAAATTGCTTAGTGAAAAAATGTGATGCTCTACTAATAAAGAGAAAATATTCAGAACTAAAAGTCTTAAAATATAGGATAAATAGTCTGTGAAGACAATTGTCTAATTCATCTGGGTCACCCTCACCTTTATTGTTAGAACGACTGGCTTTATTTCAATTCAGTCATCAAACCAGTAGGTTATTAGCAAGAAAACAGGCAAGCAGTTCTTCCACTATAACTATAGTTAAGAACAATTATGGTGTTAAGTTCATGGATACTGAAGAGATTAATAGACTTTTCAAGGAGTTTTATGGACGATTATATATGAATGATAACTGCACTGTGTGTTAAAGGAAAAGCCCATATATCTACATTTCCTTAAATGTGAACAAATTTTGGAAGTAAAAGAAACGTTCTTGAATAAAGCTATTCTTTCTACTTAAAACTGACAAAGTCTTAGAAAAGACTGTGTAAGGTCAGGATGCAGCCAGCTCTATTAATGCTTTGCATTAAAGGTTTCATTAATCTTTTATAGATTGTATGATAATAAGACTATTTTATCTCAAATGATCTCGGCCTGAATTTTGCTTGACACGTGTTTTATTAAGTGCTCTTATCTTCCATCTTAATAACCCAATTCTTGTACGTATTAAAATCTTTTCTTAAATCACTTTTTTTCTATGCAGTTCCTTCATTTGAAAGAGTTGAAAATGTTTTATAGTTACTCCTTTAATAAAACATGCTGTCTTTCTCAGCTGGATTTGTATGGGTCTCCAAAACATTTGTGAAAAATATAATAAAAAGATAATGGTTTTTTTCGTGAACTTTTTTCAGCCTGCTTCATTTTTCTTGCTATCTTTTAACAACATCCATCTCCTGACTTTTACCCACGGTTGCTCCCTGAGAAAGTCTCTTGGAGAGCTAGGATGAAGATGCTGATAGGCGGAGCCCCAGGAACTTCTCAAAGCAGCGTCCTCATTTAAAAGAAAACAGAAAAAACATACACTCCATAGAAAGTTGTCCTGAAAAGAAATACACTTCAAGTCATTTGAAAGAAAGGAACAGGGTTTTTCTTTCTTCTTTTAAATATGTAACCTTTTGGATTTAAATTATGCAATACAGACTGGGATTTTGTTTTGCATGGCACGTTTTGTAGGAGGTATGAGGCTCCCGCATGTATTGTAATGGACTTAATGGAAATCAGCAACATTGGGTAAAGTAAATGTATGAGTGTCGTTGGTGGGCTGGTCTGGGATGGTTTTGTGAAGTTAAGATTTAGAGAGCTTCACCTTCTACCATAGTCTAATCCTCAACATTCTTGAAAGTGATTATGACCCAAGGAATTGATTCACTTTCCAAATCCAAAAGATGATTTTAAAACCATTCTGACAACTTATTAAATTATAATATAACTTGAAACTGAGAAGACTATGAATGGATAGAAAATATAGGGAACTCTCAGGCACATTACATGAAATAATATATATTAGCATATGTATAATATATAACACTTATAGATTTTATTTATATATATTCCCTTAGCTAAATCTCTGACACATAAAGAGACCTGAGGAAATGTTAGCTACATCGAAAGAATCAAGGGCCCGAGGGAATAGACTTTAATAACGAGGGCTTGTATTTGAAGTGCCCAGCGTTTGTCGAGGAATCTGAAGGGTGCCACGCTATTGCAGGCCACAAGTCTCTACAATGGAAAGATACATATAAACCCTGTTGATAAAATGCCTTTAAGATTGCAAAAATATTTTTATGTATACAAACACTGTTGTGGTGACAAGAATAGTATGCTAATTAGCTACTCAATCTCGCTCTTTTGGACCGTGTTATATAAACATTGACAAAATTATTTTTCCCAGTTCTTACCATTGCAGCATAAAATGAAACATTTTTTATGCTGCCTTTTGCTTATTTCCTTTGAAATTTTCTGAGTTTTGATTGTTTTATATTCATCAATAAGTTATTTCAAATTTCAACTGATCTACTGGTGTCTGAGGGAAGCTTTCTCTCATTGTTAAGAACATGAAGAACCATGCTGTCTGACTGACGGTGGTCATGCACTTATGCCCTTGATCCTGTGCTATGCTGTGCTTCATTGTACTGTGGTATGCTGTGTTACTATCGTCTCTGCTGGTGTTGCTAGAGAGAGGCAAGTCCGTTCCAATGCATACTCACCCTAGGAACCACAGAGTTAAACACCGGACCGTCCTCACCATTTCCTCTTCTGATATTGGAGCCATGATTGCAGCCACGTGTCAATCCATCTTGCCAAGGACCTTCCTCCTTCTCCCTGCCCCTCCACATTGCCAGGCCTGATGTCCTTTCTGAGGAATTTATCTCCCTTGATAACATGTCCAAAGTGCACGAGACAAAGTCTTGACATTCTTGCCTCTAAGGAATATTTTGGCCGTATTTTGTCCAAGACAGATTTGTTTGTTCTTTGGACAATTTGAGTTTCTTTCCATATTTTTCTCTTCACCAGTCGCCCAATTCTATCTTCCTCATTCATTGTCCAACTTGCACATGCAGATGATGTAGTTGAGAGAACTGTGGCTTGGTCCAGGGGCATTTTAGTCTTAGACGAAACATCTTTGCTTTCCCACACTTTAGAGAGGTCTTGTTCAGCAGATTTCCTCAATGCAAGGCATGTTTCATCTCTTGATTGTTGCTTCCATGAGCATTGTGATGAGAACTCCTTAATTGCTACAGCACATTTTCTTCCCCTGGTCATCTTTATATTGGGCCTAAGACTTGGCTTTTACTTAAGTATTCTTGTGGTGTTTTTTGTTTTAGGAGTTGTTGTTTGTTTTGTTTTTTCAGTAAATATTTATTCATCATTGTGGTAGTCACCTAATCTGGTGTCAATTTAAGGATTAAGAGTGTAGGGGTGGAATCTAGGATGTCAATCTGGAGATAGCCAATGAGACTTCTGTGTGCATGGCCTTCTCCTGAGAATTCTGGGAAATCTGGTACTTCCTTCTTGGAGGCGGAAGACACCTCTCTCTCTGCTACTCCCTGGGAGACATTGCAGAAGACAAGCCACATGGATGCATCCAGACCTCTGAAGCCGAAGAAGCCAAAGAAAGACCCTTGCCAGTGCTGAGATGCTTACAATGCCACTGGACCCAAGGCTTTCTACCCACTGACTTGTGATTACCCTTGTGATCAATGACCCTTGTGATCACCTTGTGATCACCACTTGTGATCAATGGTGCATTTGGCGTCATTGCATGTGTTTTGTGAGTCTTCAAGAGGACTCTTAATGTAAAATTGCTCTTGTATATAAACCTCTTCCTTATGCACATATGTGTGTTCATGGATTTGTTTCTCTAGTCTACCCAGACTAACACAATCATGTACCCTGACCTTGAGAAAGTCACATGCTTATGTATTCCCTACAAGCACAGCCATGTGCAATTCTTGAGGAAAAGTCAAAAACATAGCCTGGTTAATGTTAGAGGCAATCTTTCTTTATCAAAGTGTGACTGACGGCCATCAAGCTCAGAAGCAACAAAGCCCACATGGAAGAAGCACACCAGCCTATGCAACCACGAGGTGTCAAAGGGATCAGGTACAAGGCATCATCAGAACAAAAAATCTTACCATAGTGAATGATGGGGGGAGTGCAGAGTGGAGACCCAAAGCCCATTAGAAGGCCACTGGAGATCCCCTTGCAGAGGGGTCTCGGGGAGGAGATGAGCCAGTCAGGGTGTGATGTAACAACGATGAAAAATACAACTTTCCTCTAGTTCCTAAATGTTTCCTCCCCGCTCCCACTACCACAACTCGAATTCGACCTTGCAAGTCTGGCAAGACCAGAGGAGGTATACTGATACAGATCCAAACTGAAAATCCAGGGAATCCAGGGCGGATGAGCCCTACAGGACAAGTGGTGTTAGTGGCGAAACAGGGAGGGTGGAGGGAGAGTGGGTAGGAAGGAGAGAACTGATTACAAGGGACTATATGTGACCTCCTCCCTGGTGGATGGACAACAGAAAAGGGGGTGAGGGGTGACGTCGGACAGGGCAAGATATGACAAAATAACAATTTATAAACTATCAAGGGCTATGAGGGAGTGGGGAGTGGGGAGGGAAGGGAAAAATGAGGACTTAATGCCAGGGGTTTAAGTGGAGAGAAAATGTTTTGAGAATGAAGTACAAATGTGCTTTACACAATTGATGTGTGTATGGATTGTGATAAGAGTTGTATGAGCCCCTAATAAAATGTTTTAAAAAAAAGTGTGACTGAAAGAAGCAATAGTCCTGTGCTCTTCTTTGAACACATATGCATATTCTGTTTCATTTGAAAATATTGGCATAAGACAATACTAAAACTATCCCATTCCAATGCCCTTACCATGTGAGTGAATGATAAACTTTCCTCATTTCATTCTGAAATGGTTCTAGTAATACCCTCATCAAGTTCCTGCCAGCTGCATTCCTTCCACCTCAAGAAACTTGACCAGACATTTTCCTGATCCAGACCTTGGGCAATTAGCTGAAGCTGATAATTACTGCCTCCAACTCTAGAAGTTCCATTTATGTGTCTTGGCTCAGATTAGATTCATTAGCTATAATTTCTATATTATATCAGAGTATTTTTTAAAGTTATCATATGAAGTGCTAACCTTTCTGTGTTAGGCTTGGTTCTCTACAGAAACAGAACCAATCAATCTATATTCTGATATGTTTTGTGGTTGTCAGGTACCATTGAGTCAGCTCTGACCCATAGCAACCCTACTGGACAACAGAATGAAATACTGCATGGTCCCGCACCTTCCTCACAATTGTTCCTATAACTGAGTCCACTGATGCAGCCACTGTGCCAATTCATCTCATTTTCCCCACCCCTCCACATTGCCAGACATGATGTCCTTCTCCAGGGACTAGTCTCTCTTGATGTAGCCAATGTAGGTAAGACAAAATCTTGCCGTTCTTGCCTCTAGGAAGCACTCTAGCCTTACTTCTTACAACACAGATCAGTTTGTCCTTTTAGCAGTCCATGCTTTCTTTTCAATATTCTTCTCCAGAGCCACAATTCTAATGTATTTAGTTTTCTACGATCTTCCTTTTACAGTGTCCAGCTTTCACATGCCTATGATACAACGGAGAGTACTCTCACTTGGGTCAGACTCACCTTAGTCTTTAGAGCAGCATCTTTGCTCTTCACTACTCCAAAGAGATCTTGTGCAGCAGATTTACCTAACACAATATGTCTTTTGGTCTCTTGACTGTTGCTTCCATGAGCATTGGTTGTAGAGCCAAATAAGACAAAATCCTTGACAACTTCAACCTTTTCTCCATTTATCATGATGTTGCCTCTTAATCCCGTTGTGACAAGTTGGATCTATTTTATATTGAGTTTTAAGCCATACTGAAGGCTACATTCCTTGGTCTTCATCATCAAGTACTTCAATTAATCCTCACTTTCAGCAAGCAAGGTTGTGTGATCTGATTTCTGCAGATTGTTAGTAAGCCTTCCTCTAATCCTGAAGCTGAGCTCTACTTCCTAGACTCCAGCTTCTCTGATGATGTGCTCAGTATACGGATTGAATAAGTCTGGTGAGAGGATACAACCCTGACACACACTTTTCCTGATTTTAAACCCTGCAATATTCCCTTGTTCTGTTTGCACAACTGCCTTTTTCACCCATGACCAAGTCCCCCAAGAGCACAATGAATGTTCTGGAATTCCCATTCTTCTCATGGTTATCCACAGTTCATTATGTACCTTTGAATGCCTTGATAGAGTCAACGAAACACAAGTAAACATATTTCTGGTATTCTCTTCTTTGACCCAAGATCCATCTGACATCAGCAATGATAGCCTTTCTTGCCTATCCTCTTCTGAATCTGGCATGACTTCTGGCAATTTCCCCTCAAGGTACTGCTGCAACTGTTGGATGAGCTTCAGTAAAAGTTAACTTGTGTGCAGTATCAATGGTATTGTTCTATAATTTGAGCATTCTGTTAGGTCACCTTTGGAATGGGCACAAATATGGATCTCTTCCAGTCAGTTGACCAGGTAGGTGTCTTCCAAATGTTTTGGCATAGATGAGGGAGTGTTTCCAGAGCTTTTTTAGCTTTCTGAAACATTTCATGAGCATTCCATCAATTCCTGGATCCTTGTTTTTGGCTAATGCATTCAAAGCAGTTTGAACTTCCTCCTTCAGCACTATTGGTTCTTGCTCTCGTGCTGCCTCCTGCAGTGGTGTCCTGTTGACCAGTTCTTTTTGGTGTGGTGACTGTGCATTCTTTCTATCTTCTCAGGATGCTTCCTGCATCATTCAACAATTTGCCTATAGAATCTTTATGTTATGTTATGTTTTGTTATGTTATATTATATGTATACACACACAGTGTGGGTTCAGCTGGTTCACATGGGTTGCCTCAGAAATGACACATACATTTTGTTGAGTTCGGTGAACCAGTTGTTTTGTGTGCCTCTCTTGTTGATCTTATTTAAATATTAACTCTATGAAGTAATAGCCTACATTTGGGGATGTTTTTAATATACTTAAAATGGTAATTAAGCCTGTGAACCAGTTATTAAATACTTTCAATCCTACCACTGGACATATATATGTATATATAATTAAATATACACACACATATAAAATATGTGCATGTATATGTATATATATACTTATATATAAATTTATATCTAGAAAATGGTTCATACAGTTTTAGAAATTGGTAAGCTCAGTCTGCTGCACATGTATGCATTAGATGTTAAGCTAAAGGCTTTTCTTGATGCTTATAACTGCCAAGGCTAGCAAGCCAATAAGCATAATGATGATGCAGGAAGACCAGAGATGGTGGATACAGAGGTGAATGAATCTAAGTTTGGCAAGGTAAGTGTTAGGCTTTTTTGACTCTCAGGTTTGACAGGCAATATGGTAGGCTTAAGTCCCCAGAACTGGAAGTCAATGGGCCAGTTGCAGGATCAGACCAGTATAAAGGGAGGAAATTCTCCACAGTACATACTTAAGTACTACCACTGCCTGCAAGGATGATGCAGGACCAAACAATGTTTTGTTCTGTTGTTAATAAGGTCACTGTACGTTGGCACTGACTCAATGGAAGCCAGCAACCACCTCTACTGATAGATATGAAGTAGGCCACATCCTGGAGGCAATGATCTTTGTGCCCTCATCGTTCCACAACTTCTTGACTGCTCACAGCAGATCCCATCGTTGAGGGTTTAAAACTTTTTATTTTAAATTAAACTTTATGTTAGGTCACATCTTGAGGGATGCCTTAACTGCCAAATTACTGAGAATCCCGGTCCAGTCACCTCAACACAAAACCTAACTATCACACCATCCCCAAAACACCCATTTTATTCAATTTTCTTAAAACCCATCTGATCTGGCTCCACAGGAAGCTTTGATTGCTGGACTGGCTGTGCATCAGAGAAACTGTATCCCGCAAAGCTCTTAACTCACTGCTGACCGTGAATAACAGTGTACATGTTTCCCAAATGTTTCCTTCCTTTAATACCTAATGTCCTACAGTGATGTTTCTGTATAAATGTATGTATAATATGTTTGTTTAGTATATATTATGTATAAACAGCAGTCAACCAAAATCTGTGCTACTGGCTATTAGGAAGGCACTATGTTTTTTCTAATATCAGCTTTCCTCTTGATAATATACTTCTAACTGATTTATGAGTTACTAAGAATAAAGTAAAAAAAATTCAGTCTAATCAGGGTCATGTTTCTTGTTACATGTTTATGGAGAATTTACGGAGTCCTCTTCTAAGGAAACACAGAGTATCAGAATGCCTTCAGGTAGATTCTAACTCATAGTAACCCTATAGGACAAAGAAGAAGCGCTTCATCACGATATGGAGGTTGTACATTTTTAGAAGCAGACGGGCCCATGTTTCTCCCTCCAAGCATCTGGTGCCCTCAAACTGCCAGACTTTTGGTTTCCTACAGGGCCAATAGAGCCTTCTCAAATATTTGTGTCCTTTCTACTCAACATCCCATCTGATATTAAATGATTTTGTGAAACGGATTCAAATAAATGTTAAAGCCTCAATTTTTAAGGACGTATTGATTTCTTATTGAATCTCAAAGTTTCTAATGAAATAAAGCCCTTCGGCTAATCATAGGACCCGAAAGGATCATGGAAGTTAGTATGCACAATAACCACCAAGGCATTGATTAACGATCTAGACCCCACAATCCAATTCAGAGAGTCTATGCTTTCAGGTGGGGGTGGAACCCTAGCCTCTACCGACTGCACAATTATTGCTGAAGATTGATGCAGGACGTTCCAAAATTCCATGTAGGTAAACTATGCCAAGAGAACTTGAATGAAGATTGAATGCCACTCAGTGGCATTGTGTTGATCTTACCCTCGAGAGACCCCATGTGGCAGAGACAAACTGCCCTGTGTGTTGCCAAGGCTGTAAGTCTTTACAGAAATGGGAAGTCTCATCTTCTTCTCCTGCGGTACTTGTTGGGCTCAGACACTTGTATAAACCGCGGAACAATCCAACTGATAACGTACGATACCATGGTAGCGCGATCCTATTCCCGAGAGAGTGGTCCGAAAGAGGGTTCCCCGGTCAACTCTCAAGGTCATGAAACCCATGTTCTCGGCAAAAAGGTGGGTGACTTTTACACTCAACATTTGCAATAAATTTGTTGCTCTGCAACATAACATTTAGAATTAACAAGACAGAGCAGGACACAAAGGCTTCTGTGGGGTGAAAATGAAGTAACTTTCCTTTACGTGAACAGGCCAGGGCCCTGGGGCATGTGACCTCACTCCCTGCAGCAGGGGCACACTAAGAAGTGGCTAGATTGTGGCCACGTTTGCTTGTTTTTATGGATAGTCTGAAGAAAACCTGTTAGACACTGTGTGGAGACCGAAAAGTGTTTAATGACTTCCAGAAATATTGTGAGGACTTCTTTGATGGGGGAGGGGAAGCAAGTGTTTTATTTCCTGTAACTGAGGGAAGTCAGAGTTGGGAAAATACTACATTCACATTAGGGTCTTGAGCATTGTGTATCCTGAGATATTATTTGCATAGTTTTACATGCATTCAAAATAGGACACTATGCCTTTAAAGTTGTGAGAATGTGAACATTTTTAAACACAATTGTGTGAACCATTTCTATACACAAAGTGATTTTTTCCCACTTTGGTGGTTTGTGCAGAAGCATTATAATGGACGGATTTAAATGAAACTTATTCAGATCCCATGCCCCAGTGTTTAGTAAACAAAATTAGGGCAGGAGGCCCTATTTGGAAAAAAAAAAAATTACAAAATGCTCTGCCCACATCTCCTTTCTGGTACCTCCTTTCTTTTTATTGTTTTAATATGATTTTTCCTCCTTTTCAGCTAATGGGTCTGATATCCGTGGTTACTCAGGTAGGCATCTTTCTGTTTGATGAACAAGAACCCCATGCTCAGTACTAGCACGTATCACTACAAAAGTGCCACAGCCCGATTCCGATTATTCACTTATTCCTAAACTGCAAGTAAATTTCTTCCACCGTTTGTTTCTATGAAAAACCTCCCCCCTCGCCCACCCTCCAATTGAGTATCTTTTCCCTAAATTGACTTAGATAACATGTCAATGTGAACAAAACAGTCCGTGTCCTGGTGATGGACGGTCTGTTCTTACTGTGGCCTATTGGGAACTAGCCGCTGACCCATCACTCTTCCCTGTAAAACTGAGACTAATTGAAAGATAAATTGTCCAGAGCTGCTGTGGAGCAGGAGCAAAGATAAAGTTAATGGGAATGTGATTCAATTTATAAAAATCTGTATTTACACGCAACTTTTCAGAAGCACATTCATAACATCAAATGAGGAACATCTGTAGGAAAGGGAACAACACATTCCTTGAGCTTTCATCAATAAAAGAAATCAAATTTGAGGAAAGACAAGATATATAGGCAATTACTCAATATCAACATGGCTGACAAGTTCAACTATGGCTGGTGAGAAAGAAATAATTTAATTTCCTGAGCTATAAGCCCATGTTCTTTTTTTTATCTTGAGCCTGACTAGGGGAATAGAATAGAGATCGGCGCATTGTGAAACAAGGACAGGTACTTTTGTTACCAGCAGCAAGTAACACCATACGCTTCTAAACATCTGTGATGGTGAGATTTACACTTGGCCATTTGATGCCACTGCTCCTTAGTAAAGATAGTCACTGTTCCTAACTAGATTGTGCTCTCTCCCATGCTCCAGTCCCAATCCTTTTACGTGTGACTTTCTAGCCAGCGGGTTCCAGTGAAAGTCATTTCGACACTCATATGGTGAGGCATTGAAGGACAGTTACAAATGCCCCCTTCGTATTTCTCTGCCATGATGAATTACAAAATGAACCAATGATCTCCCAAGGAAGATAGGAAACGGCCCTTTGCTGACTGACACTCAGCAGATAGCATGAATTAGAAATAAACGTTTGTTATATTAAGGTTCTTACTTTATTTTTGGTTTAACTAATTCCTGTGGCAGCACTTGATGCATCCATATTAATATGCTTCCATTAACCCTGCTGTGAGTACCTAACAAACAAAATAAACAAACCAACAAACAAAAAGACCCCACCACATTCACCGCCATAAGTCAATTCTGCCACATGGCAAGCCTGTCCCACAGGGTCTAACTTCCCCTGGGGGCTTCCGGGCTGTGAGTCGGTGTAGGAGTAGAAAGCCCAGTTTTCCTTTGTGGGGGCTGGGAAACTTGCGATGAGTAGCTGAAGGCATAACTCACAATGCCACCAAAGCTCCTCTGGGACAAGCAGCTGACCAGCTTGGCTGTAAACTGAAAGGTTGTAGGTTCAAGTTCACTAAGAGACCCTTAGGAAGAAAAAAAAAAAAGACTTGTCAATCTAATTCTGAAAACCCCTATGGAACATAGTTATATCCTGTCACACAAAAGCTTAGCAGGATTTGGTCAACTTGATGGTAACAGGGTTTATGAAATGTTGCTGTTTAATTATTCATTATACTTTTATCATCATGCTTTTGACTTTTCAAGTATTTTATTTGAATTGTTAAAAACAGAAAAGTTTGAGGGAAATAAAGGAAATAGAAAATAAGTTATCACCATTCTTAACTTTTACACAAAAACCTTATTTGAAATTTTTGGTTTTGCGCTGGCAGTTATTCTATAGGAAAATGTTTCATACCACTAGATAGATGTAAAACCACAAACACTTCCACCAAGGTATTAATTTTACTACCAATTTCATTAACGGAGTGTCTTATTTCTTTAGTATCCTAATTTTTTCAATCAAACCAATTCACATATTCTAGCGCTGATAAAATTTATGGAAGAGATACAAGTTATTTTGGAAAAAAAACAACCTGATTTGACTTTTGTAAACAGACGTTAGGTTGTCACATTCAAGTCAAGAGAGAGATTATATAAAGTTCCATCGCTGTAGAGCCTATCGCTCCCCATGGCCAGTCCATGTGTTACAGAGTAGCACTGCCCCGTAGGACTTTCTTGGCTGTAATCTTCTGGAAGCAGATTGTTGGGCCTTTTTTTTTTTTTTTTTTTACCACATCCTTGTTGGCTTGGTTCTATCTGCCAACCTTTAGGCTAGCAGTTGATAAAACTATACCCCTACTCTCATCCTGATGAAGCCTAGACTTTAACACCAAATTCAAGATAAAAAAGCTTAAAAAATAATTCCAAGTATGGATACCATATATATGCATCTGATAATGTTAGGCTATAAACTGTTCAAGCCAGTTAGCAAGTATTTATTGAATAACCAGGTTCTGAATGAAGCACTAGAGACACTGAAATTTGTGGCCCAAGGCCACACTGCTGCGGAGGGTGGCAGATAGGCTTCAAGTGTATGATACCCTATTCCGGAGACCTCCCTTCATGCCAGTGCACTTTACTAAACAAAGCACTTTGTATCACGCATTTTACTAAGCACATCATGGATAACATTTCAGTATTTCATTATACTTTTGAGGAGCCCTGGTGGCACAATAGCTATGCATTGGGCTGCTAACCTCAAGGTCAGCAGTTGAAACCAGAGCCACAGCAGGGCAGAAAGATGAGACTTTCTATTCCCATAAAGAGTTACAGTCTTGCAAGCCCACAAAGACAGTTCTTCCCTGTATTATGGGGTCAACAGGAGTCAAGATGGATTCAATGGCCATGAGTTTGGGGGGTTTTTTGTTTTACTTTTGAGGAATAGATAAATGTTCCAGTTCTTCTCATAGGTAAGGAGAGTGGAAAAGAGAAAACTACACAGCAAGCCAATATGTTATTAGACCAAAAAATTTCTTGCCCTGCACTCATACTGACTCATAGTGACCCTGTAAGACACAGAACAAATGTCCCTTAGAGTTTCCAAGACTGCAACTCTTTACAGGAGTAGAAAGTCCCATCTTCTTCTGAGGAGTGGCTGGTGGTTTTGAACTGCTGACGTTTAACTTTGCTGCCCACTGACTCCAAATCATGTTCAAAGACAAGTCAATTTACTTTCCAAATGGTGGAATAGACAAAAAGCTACATGTTCAAGTATATACTAATGATGGCAAGGTCGTGTGTAAATGAGAAAAATGGCAGTATGTTGCGGATTCTCTAAGATATGACAACGACATTCTCATTTAGATTTCTATTGGGTTATCAGATTTAGGGGAAAAAACAACAGGATTTCCAACTGAATTTGGATTTCATACAAACAAGATATATTCTCACTAGCATGTTGTTGTTGTTAGGCACCATTGAGTGAGTTATGACTCAGACCAACCCTGTGTAGAACAGAACTAAGCGTTGCCAGGCCCTTTGCCATCCTGACAATTATGAATATCTGAGTCCACTGTGGCTGTCACTCTGTCATTCCACTTTTTCACCGAGGCTTTATTTTATAAATTGGATTTTCTTTTCCAGGAACTGGTATCCTTGATGACATGCCAAAAATATGTGAGATGATCTCTTGCCATCCTGGCTTCTCAGAGCAGCTTGGTTGTATTTCTTCCAAGAAAGATTTGCTTATTCTTCTGGTACTTACGATATTATTTGACAACATCCTAAGTAATACCCACCAGTTTTGCTTTAATCTTCCTTATTTTTTGTCCAATTTTCATATGTATATGAGGTAATTGGAAATATCTGGCTTGGGTCAGGTGCAACGAAGTCTTCGAAGTGACATTCTTGCCCTTCAGGACTCCAAGGAAGGTTGTGAAGCAGATATCTTGACTGTCGGTTCCATGAGTGTTCATTGTGGATTCCAGCAAAATGCAGTCTTTGACAATTTCAATCTTGTCTCCGTTTATCATGACTTCATCTACTGTTCCTGTTGTGAGAATTTTACTTTCCTTTACAGTGATCTGCAATCTATACAGAAAGCTGCAGTCTTGGATTTTCATCATGAAATGCTTCATATCCTCCATGCTTCCAGCAAGCAGGGTTGTATCATTTGGAATTTTGCAGGTTGTTAATAAGTTTGCTTCTGATTCTGATGCCTTTTCCTTCAAATGGTCCAGCTTCTTGGACTATTTGTTTATCACACAGAATAACTGAATTCACACAGATAAAAGAATTCTCTTTTAGCCAAAATCATCTGGTGTTCAACAATAGTAATCCTTCATAATCTGACCAGGTGTGAATCCATCTTGAATTTCTGACAGCTCTCTATCAATGTACTCCTATAATGTTTTTATTTTTCTTTTTAAATCATTTTATTAGGGGCTCATACAACTCTTATCACAATCCATACATACATCAATTGTGTAAAGCACATTTGTACATTCATTGCCCTCATCA
>NW_022107431.1:46624970-46678215 GCF_000313985.2 Echinops telfairi | reverse complement strand
GCTATATCTTTTGATAGCCGGGCACCATCAGCTTTCTTCACCACATTTGCTTATTCACCGGCTTTTTCTTCAGCGGTTGTGTCGGGAAGGTGAGCATTGTAGAATGCCAATTTTAATAGAATAAAGTATTCTTGCGTTGAGGGAGTACTTGAGTGGAGGCCCAATGTCCCTCTGTTTGTTTTTTAATATATTGAGCAAAATTTTACTTGCATGTGATATTAAAGATATTTTTCAATAACATGTATTCTTCTGTTACCTTTCTTTGGAATGGGTACAAAACAGTTACCTGTCAACTGGCCAGGTCATTGCTTTCCAAATCTCTTGACACAATCAAGTAAGTTCTTTCACTCAACTCTGTAGGCTTGTTAAAACCTTCCAATTGGTAGTCTGTCATCCTAGTATAATGATGTCTCATTCAATGTGTATGCTGAGAAAAATAATCTGAGAAGCTGATTCTGAAGCACCCAACACCAGGATTGGAGGAAGGCATGTGGTATACAGACAATGCAACAGTTCTCATTGAAAATGAGGAGGATTTCAAGCACTTGCGAATGAAAATCAAAGACTTCAGCCTTCATTATAGATTGCAACTCCATGCAAAGAAAACCAAAATCCTTACAATTGTTACAACTGGACCATTTTTATTAATGTCACGATAAATGGCAAAAATATTGCAGTCGCCCAGGGTTTCATTTCACTCGGATCACAGTCAGTGCTCATGGAAACAGCAATCATGAAGGCAGACAATGTTGGCACCAGGTAAATCTGCTGCCAAAATTCTCTTTCAAGTGTTGAAGAGCAAGGATGCTACTTTGAGGTTCAAGGAACTCCAATCACCACATAGGCCTGTGAAAGACAATGAATAAGGACTACAGCAGAGAAGTGATGTACTCTGATTATGGAGTTGAAGAAGTTTGAATGTGCTGTGCCCTAACAGAAGAACAAACACAACTTTTGTGGAAGAAGCACAGCCAGCGTGCTCCTTAGAAGCAAGGTAGGGCGCTTATGATAAGACTGTCTCAAGTACTTTGGATACTTGTCAGGAGAGGCCAGTATCCAGAAAACGACATCATGCTTAGAAAATAGAGGATCATCCTGTTAGATGGAATGACACAATGGCTGCCCCGATATGCTAACACATTAACAATTGTGAGGGTGGTATAGAATCTGTCAGTGTTTTTAGTTCTCTTGTACATAGGGTTTATATGATAATAGCTGACTTGCCCTAGACCTTGCAAAAATAGTGTGTGAAATTTGGGAAATAGTCACACAAAACTTCATTGTTGACTGTAATTAAATTTAATTGATCCTCCTGCATTTTGTTTCACTAAAATTTTTCTAGAACTTTCTCCATTTTCTTTTCTTGTAAACATTTGCCATGTTCCTACTCATCTCCTTTTTGAAAAATTAATCTCTTTGTAAAAGTAGTATAAAACCTAATATAAATTATTGTTATTTAATGACCTAGAGCCAAATGGATGAGATGGTTTTTAATCTGATTGGAACACATAACATAGGCATTGATGGAAACTGTTTTCCCCATCAGTCTCTAATGATGACGAATGGACACCTTATAAAGGACTTGTAAGAGGTAAACCTGTGTGCTTGCAGAGCAAACATTCCCACAGTTATTTACTTTTTATATGTGTGAATTTGAAAGATAAAAGAAACCTCCTTAAAGTCATGTCCATAATATAAAAATATATTACTGGATTAAGGTTGTGATCGTCTGAGTGTTATTTTGTGAGTGTCAGTAAGAAATTTGTTTATAAATTAGATTCTGAGAACATCTCTTAGGCTGAATATAAATTTCCTGTGTAAATCTTAACAGCTGCCATCATTGTATGTTCTCTCTTTTACGCCTAACAAATCACAAGGTTGTCTGAATAGGAAAACAAGACAGAACAAAGGGTGTTTGTTGAATGTTACATTATTGTGGCTTGGGAATTTTTCTTCATTTGAGAACCTGTCTCTTGTGTAGTTATGATTTCTTACTTTAAAGGGTGGGGGCTGTGGAGAGTAGTAATCACTGTGTTACAATTGACAAAAGACAAATCTACCAGTTACAGGGACTTGAAGTTAGATTGCGGACCTGCAGTGTGTTCATCTCCATCACTGCCCTGGGACTCCCCTCCCCCTCCCGGGGCCTTCTCCTCTGCAGCTGTTGCCAGGCTGAGAAAGCCCAGGCCTTCTCCAGAGGAGTGGCTGGTGGTTTTGAACTGGTGACCACGGTGGATTGCAGCCCAACTTGTAACCACTACACCGCCAGGCCTCTGTAGTTAGTTCAAAGCAAACAAACAAACAAAAACAGGAAGAAAGTCCACGATGTGCTCCATTTATGCTTCTTTGATAATTATTGAACTCCACTGACTGATCCCCTGATAAGGGAGATTCATTTGCTGTTGTTGTTGTTATTGTTGCTTTCTGGCTCACCTTTTTCTTTGAAGTTTCTTCTTATTGTGTGACAAATAACCTGAAATGTTTTCCATCTTAAATGGAATGACTAAACTTAATTGTTAGTATCTAGTAACATTTTTCAAAAAAAATATACATTGTATGTTGTCAGTGTGGATTTTGTAATCATAATGGTAGGCAGGGGTAAGAAAACAGGACTCAGGAGTGTTCCTTGTATGTGAGTACAGAGTAAGAAGTGTGGTGAGTGGAGAATAGTATTTAAGTCAATGAGCTGTATCTTACTCTTCCCAGTATCTTACTTCTAAAGGTCTTGGCTTTTTTGACTATTCCTGGGGATCCTACTTATTTTTTAATTTTAAAAGTCTTAATTTTAAATGTAATAATGTTCCTCTTTGT
Organism: Echinops telfairi; assembly: GCF_000313985.2. NCBI lineage: Eukaryota > Metazoa > Chordata > Mammalia > Afrosoricida > Tenrecidae > Echinops > Echinops telfairi. The sequence goes on along the minus strand of NW_022107431.1, from coordinate 46,675,404 downwards.
CTTTCTATCTGGAGTTCTGTTGATGGGCTGTAGAATACATGAGTTCAAATAAAAAACATAGGAAATTGGTTATTTATCAAAGAATACATCTGAAAATAAGATTTCTTTTTTACAGAAACAGCTTTGTTGGCATTCACTTCACATACTATACAACCAAATGGTTGAAATATATGAAAAATATTTGCAATCATCACCACAATCAATTTTAGAATATTTACTTAATTCTTGCATCCATTATTATTAGCTCCCCATTACCCTTCCTGAAATCCCCCTGCCACCACCCGGAGGAACTAATAATCTAATTACTAACTCTGTGGATTACATAGCTTGAGTTTCATATAAAGAAAAGCATACAAACGATGACAACAAAATAAAACATGTAAAACTCTCGATCCCAAATCGCCCTTTTATATAGTATAGTCTAAAACACATCTAACCAAATAGATTTCTATTTCATTTAAGCATGAAAATGTTACAAGTTACATTGTGCATTTCCTTATTTAAACAGTAAAAATCCCAAATGCTAGTTCTTTAATGCTTCCTTCCCCCCACTACCATGACCCCAATTCTATCTTACCAATCTGACTAGACCAGGACATGTATACTGGTACAGAGAAGAGCTCAAAACACAGGCAATCCAGAACAGATAGACCCCTCAGGACCAAAAAGGGGAGCAGCGATACTAGGAGGGTCAGGATAGGGGTGGGGGGAGTAAGGGGGAACCAATCATAATGATCAATGTATGGGCCCCATTCCAGGGGGATGGACAGCAGAAAAGTGGGTGAAATGAGACAGCAGTCAGTGTAAAACATGGAAACAAAAGAATATAAATTATCAAGGGGGTATGGGGGAGGGAGGGAGGAAAATGAGAAGCTGATGCCAGGGCCTCAAGTAGAAGAAACTGTTTTGTAAAGGATGATGACAACACATGTACAGATGTGTTTGACAAAAATGGATTTATACATGGATTGTAATAAGAGCTGTAAGAGTCCCCAACAAAATAAAATTAAAAAACTTTTTAAATCCCAAACCCAGTTATGCTATCTAGCTGCCCATTTATCCAGAAAAAGAGTTCCCAAAACAATGTTTGAGAACACTTTCCTAAAAAAAACCAAAATACCGAAACAGGAGAAATTCGTGTTAGATACGGTGTTTAGTATCCTTCAGAATTAAGCACGTATGAGGTTCTTTTCACTGGCTATAGATAAATAGCTGTGGGAAATGGTAAATTTCCTGACTATATCTATGAAGTCTCTAGACGATGGACTTGATTAACTACCACCCTAAAGGTTGGTGTTTCAAATCTACCCCGAGATAACTGGGACAAATATCTGGCCATCTGCTATAAAGTTAGTCAGGAAAATCTTGTGGAGCACAGTTCTAGTCCGACATCCCTAAGATCACCTTACATTGGAATCAATTCCATGGCAACTGATTTGCACACATATAGGACAATGGGTTTTCCATATACATATACATGGCCTTTCTGGTTGTGGGTTTATAATTCTGCCACAAAATAATTGGTGGAGTCATAGTTTACCCAGTGATTGGTTTATTTTTTGTACGTTGCGGGGAGTGGAAAAGTTCCTATGTAAATAAGGTACATAACACTTATGGGGATCGGTTAGTGATTATGCAAACTAAGTCTCTTTTTATTTACCCAAAGGATTGGTCATTTGTGTAATCTTGTCAGGCCTAATAGGGCTAAGCCCCCAGAGGCTGATGGGGAAACTCATTACCCAAAAGGAAGATCTTGGAGTGGAATATGAGAATTCTTGCAATGAGACTTTCAGAGACAAAGGAGAGACCCAGCTGTGAGATGGGAGACAGAGATTACCTCAGCATGAGTGGCTCCATGCAGCACCTGAGAGACAGCTGCATGAGGGCCAGGCGCCAGGAGCCAGTGAGAGATGGATGTGATGGGCTTCCTGGTCCTGGGAGCCAAGTGGTTGCAGTGGGCTTACCTCCTGACAGAGCAAGAAAGCTGAGAACCTTTGATGTTTGTTAGCCACGTGGGCTGCCCCCAAGGATTTGTTGGTGGAGACCGAAAATTGCTGCAACACCTGTTTCTCAGGGAAACAGCCTCCGGAGAAAGGCTGGCAGGCGAAGGGTCTGCCTGTGGGTACAATCACGAAGAAGCTGACTGTGGTCTTGGTTGGAAGGTGTCTTCATTGAAGAACTTTCACCTGTGTCCTAAATTGTATCCTAAAACTTCTAACTTGATCCTGACATTGGATTGTAACTTGTTATTCCCTTTAATAGAGTCTGTGTGACCATTGTAATGGATTACTGAACCCAGTAGAGCAGTAGAGAAAGCACCCTGTTTAGCACTATGGATGGCAATGGGGGAGCTGCTATCAGAAAGAATGACTAGTGAACAGTGGAAGTATGTCTGACCTCACCTCATAGGAACCGTCTTTTTGTGGTTTGGGTGTTCATCTCTTTCCAGAAATCTAGGCAGGCCCCGATGTTAGTAGGCTAATTATCACTCTATAACTAAATCTGTATAGATGTTATACATATCTTTTTTTACCATACTCCGTAGGTTTACACAAACCTTTGAGTTCTGAAAGAATTCTTAGCTTTAGGAGAGGAGTGCAAGAGAGTATGCAGAGTATTAGTTATGAGAACCCCCTTTTTAGTTCTGTGGCCCAGTTACTGACTGGGCTCCATTGTAGCACACCCGAGAACGACAGAGTTCAGGAAACTTACTTCCAGATGCATGGACTCTGAGTCATCTTTTCAAGCAGAGTACATTGGTACCTGGGGAAACATCACATGAAATCATGTGCACTGGATAGCTTTTATGGAACTCATTATCAAATAGGAACATTAGGCAGGAATCTGGCAGAAAAAAATGTAATCAGGGTTTATAATTGAGAACAGAATTTATAAACTTGATTATAATTGTGGGTTTTCTAGGGCCTATTCCAAATATCAACTATTGGCACTGCAAATATAAAATAAGAATTTGTATACTAAGAATTCTTTATTATGATTTTAGTAGCAGGCTTTAGTTCCAGAACCCTTGGCAAATTTAATCTCACACTGAAGCTCATTACAATCCTTCTTGAGAAAGTTCAGTCAGGGTATATTTCTTTGAGACACAGACTAGATGTGTTTAAACTAATTGACATAACTCAAAATAACTCCTTGAACTACAAGTCACTGCTTTTCTTGAGAAGGTTCTCCGGCTTCCCTTGGCTTCTATAGGCTTTTGAAAAATCAAGCCCGAGGTGAACATATGCATATTTTACAGGCATCTCTTATCCTGGTCGAAGTGAAGGCAGCTCCTACTCCCCTGTCCGTTTCTTTGAGTGCTGATGCTCTTAAGACTTTACAAACGATAAAGTGATTCTGTATAACGGGCAGCGAGGAGGCTGGAGCCCATGGGTATTGTGGCTGCTGAGAACAGAGGAGCAGCATAGTGACTTGATGTGGCAGTGAGGGCTTGGAGTTCGAATAACTCAGGGCTCAATGCTGACAATGTACCATATACACAGCACCTAGTGCAGAGTGAAAGGAGAGTGGAATGGTTCAGAGCGGGGTTTTCTATCTAATCTGATCCGGATGCAAATTTTGGGAGGTTTTTCACCTGGAAGAACATAAATCTTGCTAAACCTAAAACTCATTTTCTCGTCTGTGAAATGGAGCTAATGAAGTCACATTTTCTATGGCTTTTGTGAGGTTTCAAGTTAATGTATGCAAAACATGTATGTCGGATGCATGGTAGATAATAAATGGTACGATTTTCATTTTTTACCATTTCATTTAAAAACTTAACTGCATTTTCAACCATCTATATCTTCACACTTTTTTTAAAAGGACATTGTGATGTCTATCCAACTACATTTTCATATATAAAAAGGGATTTGTATTCCACAAAGGGACAGACCAATGAATACATGTATCCTGTCCATGTTTTTTTTTAAATCATTTTATTAGGGGCTCATACAACTCTTATCACAGTCCATACACACATCCCTGTCCATGTTTTTACAGCAGACAGAGAGAACATCTTCTAAGCTTAGGATCTCTGATTCATAGTGTAAAAAAAAGAAAGTAATTGATCACCTCAAATTTCCCTAACATCAGGCTGTTAAAATCTGTCTAGGCAAAAGGCATGATGTCCTGAAAATGTAAAGTAGACAGGAGGGGACAGTAAATTACTGGAGGCCAAAGAAGTGAATCAGCAAGAGAACGCTGCCACAGGCAGGTTTCCTGGCTAGTAGAGGCTGGGGTCCTCCAAACAGGCTCCCGGAGAGGCCCTCCACTCAGCTCGTTGCTGGAAAGTATCAGGGAGCTCTCACAGAGGACTACTTTCCCACAGCCATGTGTTTACTAGGACGTCTTTTAAACAAACCAATCATAATTGATAGGCAGAAAATCTAAATAATGGCAAATTAAAAACATACTCGGGCCTTTTTCCAAAAAATAGAGAGACAGAGAATGGGGGTGGGTTCATGCATTTCCCTTTTTCTTTTAAAAGCCTCTCTTGGAAATGTGATCCTGAAATCGAAAAGCTATTGAGGCAGCGTCCGTACTGGCTGCTCCACTGCACTGGTAGAGCGCCAAGGTGGGAATCCCTAGTGGACTGCCGTCGATGGTGCAGAGACCTGGCAGGAAGAGTGCCAAGAGGTTTTTGCTGTCAGTCATACTTCATTGAGATAATTCTTTTAAACAAATAGAACATGTCACGGCCTATGGATGTACTGTGTTGCTTGGCTACCAGTAATGTAGTGAATCACGTTGACTTTGTGTTGTTTTCCCTTCCTGTCTATGTGGGCTTGTAATCATCCCTACTACAATGGTCACAGATGTGCGTGTACACACACACACATACATAGATGATAAAATATTTTATCATCTCATATATTTTAAAATATTTTCATGTAGACAGATGCGTGACCCTGAGGATGGCAGGTGTTTGGGATCGTGCCAGGGTCCGTGTGGGTCTGTCTGAGGGGGTCTTTCAGTCAAGCTCTATTTGATCCTGGATCTTATTACCTAGGGCAGACCCGACCACGTGATGAATGCTCAGCATATGTAATAACAGCGATAAAACACATTTCAATGTTCTGTAGTAAGCAACCAATTAGTGAATAATAACAATTAAAATCCACTGACTCCACACTGTGCTGGGTACTGTGTAAAATAATACACCTCTATGTCCCTCAATCCTAAGAAAAGTTCTATGAGGTAGGCTGTCTTGGGAATCAGGCTTTAATGATGAAGCAATTGAGTTACTGAGCAGTTAATCAACCTGCCTAAAGAAACATAGCCAGGCAGTGCAAGAAGGAGACTGGAATTCAGTCCAATACACTGGAGCGCCCGGAACTCAATCAGGTCAAACCCTGTCACCCCCAACATGTCAAGGGATTGCAATGGTGGATCTGTGAAAGCAAGAGAAAGGCCTAAAAGCCAGCTCTTTTCACCTGACTGCACCTTCCCGGAGGTGAAACTAGGTATGCAGCTAAATATATAAAGCACAGCACAAAATGATCCTGTCATTTTCTTTCATGAGATAGGTTTGTGCTTTCTCTTGTTACTTAAAGTCCAGTTCACCTTGTAAATAAGGCAAGCTACACTCCAATAATTTTATACTCCTTTCACATTCAATTAATCTATATTCTTATTATGTAGGCTAGCCATTTCATAAACTAAAATGACTTTCACTTTTAATTTGATCTGAAGTTTGCGTCTTTGTGTGAACACAAATTTTCTCTGTGACTAGGTATTAATGTACGTCTAGGAGATCTGGTGGTTTTCTTCTCAGACCTTTCCATAGGTGAGTTCCACTTAAGTAAATAGGACCACAAAGTACTCAGTTTCTCAAAGCATAAACCTAAACCTCTGGGCTACTCTCAAATCCTCTTTTTCTTTTCTCCCCTTGAAACTAACATGAAATCCTCAGTGAATCACTTCTCGGCCTTTAGGCTAAGATCAAGTGTGGAAATTCTCAGTGAAATTGGTTGCTTTTGCTTTAAAATATGTCATTATTACTCACTTTATTTTCACCTCTGTTTTCCTAGTCCAACTCATGGTTATGTCTTGCCTGGGGGACTATCGGAGAGGAAATGTTTATTTGTATCTTGTCGACCATGTATAGACATTTGACTGTGTGGATCATAACAAACTATGGAGCCAATGGGAAGAATAAGAGCACCAGTGCCCTTCTTTGTGCTCCTGGTTCAAGAGACAGTTGCTGGACTGGAATGAGAAGACAGCATGCTTTAGAAGCAGAAAAGATGTGTATCAACACTGTGTCCTTTCACTGTACTTATTCAATCTGTATGGTGGGCAAATAATCTGAGCAAGTGGACTATGTGAAGAAGGAGGAGGAATCAATATTGGAGCAAGACTTATTAGCAATGAGCATATGGCACAAACTTGCTTGCTGAAATCAAGGAGCATTATTAGTCGCAGTTGTTGATGAAAATCAAGCACTGAAGTCTTCAGTATGAATTGCAACTTAACGTAACGAAAATAAAAGTCTTCATAACTGGACCAAGAGACCACATGGTGATAAATGGAGAAAAGATTGATGTGGTCAAAGATTCCAGCTTGCTTGAATCCACAATTAATGCACATGGAAGCAATAGTCAAGAAATAAAATGATGTATTGCATTTGGCAAATTTATTATACAAAACCTCTTTAAAGTTTTGTAGAGCCAAAATGTCAGTTGGAGGACTAAGGTGCACCGTACCAAAGCCTGGAATTTTCAACTGCCCCTCATGCATGAGCAAGTTGGAAAATTAAGAAGAGAGACAGCAGAAATTGATGCATTAAATTATGGTGTTGGCAAAGAATATTGAAAATATCATGTACTTCCAGAAGAACAAACACATCTATCTTGGAAGAAGTCCAGCAGAAGTGCTGCTTTGAAGTGTTCCAGACACACGATTAGGAGAGCTCATTCCCTGGACACAGACATCATGCTGTGTAAAGTAGAGGGCCATCTAAATAGAGGACGTCCCTAAATGAGGTCGATTGACACAGTGGCTGCAACAACGGGCTCAAACATAACAACTCTGAGGACGGCACGGATCGGGCCATGTTTAACTCAGCTGTCCAGAGGATCACTGTGAGTTGGAACCGGCTAGATGGCACCTAACAATAGCAACAACACCCATATGAGTCAAGTCCTTAACATAATCTCCTTCCTCTCCGTCTCGCTCTTGATATAGATACTACTATTACCACTCATTGGCATTGAGCCAATCAATGTCAATTCAGAACAACCCAGCAGAACAAGATAGAACTGCCCCAGTGGGTTTCCAAGACTATCATACTTTATGGGAACGCAATGACTCACTTTTTCCCTGGCAGAGGGAAACTGTCCTTCCAGTTAGCAGCCCAACACATAACCATTATGTCACCAAGGCTCCCCTTGATATAGACAGATATGGATATATCTCATTGATTATTTTTCTCTAGCTAATCCTAACTAAAGTGCCTTCTTTACAACACTACAATCTGGCCCTAGCCTACCTGTATATTTCATCTCAAAATAATCCCCCAGCCCACTCTACTTTTGCCACACTGGTTTCTTTCTGCTGCTCCAGCATGCCAGATATCTGTCTGCCATCGTCTTTCTACCAGCTGTTCCTTTACTTAGGATGTCCTTTAATTTAACATTTGAATTCCTGGCCAGCTTCTCCTTGCCATTCCGTTGTGACCTATGATGTCACCTGTCTGCGAGCCCTTCCTTGGCCACTCATACGAATATACTCACCCAGTAACCCTTTTTCACATCACCATGTTTAAATTTGTTCCTTAACTCTACCAGGTACTTTCTTATTTATATGCATATTTGTTTGCTAATTCTTTGCTGATGTCACTGGGGTGTGACTTTCCTGAGAGAAAGAGTTTTCAATTTTATTTACCACGTTACCCTAAGATCTAGTATGTATCATATCTCAATCAGTGTTTTTGAATAGTGATAAGACATTTGTGCACTGGATTCAAGGTTCTTTTGAATTTACTTCCTGTAACTCTTAGCTGATTCTTACCTTTAGAGCCAACTATCTTGGTCTGTAAAGGCATTTGTGGAGTTGAATTCTTCCTCTGGCAGCACAAGTCATACTGCTGAGTAACACCACAACCTGGAACAGCACTGTGCCTCATGTCAGCCCGGAGAACATGTCGTTCTTGACAGATCCACTGACTTTTCTTGGCACCTGGAGTGCAGAAAAAAAAGTAATGAGTGCAAAATTGATATTCAACAGTCATTATGTACCAGTGTAATATTCTAGGGAAGTTATGCTGATAAAGACACATTTCAAAATATGTATACTCTACCTCTTGAAGAATTTAAAGCTAAAAAAAAAAAAAAAAAACCCAAACCAAAACCCATCGAGGTTATCATCAACAAACTGACAATCGATGAGTTTGTAGTTAGTTTTCCAGTTTAAGAGCTAGTTCATCAAGGTTCTTATAGCTTCTCTCAAGCAGGCCCCTAGTGAGGGAAACTCCATGAGTAACGAAATGAAATTCTGTACCATCCCCATTACGAATGTTGCAAGGAACTGCTATAATCCATCTTTTCATATTGCTTGTTTGTTCGATGTTGACTATTAGCCTTGTTCCCTCTTAGTCTAGAATCTTCACGGAAATATGTTCAGCTTTAGAGCAATACACTAGCTTTCCCTGATAGCCCGGTGGTAGCTGCTCATGAGGCACATTGGCCAGGAGCCGAATTCAGGTCCTTCACATGGTGGTTGGGAGTTCTAACCCAGACCGACCACCACTCTCACCCCACCCAGTGAAGCAGTAATGGAAAAGCATCCTCAGTAAGATTTGGTTAAACAATCTGGAAAAATCTGTGGTGGGTAGAAATTAAGATGATGTTACTCCAGTGACTGGTATCTTACGTAGAACAAGTGTCTATCTGCTCCCTTAAAGATTTGTGGCCTTGGAAACTCTAAGAAGGAGTTCTATCATGCCCTCCTATAGAGTCATCATGAGTCATGTGATGGAAAGATAATCCAGCCTCTGTATTCTAATCATAGCCTTCCATGATTTATTTCATTTGTTGAAAACAACCACAGCAGAACATACACTGATTAAACACATTTACATGTACGATTCAGTGATGGAGATTAAATTATTTGAGTTGTGTAATCATTTTCATCCTCCTTTTCCAAATGTTCCTTTCCCCTGGATATAAACCCACTGTTCTCAGGGTTCTCTGTCTAATCTCGCAGGTGACTGCTTCCAGTTCTATCCGATATAGATAGTTCTGAAAAGAACAATGATTGGGCAGACATGTTTTACTAGTTCAGCTACGCTATTGTTTGGATTTAATAAGACATCAGGAAGTATTTTTGGTTTAAGAGCTAAAGATTATTTCAGGTGAACAGTTTTGAGATCATCCTTCTTAGCTCCAGAAAATATGAATTTTGTGAGCATTACAAACAGACCAACATACACCAATATTTTTTGCAGCACTATTTGCAGTAGCCAAAAGGCAGTTACAATTTAAATGCCTATCAACTGATGAATTGATAACCCTAAATGTGGTACATTTGAATATGATTGAATAGTACTAAGCCAGTGATAGAAATGAAATCTTGATTCATAGTACAACATGGATTGAGCTAAAAGATATTATTCTGAGTTAAATGAGTCAACACAAAAAAAGACGACTTTTGTATGACATCCATTATATAAAAAGACAATAACTGGAAAATGTATAAAGACCAAAGTTCACTGAATACTAGGGGTGAAATTAAGGGTGCAGAGATGTATTTATTGCTTAGGAAGCACTGAGTTTCTGTTTACAGTGACATAAAAATCACATTTATTAAAGGTAGGGTTTCAGAGCTAATGAATATAATTGATGTCAATGAATTGCATACTTATAAAAATTGAGTTGGTAAGATTCAGGGATAAATCACTTTATTGTGCTTCATGTGATTTCCCTTTGCAGATACATAATTTATAAACTGAACATTTATAGCAGTCATGCGCTGAGAAAATCTATTGGTGACAGGTTTCCAAAGGACATATTCACTTTATGTTTCTGTGTTACATTTTGGTAATTCTCAAAATATTTCCAACTTTTTAATATTGCTATTACACACTTAACTGACAGAAGTATAATGCAAAAATAACTTTTATATATACTCAAAAATTTAAAAATCCTCAAGACTCAGTTTATTGTGATACTTGTTTTATTAGAAGTGAACCTCCAATATTTTTGCAGATTAACTGTACACGTACAACCACAACAACATAAAAATAGGCAACTATTGAAGTATAAACCGTCATCTTATTGTATTTCATATTTTGGGTTGGAAGTTTAGTGTCATGGTTTTCTGGAATATCTTGATTAATTGGCTTACTATTGTGTTCAGTATTTATGTTCTATCTCCTATTTTATTGTGTAGTGCCTGAGATCTAAAAATCTGACAAGTGACTAGTACCATCAGTGTTAATTTATCTGGAGCAATGATAGAAATGGAGTTAATAATAAGAGGGGGTGAAAAGGAATGTATACCTGATTGTCTCCATGACTGGCCTCCTTTGCCTTGAGACCAAAAGAACTAGGTGGTGCCTGACTACCATTCCTGATTATATCCACCCATTTCTACAGACCAGGTGAATCTTGATCCAGCACAAAATGTCCAGCACAAAAGTTAAAATTATCATCTACGTAGTTTAAGTATCAGAGAGTGATGATGGAAAGGACAGTCAAGGAGGTCACAATTGCTAGAGGACCTGATTCACCCTTGCTGATTTGAAGATAGAAGATGTCAGGTGTAAGGAATTCAGATGACCTCCGTTCACAGAAAACAGCTCTTGGCTGACAACCATTAATGACGAAGGGACCTCTGTCCAATAACCTCAAGGACTTAGGCACTAAGCCCTTGTTTTCTGACAGCGATAGAGAGGGTGACACTACTTTACCAGTTAGTCCAAACAGACTCTGGACTGAACAAACTAGCAATTGTCTATTACGTACTGAGCGGAAGCATGTCCTCTCCATGAGGTCTAAATACCCCTCACGCAACGTGATGTAGTGGCTTAAAAGTTGGGCTTCTGCCTGAAAGATGTGGCTACCTCCTCTGTTAAATATTTACAGACAGGTCAGACCTCTGTAATGACAGGGGTCTGAGGAAAGGCTGAGAGATCTCAAAGTATTGTTTTCCATTGAGGATGTTTACAATAACCTCTGAATCAGAATGGGCTCAATGGCACGTGACAAAACAGCAGCAAAATGTCGCAAAACTTCTCCAGCAGGAAGGTGTCATGTTGTTTCTAAACTAGTTAATCTGCTGCCACAAATGGGACTTCCTCAGAAGCAGACAGAGCTAGAGAGCCTGGGCAGGGCATTGATTAAGAATCACTACAGGGCTGTGAGACAGAGAGGAAGGAAGCAGGAGTAGGCAGAGGGAGAAATCGACTTGCAGTACATTCCGAAGGGAGGTCTAAGCAGACCCCACGCGAGTTCCAAAGTTGGAGTAGCCCTTCAGGACTTTGCTGAGGTCTCTGTAGTACCAGATTGGTATATGTGGTACTCCTGAAAAGAGATATAACTAAGTATGCAGCTTTCTTCAACTAAAGCAATCCTCAAAGAAGTCGGGTGATGGAATACACATTTTCAATTAATAAATCATTTTATTGGGGATCTTACAGCTCTTCTAACCATCCATATATCCATTGCATCAGACACATTCGTACATGTGTTTTCATCATCATTTTCAAAACATTTTTTTTTGCTTCTGCCTTTGGTATTAGCTCCTCTTTTCCTCCTCCCTTGTCCACCCTCCCACCCTCATGGACCCCTGATAAATTATAAATTATTATCATTTTCACATCTTACACCATCCACGGCCTTCCTTCGCCCATGTTTCTATTGTTCATCCCCCTGGGGGTGGGAGGGGTTTATATGATGATCATTGCAGTCGGTTACCTGTTTCTCCAGCTTCTCCCCCTACTTTCCCCTACCCTCATGGTATCACTACTCCCATTATTGTTCCTGAGGGGTTTATCTCTCCTGTATTCTGTGTGTTGAGAGCGCTTATCTGTACCATTGTACATGTTCCAGTCTTGTCAGATTTGTAAGGTAGAACTGGGGTCATGGTAGTGGGCGTGTGGGTGGAGGAAGATTAAAGAGCTAGGGGAATGTTTTGCATTCTATAGGTGTTATGTTGCACCCTGGCTGACTCATTCCTTCCTTGTGACCCTTCTGTGAGGGAATGTCCAATTGTCTACAGATGGGCTTTGGGTCTCCTCTCCGACCCCCATCATTTGCATCAATATATTTGTTTTGGTTCTTCTGATGCCTGATACCTGATCCCATTGATTTCTCATTATCACACAGCTGGTGTGCTCCTTCCATGAGGGCTTGTTGCTTGTCTGCTATAGGGCTGCTTATTAAACTTTTAGTCTTCAAGACCCCAGATGTTATATCTTTTAATAGCCAGGCACCATCAGCTTACTTCAGCACATTTGCTATTGCACCCATTTTGACTTCAGTGATCCTGCGGGGAAGGTGAGCATCACAGAATGCCAGGTTGTTAGAACAAAGTGTTCTTGTGTTGAGGGAGTAGTTGAGTAGAGACCCAATGCCTGTCTCCTACCTTAATCCTTAACATTTAAATATATGTTCATAGACCGATATCCCTATACATATATTACATGTGTGCATGCCTGTGTCTGTCCTTCTATAAATGTCTTTTGCCACCGAGTTCGTTCTTCTATTTTTTTTTTTTTACTTTCTTCCTGTCCCACTATCATGTCCACCATTAATTCCATCTCAGTACTTTCTCTTGGCTACATTGCACTTGATCAATCCCCACTAGGCATTCTACACCGCCTCGCCATTGATTTTAGATCTCTTATTTCTCCCTTGTCCCTGGGTTTGTTGGCTCTCTCAACCCTTTCTCCAACTTTCTCCTCTCCCATGTCTCCCAAAGTCATCTGCCCCATTATTTTCTCCTTGGGATTGGTTATCTTGCCTATCTTATATGGATAGACATGAGAAAAAAGATAAAAGAAGAAAGAAAAAAAGCTTATAATATTTCCCGCAGGTTGGGTTACAAAATCCCAGTCCCTAAAGGGAATCCAGGGAGCACATCAGGTCACAACTCACAGGTGACATCATATTTCTGTCAAGACTGTGTGAGCCAGACATGTTAGCGTCACTTGGAAACTCTCAGGAGACCTTTATCATGGGATCCTCTGAGAAATCAGACTTTATTTCTAGTTATCAAGGAAAATTATTAGACACCTACTTCTGATGACATACAGTGAACCCTCGTTTATCGCGGTTAATCGGTTCTAGACCCTACCGTGATAAATGAAATTCCGCAAAGTAGGATTCCTTATTTGTAAATCTGATATCTCTTCTGGAACTTTTCAAACCAACCCTTGCTCGCTGTAAAATCCACGAACGTTGCAGAAGAGGATTCTGGTTGAGGTTTGTCTGCTGTAAAACGCCGATAGAGCTGCCTTGCCTTCTCCTGGATGACTATCGAATCCAACGGAATGTTTTTCTTGCACCTGTCATTGATCCAAACGGCTAGGACAGACTCCGTTTTTACTATGAACTTATTACGACTTGTCACGATGCCCTTTGCTTCCTTTTTGAAAGTGAAAGTAGCATGGATGTTTTTTTCCTCTTTACGGATGGAGCGAACGGAAGACTCATTCAAGTCGAAATGGCATGCAACCTCCATGATTTTCTTGCCATCTTTGATCATATCCAAAAGTTTTACCTTTTCCTGGATGGTGAGCATCTTCCTCTGGCGCTTATTTTTATTGTCCGAAGGCTTAGAAGAAGCAGCTTGTTTAGGAGCCATCATAGGGCTTAGATAAAATTTCTTAAAAATCACAAACAATTACAGTACACTGTACTAAAGCAAAAATGCATCTGATACGTAGCTCCGATATGTAGCGATGCAGACAGAAGCGTGTACAGTATGAGCCAATCAGTGGCAGTAATGACAGAGCATGCGCTGTTACGCAAAAACCGCGATAGAGTGAAGCCACAGGGCGAAGTGGCAAGGGTTCACTGTATACAGTAAGACAGGATAATGCAAACTTAGAATGGGAAAATTCTCTGTTGAACAAGGGCTGGATCCATTGTAACACACTGCTTGTACACTTGGAAATTAGAGAGGAGAAGGCAGTGTTTATAGTTACATTCTGGAGAGAAGAGGTTATTTCTTTCAGAGCTCCTCAGATCGAACCTGTCGTGCCATAAGAATTCCTACCACAGTGATCAGGATTGGTGTTCAAGATGAGTAAGACCCCATCACCAATGGAAGCGGTACTTTGGCAAGATTAGACAATAAGTATTTCCCAGCTTTTCCACTCATGCCACATTACAAAAGTTTTACTTGAAAGGTCGGGTACCATTCACAATTTTGAACATGTTGTCTTCTTGAATTGTGAATGAAAACAGTCTAAGGCTTTCTCAGAGCTCTCTGAACACACATCACAAGTTTTCTGATCAAATCATAGATGCACCATGAGTGCATAGACCACACTTCCACCATTCTCTGTCCTACTGGCCAGGATTTTAAGCAAATGATATATTAGCATCATATTTTTTGGATTAATAAATGAACAGATTAATTGTTTTGTAGTACTGCTATGGCCTTATTTCTCAGCAATGTGTTCTTTCATTTTTGATCTCAGAAATTTGAAGTATTTTACTCATTGATCCTACACAACAGACACCTATTTGGGGCTTAAAGCCCAAGCACATCAGGTCTACTGTATTGTGTATTTAATTTAGTTGAGAGCAGAGCATGTTTCCTGAAGACCATCTGCATTTTTTGCGGACAGAAGGCGCTAGTGTAGTTGAAGCCTCTACATTCTAATTCAATTAGGTATCAGACTGAATGGAGCAGTCATTGGAATCTAATCAGGTCATCAATATTGGTAACATGAGCAGTCAGTCAGAGCAGTCATGTCAGCCAGAAGAACAGAGAGTGTCTGTCTTTGAGCTTGATTTAAGAGGAGAGGAATCACATTTCAGTTGCACACGAGTCAAGGAGCTCTGTGTGGCTTTAGGGTAAAGTGGAGGACACAGTAGATTGCAGCCTTGGACATGAAAATGGTAAGGCTTTATGCCGAGGAAAGCTTGGGCAAAATCAGAAGGCAAACTTAGTGCTTTGGAGTCAATTCTGGCTGCCAGAGACCCTGGAGGACAGAGGCAATCTACCCCTTGGGGTTGCCAAGGCCGTAAATCTTTACAGGAGAGGAATGCCTCATCTCGCTCCCCCAGAGGGGCTGGGGGGTGTCAAACGGCTGACTTTTGGTTAGGAGCCCAACATATAACCCACTATGGGACAATGGGCACACATCGTGTTAAAGTAAGTAGCTGCATGTGAAGGACATGGGAACTCCTGAAGCTAGGGTTAGGATAATGTAGTGGCTTTCTAACCTCTCAAAGAATAACCGACAGACCTTTAGATGAGAAGGCAGGCATCTTCCCATAGCAAATACACAAGTTCTCTCTGCCAAAAGGGTGTCACCCTTTGTCAGACATTTTCCCAAGAGAGTGAAACCTATTGAGGTCTTAAGTATTGCCTTCCCACTTTATAAATGGAGGAGACCTTATGGGCATTTATCTCCATATAGCTAAACGTCACACTTACTCATATCTGATCACTATTCTTTTATATCTGCTAACTTTTATTTAAAGCTTTAGTTGATACCTATTTATTTCCAACTCTAGAACATAAGGACTTAAACCTTTTGGATTGCCTTACCTCATTAAACATATATATATATATATATATGTATATATATATATATATATACAGACATATTATAATTTCAGTTAGATTGATACCCATGTTTATATTAGTATGGTTGTGTAACAAGATGCACAATGGAGCCATGCCATGCATTGCTTGTGTGTGTGTGGGTGTATAATAACAATGTCATGTGCTCCTTTCAACTGCTTTTTTTTTGACACATATTGAAATATGTTCAAGTACACTAAATATCCTGTCAATTTATTTCATTTTGATGGGGGCGGGGCGGGGGGGGGGGCTCTAACATGAGATCTGTGTCCTAAGGGATTAACGTTAAGAAATATTTTAACTTATTCAAGTTAAGAAATATTTTAACTGATTCAGCTATAGTCAAAGGAAAAAATGAGTATGTGAGCTAACCAAAGAAAATAAACCCACTGGCATCAAGTTAAATTCAATTCACAGTGACAATATATAGGATTTCAAAGGCTGCAAATAGTTCTGGTATCAGACAATCTTCTCCTTTTCCTAAGGGTCAGATGGTGGGTTTGAACCACCAAACTTGCAGTTAGCAGCCTAACACTTCACTGGAAGAATCACCACACTAAGTTTCTTATTAAATACTGAGGGACAAAATCAAGTAAACAACAAATATTAAGTCCAATTTCATATTAGACCTGAGGGGCTTTAAGGCATAGTGAAAAGCTTACATTTTAAACATTAATTAAAGTGGTATTCTTTTAATCGTGGCAATTTTAATGGCATTTACATTCTGGAATTAATTTCTTTTTACATTATTAAGAAATTCATGGCTGAACATGGGGAATAGATTGAGCGTTCAGAGCTGGGCAGATTTAAGGCCTCCTGGACCAGAAAATGCTGACATTCGCCTGTAATGCCCAATGGTGGGCTGCATACGAAGTGTTTGTTGCTTTAAAGGCACATATTAAGGGACATGATCAGAGCTAAAGTGCCTGCAGATATTAGTCCAAATGACACAGGTTTTTATGACATCTGAGGGCCTCCTTGAACCCCGGGTTTGTTTGGAGCCTGGCCGCCAGGGGCCACTAGAGAGGAGACAGAAACCCAAGCCCGCGAGCAGCAGAGGAAGAAGGGGACACGGCATGGCTGGATGTCCAGCTTCACGAGCAAGTGCTTCCCTTACCATGACACAGAAGAGGATGTGGTCAAAGATTGTTTAGAAATCTCCTGATGAAAAGAGGGAAAAGACGCAAAACAAAGTTTTCCATGATCATGGAGCCCAGACTTTCTGGAGCCCAAGAGGACTGATGAACCCCAGGAACTTGTGACCTGAGGTCATCTTTGAACCTTCAACCCAAAATGCTGCCTGTGGCTGGGTTCCTCCTGAGTCCTCCGGAGTAGCCCAGGCATTGTTCCCCAAAGGGTGGCCTGACCCGCAAGACAGACATTCTTTATTAAGGAGACTAATCTATCACTTAACCTCTACCTGGAGGCTCGAAGGCTTCTTGGAAAAAGATAGTATTAACAGTGGTGCTGTGTCATAAAGGATGGGAAGTCCATGATTTAAAACTATAACGTCCTAAAGGAAGTTTTTTTAGTCACCCACAATGAGAAGTCAACAGAGTAAGAATAGGATGTAAGTTCCCAGCAAGAAAAGGCGGGTATTCATGGCAGTGTTTCAATTCTGAAAGAAATTGGATTTAAAAAAAGAAAATTGATGAAAGAATTACCTTGGGCAAGCTATTTTTCCTTTCTGTCCTCAGTTTCTTTGTTTGTAAAATAAGAATTGTAATGGGTCTTGGTTCATGCAGCTCGTGAGAAAGTACATACACATGGGTAGATGTAAAACACTTAAAATAGTACCTGGCACTTAGTAACCACTCAGTATATTTTAGTTAATAATAAAACTATTATTACTGTTAATATTATTAATTTCAACTGGATCTAAAACATCTGGAGTAAAGAAAATTTGTGTCTCAGAAATTATATGGATACCCATGGTTTATTCCTAGCATGCTGCCTGTCTGGGCCAGAGCTGAAAGATTTCATCAGCTAGAGGCTGACAAAGTCCACAATCTTCTGGCTTTTTAAAGACTGGCTTAGAATAGCCAGTGGAGGGTGAGTGAGTTCATGTTACAAAGACAACAAAATCACACTAAGTGCCGCTCTGGGTCAGCCACCACTTTTGCCGCTGGGGATGTGTTGAAAAGAAGTTATTCTGAACTGACCCCAAGCACTACTCACTGCCATCGAATTGAAGGATCTTCAGAGTAACCTTTGCATAAGTAGAGCTGCCCCTGTGAGATTCTGAGACTGTAACTCTTTACAGGAGCAGAAAGGCCTGTCTTCCTCCCATGGAAAGGCCAGTGGTTTCGAACTTCAAGCCTTGTGAATCTCAGCCCAACCCGCAACTGCTGCATCACCAGAAGCTCAAATTATATTGTCTCCAGGGGGCTGAAAGAAACAAAAGATAAACAAATAAAGAACAACAATAACCTCATTGACATATTTAATGATAGAAAGCAAAACTCACTGTAAATGAGTCAATTCAGATACAGAATGGCCTTATAAGACAGAGTAGAAGTGTTGCACGGGGTTTCTGAGACTGTAAAAAAATGTTTTTAATCATTTTATTGGGGGCTCGTACAATTCTTATCATAATCCATCCATCCATCCATCCATTGGGTCAGCACATTTGTACATTTGTTGCCATCATCATTCTCAAAACATTTGCTTTCTACTTGAGCCCTTGATATCAGCTCCTTATTTTTCCCCTCCCTCTCCACTCGCCCCTTCCTCATGAACCCTTCATAATTCATAAATTATTATTATTTTGTCATATCTTACACTGTCTGGTGTCTCCTCTCACCCACTTTTCTGTTGTCCATCACCCATGGAGGAGGTTATATGTAGATCCTTGTAATCGGTTCCCCCTTTCTAACTCACCTTCCCTCCACCCTCCAGGTATCGCCACTCTCACCGCTGGTCCGGAAGGGGTCATCTGTCCTGGGAGAAGACAGCTTCATCTTTCTCTTTTGAAGCAGCTGGTTGGTTTGAACCTTGAGGTCAATAGTTGAATGCTTACCCTATGGCATGACCAAGGATCCATAAGAAGATGTAATGATAGTAAAATAGCGTACTCATTACTATCGAGAAGACTCTCTAAATCGAGGGACTCTCTAAATGAACCACCAACCTTGTGGTTGGCAGTTCAATATTTGTCTGACAGCACCACCATAGCCCCCTTAATGATAGTATAATAGGGCACTTTCATACAGTGTAGTTGCAAAGAAAGTCTCATTCTTGGGAGGATAAGCAAGGCACAGTGAATCCTCATGATGAGAAGGAAGCAGCCCTGAAGAGACTTGGACGGTGACAACTGGAGGTCAAAGAAGGACTGGCTATTGCAAAGATCTTGGTCTAGTGGGCAGTGGGTGCTAATGGAAGTGGCTGAGGGAGACAGGCTTGGAGATTTCATTCTCAAAGGATTTCCTAAGTTTTAATTAGTAAGAAGATAACCTTTTGACCGAGAGGCTAAATCAAACATACCTGTAGGCTGCATTCGCAAACCACCCCACACATCCTCTTCTCAGCTGAGTTGCCAGAAATGCGCGGCCTACACCTGCCCCATGCCTCAGTGCTCCGACAAGCAGAGTTCTCTCTGGAAAATGCTGGTCCTGTCTGCCTGATGACTTTTAAAATCCTGTCTGAGATTTAACTCAAATATTTCCATCTTGACATTTGTTTCTTACCGAGACTTTTGCTAGAAGTTTTAGAACTATAACATATGTAAACAACCACTGTACTTCAGGAATAGACCCAAAGCACAGAATCATTAGAGAAGAAGCACAAGGTCAGCAGGTCGAACCCACCAGGTGCTCTCACCTGGAGAGAACAAGGCTTTCTACTCCCCTGAACACTTACAACCTAAGAAAATGTTCCACTATGTCTGATAGAGTCGCCATGAGTTGGAAGCAACTCAAAGACAACGGATTTGGTTTCATTTGTGACTGTGCCAAGCATGAGACACTTCTGCAATGTTGGCAAAGTGGAACCAGTGTGCTTATTTATAGGAAGTAAACCAACAATAGCAGCAGATTCTCAAAGAGAAACCACTTATTGTCCTCCAATTTACTGACACTAATTCTTATATTAATGAATAACGAGGATAAAAAATGATGAATTTGAATGATGTAGTTGGCAAAGGATAACAAGCCAATCTGTCTTGGAAGAATGCTTCTTAGAAGAGAGGAGAGTGAGATTTAATCTAATGTACTTTGGACATATTGTTAGAAGGCATCAACCCTTGGAGAAGAACATCTTTCTTGGTAGAGAGTCAGTGATAAAAGGAAAACTTCAACAAGATGGAGTGACACAGTGACTTCAACAATGGGTTAAAATATAACAGCTGTGAAGCTGGCACAAGACTAGGAAGTATAAGGAACATGATGTCGCTATGAGTTGGAATGTTGGAAGTGATTGGATGTCACCTAACGACATTCTCATTTGTTGGGCCAGTGTGCTGTTGTTTCGGGTTGGATACTGTGTTTAGGTCACTAGTGATTGGTTACCAATAAGCTACCAGGGCCTACAATGCTACCCTGGCTTGTGCTATCTAAAAGAACAGGATGTTCAGGATGGAAGGTATGCAATCTCTGCCCTGAAGGGAGCTCACTCAGATCTCTGCCCGGCATCAACAAATGCTACCCTTTTGACCAGAGGTACCTAGTCTGCCAGCAATCCACCTGCCCTCGGACACTCAGGCATCTCACTACTCTTACTGTGAACCAACCAGGCCATATCTTTGTTTCCATCTCTATCACCTGGGTCTAGGAGGATCTCAGAACAGGGGTTACATCCAAATGATACGCTGTGATCTAGATTCTTCTTGAGGAATGTGTGATCCCCTTCCATTGATGCTTACATAAACTGAGCAGACTGGCTAAACTGATCAATTCCCTAGCTAAACTGCAAGAGATTCAATCCTATTTGTGTGGGTGGTGGGGTGGTCACGTCACTATTTGCTTTGTAAATTGACCAATCCTTGAAAGACTGTGGCCCAAACATTTCGTTACAAGACCATGGTTAGAAAGTTCATACAGAAACAATCATTTCACCCAAGAAAGTTCAGGTACAAAGAGCATGACATTTACTTTTACCCAACTCTGTTTCTAATGGCAATGCAGCCATTGCAGCATATTGTAACCATTATCAATATAGGCAAAGGAAAGTAGGGTTCTCCATGACATATATAAGTTTATCTTTCAAACTTTTTTCTGTATATCTTGGGACTTTTTATGTTCCTTAGATAAGCCTCAGACCAGCGGTTCTCAACCTGTGGGTCGCGACCCCTTTGGAGTTCAAATGACCCATTCACAGAGGTCGCCCAATTCATAACAGTAGCAAAATTATGGTGATGAAGTAGCAATGAAAATCATTTTATGGTTGGGGGGTCACCCTAACATGAGGAGCTGTATTAAAAGGTCGTGGCATTAGGAAGGTTGAGAACCACTGCCTTAGATGACCTCAGGACAATGTTGACTCATGGTGACTCCATGTGTGTCAGAATAGAACTGGGCTCCCACAGGTCTGCAAGGCTTCCTTTCTCTGAGGCCCCTCGGAGCGATGAACATCTACAGCATTTTGCTTAGCAGCTGAGTACTGTTAAATGCTTCACCTTGTCCAAATTTCTCCAAGATCATGCTGAAAAAAGGATAGTGTTAAATAAAAGGATACTCATTGCTGCTAAATCTATTGCAATTCACAGCGATTATAAAAGTCAGAGTGGAACTTCGCCATGCGATTTCTGATGCTGAAGATCTTTATGGAATTAGGCCGCTGTGTCTTTATTCCACAGAATGAACAGGGGGTTTGAACCACATACCTTCCGGTTGGTTAGCAATCCAATGCTTAGCGGACTGCACTACAAGGGTATAACCTAAGCTAAGTGACACTTCATGAAAATCTTAAGGGTTTGAACAGGCACATAATGAGATTTTTGAAGCAGCTGCTATGGAGGCAATTGCATATATAAATGCAAGGTTTGTTTGGAAGGTATAAAAAGAAACGATATATTTATAACATCAAGGTGTTCCTTTGGGGCCATTGTCAACCCCAGTCCCACTGTTCCCATTAATTCCCAATTAATCCTATAGAACAGTGTGTTTACGATAGTAAATCTTGCTTCAAGTCATGTCCATTCTTCAGACTAGGGAACTGTCTGTAAGCTCGTTTAGTATAGAAACTCTGGAGTTGTCAGCGTCTGCATTACATACAACTTATGAAATATTTTGTCTCAGCAGGAAACTCTGTACAGTGTTTCTTGATGGAGAGGATTCAAAGACTCCCCATACTACAGCAAGTTTTAAATGACAAATCCAGCATAGTTTGGTAATAGATGCCTTGTAGAAAGTTTTCTTACAGCTTTAGAGCTGTATTTATTGCCATTTTATTACTTTTCTCTTAACTCCAAATGTTTTGTAAGGCCTTTTATCTTGCCAAACACATTTTGCCAACAGTAGAACTTTCTAACAGTGCAACTTCCACGATAGAGAAGCAGTCACTGAATTCCCCATTGCTGCCTGGATTTGTTTAATAAATTATAAAAACTCACTGTCGTCAAGTCAATGCTGATTCATAGCGACCCCTTGTGGGTTTCCAAGACTATTTATGGGAGTAGAGAGCCCACTCTTTCTCCCTCAGAGCTGCTGGTGGTATAGAACTGTCAACCATTTGGATAGCAGCCCAAAGAGTAACCACTAGACCACCAAGCCCCCTCCATTTATAGAAGAGGGTGGGTCAAATGCGAAAGTGGAGAGCAGTGGTTTAAAGAGCACATGTAGAATTTATATGGCAGCTGATCCCAGCCCTTTTGTTTGAGTCTCCCTGACAATATTATACTTTGTTGAAGCATTAATATTATGTAGAATAATTAAAGGGAAAAAAAGTACAGATGCAGGAGAGACGTTCCCAATGCAACAAATAGCTTGGAAGACTGTTTCAGACATTGAAGTTGTCTGAAGTTGTCCCAAAAAACCCCTCAGGCTAGATCACTCCCTGGGGATTCTCTCCTTTCTTCATCTTTGCCTCCTTCTGCACCTCTATAGAGTTCTGTAGAGCTTGTGATCCCTCTTCATTATTAGGAATATTTCTTTCTTCTATCCAAGTAACCCCAGGTGCAGCTTCCAGGGATCTTTTTTTCTTTTTAAAGAGTTTAATTGCAAGATAACTAACCTTTCACCCAATCAGTTAATCATATTAAGAAGGGTTGTGCATTCATCACCACAATCAATTTTGGAACATTCTCTTCCTGCCTGTATCCACTATTGTTGATGCTCCATTTCCCCCACCTCTCCATCATCTGTGCCCCAGGTAATTATTAGTCCAATGGCTGACTTCATAACTAAACCCATCCTGACTTTCCTGCACCGAGAAACATACAAAACAAAGACCCCCCCCCCAAAAAAAAGTAGGGGGGAGCCAGCAACAATGACCAAAGAAATCAAAGAAAAAGCTCAATTAAGAAGAAAGCAGAAAATACTTACTGAAAAACAAAAACGAATTTCAAAATGGTTCAAAAGTGAGATTTTATGGCATGTGTTACAGTGCAGACTAACTATCGATGCTAAAATCATGTTTTACTGCTTTTTGTCTGATATTAAGACTATTCAGATTCCTAGACTCTGGTCAGTGGGGATTCACTCAAGATTCAATCTCCACACGGACCCCACAAGTGGAATTTGGGCTTCCACTATCATCCGTAATGTTCTTATCCAACTGGAGGTCAGCACCTTTTGATCCCTACCACCGCCCTCCCCATTAAGTGCTTCTCTTTGCAAAGGAATTGAGTCAAAAGAATATCAGGACAGCGTGTAAAGGGTTGCTCAAATGTAGAAATAGACTTGGAAGCAATCTGGAGAGAAGTTGAAGCTGCTCCCAGTTAAGTAAATGATTGCAAATGTGTCTGGAGGAGAATGTTGACATTTTTGTGGCATATCCAAACCCAAAGGGAATCTAGATTTAGCAGTAATTCAAAACTCATTGTTATTGATCATGTCCAACTCAATGGCTGGATAGGACAGTGTAGACCACCCCTTTTAGGTTTCCTGAACTTTAAATCAGTTCACATAATTTGACAGCCTCATCTCTTTCTGGTGGAGTAGCTGGTGGCTTTGAAATACTGACCTTGAAGCTAGCAGCTTAATTAGTAGCTCCTAGTTTTCAGCAAGAATCCTTGATTTTCTCATGAACTACTTTTTGCCTGCTTGGTTTTGTTTTGCTTTGTTTTTGCTTTGCATGTTAATGCAATTTCATGTGAGCTGTTGAGCTGATTGTACATCCTCTAGGGCACGGAGCCAGCATTTCCATTCCTCAGGCTGGAGGGGAAGGATGCGTTTGTTGGTGGCAGTGTCTGCATGCCCTCTGTGGCATTCGGAACTGGGGGAGTTGACGCAGAGAGAAGTGTGCCCAATTAGAGTGTGGACTTTCCACTTTTGCCATTACCTCTCAGAATCAATAAAGCAAGTGGATATTTTAAAGAACTTCTCTGGAAAAGCAAAACAAGAATACTTAGTTCATTCACCACAGAAGGTACTAAATTTGGCATTTTGCATGTGATTTTCCTTTTTGATTATCCTTTTGTGATTATTATTTATTGAATTACTTTTGGCATTTTCCACTTATCTACTTGGTGATTTTCATACCTTGCTTAAATAGCTCTGACATTATAGCATATTGTACTGAAAGAAAAAGGCCATTTCAATTTGCCACGTAAAGAATATAAATTCTGAAGACAATAGGTTTCCTGAACTACTTGCAGCACACAGATCATTTGTATTTTGCAGATGTCTTCAGTGCTAACATCTCTTTGGAGAAGACACTGTTAATGAGACTACAGCATCTGTGTATTTTCACTGTCTTTAAGTATACGTCGTTAATTTTAAGAGAAAAGAGAAATAGTTTCATATCGTTCAGGACAATGGCAAGGAATAAAACACTTCATTGGAATTGGGTTATTGATCCCATACTGTCCTCATGAGTTGTTCTTGAAATCGTTTGTTTATTTATTTATTATTATTATTTTAAAATAATTTTATTGGGGGCTTGTACAACTCTTACCACAATCCATCCATCCATCCATTGTGTCAAGCACATTTGTACATTTGTTGCCATCATCATTTTCAAAATATTTTCTTGCTACTTGAGCCCTTGATATCAGCTCCTCATTTTTCCTCTCCCTCCCTCCCTCCTTCCCTCTCTCATGAACCCCTGGAAAATGTTTATTTAATAATCTTAGAATTTAAGCTTCTCTGATCTTTTGTTTGTGCATCCATTTGGTAGTATTAGCAGAGTCCAGTGAAGATCATAAACATAGGGAGAAATTGGATAATATTGCTTCTTAAGAAATTGATTTTTCTCTGAGAACATGGATCATTACAAGTGATTTGCAATTTTATATTATTCCTACCCTTGGAATGAGATTTATTCATCAGCTCTCAGTATTCACCTGCTACCAACTTGAATCTCTGGATATATATTTCTTCATTGCTTTTTCTATTTGAATTTTATTTGATAGAAGAAAAATGCTTACTGAACTGTCTACTAAGGGACAAGTAGTCAGTTTTATCTCTGGATATTTATGCATTTTCCAATAATCTGAGGGTATGAGTTTGTGGGGCAATGTAAGCAGAATGGTGAAAAAATGAAGCTGAGGGGTAATGCATTAAACTGTCCTCATCATTTTACATATAGGATAGAATCACCCTACAACCCATTTTAAGAGATTAGTAATTCACTTACTTGCTACAGCAAATTTTCTTAGCCTGGTGGAAAAAAAATAATTTATTTGAAATTACACTCCTGACAGCTCACTTTTCTGGTGGATCACTAAACACATGGATCCCAGTGATCTCATCTGTAGTTAAAGAACATGAGGGGACTAACCCTTGTTTTAATTCCATTTTCAAAGAACATTTTGAAGTTCACTCTTATACTCTTATAATATGTAAATTCTCTCAAGAGTTTTAGTAAGAACCCAGGGAAATAATGATCATATAAACATTTTAACTCTTCAGAGTAGCATATATTTGCTTATTGTTTAAATTATTGAATTGTTTACTTGCATTGACCTGAAGAATAGAACATGAACTACCTGAACACCTGAAATGTTTTTGTTTTATTTTCTCTATAGAAATTCAACGTCAGAATTTCCAGTTTGGAAGCTCTTTGCACAATATCCTCAGAGTAGAATCAAGAGTCAACCATTCTGTTCTTCAGCAACGTACCTGGTGAACTGCCCATGGACCCATTCTTTTAACGGCCCCTCTTCTATCATGCGCACAACTGTTCCTGGATTCTGCCATTGTCATTGATTTTGAATGTCCGCTTATTTTCGGTATACCTTTGCTGTTTCCTTGAGTCTCAGGCTTTCGCGTCCTGTTATCATCTGCTTTTCTATTTTTCAGGAAGTCAATTCTTCTGACTTATTGGCGAAACCCTCTCGGTGTTTCAAAATTCTTGAGATTTATTTTAATTTGCGCTGCATCATAGAACTTGGGGTGGAGGTGAGATAAATGCTTGAGCCTACTTAGCTATCTTGATCCAAATATTTCTTGCGTGTTGTTTTAAGTATTTCTCCTGAACACACTGCCTCAGAGTAGTTAAATCACATTTAAATTTCTATATTGATGTTGCTGGTATGTGGCAGAAGGATGACTTATTTAAAAAATCTTAGTGCTTTTCAGAACTCACACCTTATGCCAATCTAGTAGAAACCAAATGCCCAAAGGGTCAGATTAATGGACAGCTTATTTAGAATTTGAAAATATTATTTACCTTCTCACTTTTGGCTGCTTTTTAAAAAATTCTAGGCTTATACTTGAATAAAACTAATTGCAGATAATGAATCTGACGGCGTTAGTGGATTAGTGCATTGAAGAGTGGTTTGATCATTAAAGGGAAAATACTAATTTAAAACTGCACATGCCATTCTTTAAGGCCATTTCTTCTTATTTCAATGACACAAACAGTTAATTCCTCATAAAATATATATTTAAAATGTGACTTTACCTTTGAGTAGAGAAAGGAGGGTTAGAGAGCTAGGTGTTCATTTTTCCCTCTAAAGAATTTTATTTTTAGAAATACACAGCTACAATGTTGGGGATAGAGATCATAATAATGTTTAAATACTGGAGATAGAAAATCGTTTTAAAAAATAATACTCTTTTAACTACATTTCCCTCTTTTTAAAAAAATAACAGTAATTGGAACACTAGTTGGAGCGTTAAAAAAATCTGGGTATTTCTCATACTTTTCTTTAAACAGAATCATTTCTAGATAAAATACTTTACACAGCAATATAAATATGTTTTAGTGAACTTATTCAAATAATAAAACTTCAGGATTATTTGTGAATCATAGTAGCGATTCATTGCCTAGCACACACTGATGCTGTCATTTAAAAGAGCAAAACTGGCAGACTTAATTTGACTCGAACAAAGTCAGAGGATAGACTTTCCATTAGGGAATTTGAAACCTGCCTTTTCAAACGACATGGATTTCAAGAGGGCGATGTCACTGCATCAATCCCAGCGTTCTTAAGTTCACAATGTCACCTTCTAGAGGTCACTGGTTGTGGCTGTAATTACAGCCGGGTACCATTTAACAAGGAGATGTGGAAGGCTAAGACGCCAGCTTTTTTTCTTATGTTAAACTGGACTTCGAGTGTCCCCCCTCCAGCCCCGGGTTTGATGTGACAGAATTATCGAACAAGACATTTTTCAATGATAATTTGCACAGTCATTAATAAAACATATCTTATTACACAATAATTGAATACACTTAATTAAAGTTGATACAGTGACCATAATAGAAAAAGGCAAGGGTGTCCTCTTATGAGACAGAAATGAGTCATGATAACCACTCTGGACTGTGCCAAAAAAGAAATCATTCCAGGAGATTCGCTTGATGGCCCGTCTTCAACATCTCTAGTTTCTTTATATTGAACATTTGTGTGGAGTGATAAGTGTGATGCGAGGGCCCTTCGACATCAACTCACTATGCCACAATCTATTGTATTGTCCGACACATTGTGGGAGGCATTAGCAGACATCTCACTGCCTTTCAGTTCTCCACTGGTCCTTCAATTAAAAACTCTGAGAACATGATTTTTTGTGTTTTCAACAAAAATTCAACATTGAGTTCTGGGTTCCCTAGCCCCATCTCTCTTTTTTCTTCATAAAAAAGAAAAAAAAGAAGAGGTCATTTTTACTTCCATATCCTAAAAACCTAACGCACTGCCATTAAGGCAAGGCCAATCTGTGGTTTCCTGAAAGACCAGGGCGAACGTGCCCCGTGAGTTTCCATTTCCAAGAGCGCAGCGCTCCTCTCTCGGAGCTGCTTGCTGGTTTCAAACCACCAGCTGCAAATTGCAGACTAATGCGTAACCGAATGCCACCAAGGCGCCTCATTTTTACTCAGAAGTCAGAAAGGCTCATCTGGAAACAGCTAAAGGCCATGTTTGCTGTTAGAGGCGGTTGTGTCTGTTCTCATAATGATCTGTTGTACAACCCAAAGAAACACTGCCTGGTCCTGCCACCATTCTCAAAAGCATTGGCATGTTTGAGCCCACGGTTGTAACACCGTGCCAGTCCATCTTTCTTCAGGCGTTCATCATTCTGGATGGCCTTATACGTCATCAAGCATGCTGTCCTTTTTCAGAGACCTGTATCTCCGGACATGTCCAGAATCTTGCCATCCTCCTTCAAAGAAGCACTGTGGTTAACTTTTCCAAGGCAAGAATGTTTGTTGTTTTGGAAGTCCACCGTTCTTAAAATGATTTGGGGGTGGGGTGGTTAATTAGTGGATTCATAATATTAAGTGATCTCTCCCCTCTGATTATTCTGGGGTCCGGGTAGCTCAGGGGCTAAGTGCGCTGCGGCTAGTGGAAAGGCTGGCACGGAGAACTTGCCAGCGCTACAGAAGAGAAATATGTGCCAGTTACCGAACAGAAAGATCTCAGCCATATGGGGCAGGTCTCTGCTGTCCAGCAGGGTCACTATGCACTCGAATCTGACTCCAAGGCGATGAATAATGATTATTCTATTAGCTAGAGAATGATTGTGGTCATTACAAGCGGAGCAGATAGATGAGCCCATAACACTTGTGTGGATTTACATTTTTCCTCATGATGTTTCTCATAAAAATTCTAAATGATGATTTACTATGTTTCATTTCCTATATTATTAGCATTTAGCAACTGCTTTGCATAGATATTGAGAAATCAAAAACGGCTCACAGTTCAGGAAGGTTGAATTCTCCAAAGCTTATAGTGATGACCCATGTAATGAATTCTTAGAAGTGTGATGCTAAATGGACATTGCTATTAACGCGGAAGCAAAGAAGACGAACTTACAAAAGAAGCAAAATGCTGTGTTGAGAATAGATAAAACGGCAAGGAACAGTAGACATTATTACTTTTTTAAGACTTCAACTTTATTTAAATTTAATCCCCCCGCCCCCTTTAAATCTGGTGTCACATTTTGGACTTTTCTCTTCAGTCAACATTTGTATGCCAACCAACACAAACCAATGTAAAATAGTCACCAGGACTTGTAAAGGGAACATTAATTTAATAAATAAGGAAGGACCATTCTGTGTGGTTATAACGGTGATCCCTCAGGAGGACGGCTGAAAACGAATCTGAGTCTGCTACCAACTGTATTAGCCAGAGGGCTTCTGCTTGTTCATTCCATGATAGCTCGTCTACATTTTCAGGGGGTCTGACTTCAAGTAGATTGTTGTTTTTGTTGGTAGGTGCCCGGAGAGTGGGCACCTACTCACATAAGCCCTACGTGTGGCAGAAGGACACGTGGCTGTGCCCTGCCTTGTCTTCCCAGTCATCGCTGTGTTGAGGCCATTCTTGTAGCCCAGTGCAACACGACAGGGCTTCAAAATGTGGAAAAGTTTATTATCATTGTAATTAATCCATTTTATTTAAATACATTTTGTACTTACAGAAATGTTGAGCAAAAAGTACGAAGTTTCCATGTGCTCCACTACATCGTTTTTTTCTATTATTAATAGATTTTGTTATTATAACCTGTTTGTTATAATTGATGACAAGTATTGATAATTACTGACTAAGGTCCACATATTATATTTAGGCTCACTCTTTGCATTGTATAAGTGTATGCATTTTGACAATTCGTAATGTCTTGTGTTCACTGCCACAATGTCAAAGAAAATAGTTTCTCTGACCCATGCTTTACCTAGTCCCTCTGGACTCTGCCCCTGGTCAAGCCTGGGGAAACCACCGATTTCTTTACCTTTGCTATAGTTTTGCCTTTCCAGGATGTCTTAGTTGGTATTCTAAAGTATGCAGCTTCTCCACACTGGTTTCTTTCACGTAGCAGTGTGAATTAAAGTTTCCTCTATGTATCTATATGACTTGTTAGGTAATCTCTTTTATCATTGGCTCAGTTGTGGGCATGTTTTCCATTCACTCATTGAAAGACAATTTTGTTTGCTTCTAATTTCTGAAAATGATTGATAAAGCTGCTATAAACATTCTGGTTCCAGTTTGGGGGACTAAGTTTTCAACTCATTTGGATAAATACGTAGGAGTGTGACAACCTGGCTGCATGGTAAGCATCTGTGCACTAGCAGACTAACTAAACAGACAAATCGTTTTTCAAAGCAGCGACACAATTTTGTTTTCCACCAGCAATAAATGCTGTTTCCTCTCACTTGACATGTATCCCAGCATTTGATGTTGTCAGTATTTTTTATTTTTTCATTTAAGCCATCCTACTAGGTGCATAGTGGTATCTCCTTGTTAGTTTAGTACTTTTTTACGTTAGAATGTTTTAAAAATGTACTATTTGTTCATCTATCCTCCTCCTGAGGGACATCTGGGCTGTTTGCAGTTGTCAGCTATTGTAAATAAAACTGCAATAAAATTATTATACAATTGCTTGGTGGATATTTGTTTTTATTTGCGTTAAATAACTAACACGATATGGGAATCACTGAATCAAAGGACAGGTGTATACATACCCCAAAGTGATTATGAAGCAGTTTTCCAGAGTGCTTATGCTATGTTATTACAGTCTTTTCAGCAATGGATGAGGGAGCATCTCAAAATTCATGGAAAATGTGAATGAAAAGATAATGGAAATTTTCCATGAAAATTTTGAAGCCCTCTCATATAAGCATTCCAATTGCTCTTTGAATTGTCAATAATGCATTCATTGTGTTTTCTCAGTTGGGTTATTGATTCCCAGATGGAGTAGAAAAGAATAGAGAAGACCAATGCAGAGCATTGTGGGATGATTCACAGCCGCCGCCATTGCTGGAAAGAGAAAGGAACCATGCCAATCGCAGGGTCCAGATGGCCTACCGCTCCCAGAGAGCATCCCTCTGTAAGGAAACGAACAGCTCAGGAAATACGAGTGGCTTCACTGTGGAAGCAGTTGTTACTCACTTAGACAAAAATGCTGTAGGCACTGAAGAATGCATAGAGGCCAGCATGAATAAAATATATGTCTTTCCCTTCAACGCAAGAAGGTGAAGAAGGTTCAAATCAAACCTTTTAATTGGACTTGACACATACAAAAAAAGTTGCTCCCCAAAGCTGCCACTTAGAGATGACTCACCAAATTCCACCTTTTGTTTTAAAAGCAAATGTTCAGAATATGAGCTTGAATGGTGACAGGCCACTTTACATGCTATATTCAAGTGTTTTCATAGAGAACAGAAAGCATTATAGGTAGCATTCTGGGAAAACCTCTTCTTAGTTATGAATAACCTAATCAGATCCAGATTTACAAATTTCCTAATCAGACCTACTATGCAAAGGAAAACATGGGGGAGGTTAGTTGTACAGAAACATATTAAATTTGATCAAAATCACCATGAAAACATCTGAGGGATTGGCACAATGTCACCTCATGGGGCAGTTCTGCTCTTTCTAAAGGGCTGCTGAGTCCCAAGCTGACTTCGTAGTACAGAATTGCAACAAAGTCTGTCCAGTAGATCAGCTACGTAAATACATGGACTTCCAGCAATCGAAAACACTAAGACAAACATTGGAAATTAATATTTTATGTTAGATAAAGGAGTAAAAATAATTTGGTTGGTGCCACTGAGTCAATGCCTTCAACCAGAGACCCCACACACAATGGAATACAACTCTGCCCAGTCCTGAATCCTCCTGACACTGGTGATGTTGGAGCTCATTGTTGCAGCCACTGTGTCAATCCTCCTGGGTGAAGATCTTCCTCTTTTTGACTGATCCTGTTCTTCACAAAGCATTACCTCATCTTCTCGGAACTCCTATGTCCTGATAACATAACCAAATTATGCGAGAAGTCCCACCATCAGCACTTCCAGTGAACAGTGTGGCAGTCCTTCCACAAGATAGATTTGTTCATTTTCTTGTATCCTTATATACTTCACCCATACTCTCATTCAAAGACACCAATTCTCCTCTAGGCTTGAGTACTCACCATGCAGCTATCA
Organism: Echinops telfairi; assembly: GCF_000313985.2. Classification (NCBI taxonomy): domain Eukaryota; kingdom Metazoa; phylum Chordata; class Mammalia; order Afrosoricida; family Tenrecidae; genus Echinops; species Echinops telfairi. Next base: position 46,643,187 of record NW_022107431.1, on the reverse strand, counting down.
TATGCATATGAGGCAATTAGAAATTCCATGCCTTAGGTCAGACCCACCTTATACTTCAATATGACATCTTTGTTCTTCAAAAACTTTAATGAGGTTTAGTACTGAAGACTTACCCAATGCAGTATATTGCTTTATTTCTTTACTGCTGCTTCCATGACAGTTGATTGTGGATCCAAGTAAAATTAAATCCTTGACAACTCAAATCTCTTTGATATTTATCATGAGGTCTATTGGTCCAGTTGTGAGGCATTTTGTTTTTCTTGCATTGATTTGTTACATCTACTGAAGGTAGAACATCTTTCTTTGGAACGGCCACACATATGGAGCTCTTCCAGTCACTTGGTCAAGTAACCGTCTTCTACGTTCTTCTTCGGTAGAGACTAGTATTTGATCTCCTTCCCTTGGTGCTTCAAGCTCTAGTTCCATTCAGTAAGCAAGTTTGTGTCATTTGCATGTAACAGGTTGTTAATCCAGATTCCAGTTCTTCGTCTTATAGTTCAGCTCCATTGATTATTTTCTCAACATATGGTGAAAGGATACAACCCAAACACACACCTTTCCTGATTTTAAACCATGCAGTTTACCTTTGATCTGTTAAAACTACTGCCTATTGTTCTATGTACAGGCGTCACATGAGTAGAATTGAGTGTTCTGGAATTTCATTATTTGAAATCCTATCTATACTCTGTTATAATGCACTCAGTCCAATGCCTTTGAAGAGTCAAGAAAACACAGAATCCTTCTGATGCTTTCTACCTTCAGCCAAGATCCACCCACTCGTGATGTTCTCTCTTGTTCCACATCCCCTTTGCAATCTAGCTGGATTTCCTGGTAGCTCTCTGTCAATACACTGCAGAAATGGGTTTTGAATTATCTTCACATGATGTTAATGATCTTGTTTGGAATTATTTGCATTCTGTTGAATCATCTGTCTTTGGAATGGCCACATCTCTGGAGCTCTTCCAATCAATTGGTCAAGTAACCATCTTCTACATTCTTTGGCAGAGAAATGGATTAAAAGGGAGATCAAAAGACAAGATGTTGCATGTCAGCCTAACTGTAGTGCTGATACTCAGTTCCAGCGCTGTCTATCTAATCTTTAGGTCACTCACATCTTCATCATGATTCTGCCCACAGCAACCTTCAACCTGACTCTGGGATTTTTTGCATTTTTTCAGCTTGAGAAACACTGAACAAATTTTTCCTTTTTGGGCTGTTTAAATCCAGATCTTTGCACATTTCACTATAATACTTCACTTTGTCTTGAATTGCTTTTTGAAATTACTGTTCAGCTCTTTGGCATCATCATTTATTACACTTTTTAAGTTACTCTGCATTCAAAAGTAACTTTTAGAGGCTTTTCTGATATCCTCCTTAATCTTTCCTTGCCTGCATTTTTAATGATCCTTTGTGTCCTTCATGTATGATATTCTTGGTGCCCTTCCTCAACTTATATAGTCTTTAATCATTTGTGTTCAAGACAGCAACAAATTAATTTCAAGTGGGCTGTACTCAAGGTAATTTTTTTGGCTCTTGTGGATTTGTTTTAATGATCTGTAACTTCAACCTTAACATGAATATAAGAAATTCATGATGTCTTCCATGCTGGTCCTGGCTTTATTTTGGTTGATGACATTGAGCTTCTTAATTGTCTCTTCCCACACATGTAGTAATCTGATTTCTGTGTATTTAATATGTGAGTTCCATTTAAATAATCACTGTTATGCTATTAGAGAAAACGTGTATTTGAATGAAGAAGTCATTGGTCCTTCAGATCCGTACCTTATAGTTTACAGCTTTCCCCCCTATTTCCAAGGCTAAAATTTTCAACTACTAGAAATAAAATTACTTTGAAATCTTCTTCTATCTGATCTATAATGTACTCATCATTTTGCTTATAACATATAAATGATTGTTCCCATTGAATTTTAAGTGTTTCCGAACTCTATAGATTAAATGATAGCCTTTCATAAGGCTAATTGTAGTCTTTTCTATATCTAGAATTAAGGAAGATAAAATTGGGCTAATTTGTAGGCCTTTTTCTCATATAGTACCATATGTACAGTGCTGTTATAATAATATCACTGGTTATACTTCATTGTTTATTAACATTCAAGATGAGTTCCACAGTGTTAATTAGTCAATGGGGATGTCAGAGCACATAGTTTTAAACAATTATACAATAAACATAAAACTAGAGAAAAGTTATTTAATAGGGTTGTTGCTTAGCACAGCAGTTCAGGCTAAAATTTGTACCAACAAGACATCTTGTCTCCAGTAACAGGAAAGGAGTTTAAGCCCAGAGATGATATTTTTCAATAAATTTGCATATCTTATGGGATGTAAAAGCCAGTGGGACACAGAAGAGGATTCTACAATGTGGCAAAGTATTCATGAGTCGTATCATTTAATTTTGTGTAATGGCTTCCCAGAGAAGAAGCTGGTAAGGTAATGGAGTCTAACAATCATTCATAAACCTGGCAACTGCTGGTGCTGGTGGTAATGGTGATGATGATGGTAGAGGTATCTGTGGTAGTTGTAGTGATCTATTGCTGATGATCTATGACTTTTTCCCATCACCAATAGCTATGCTTGGAAGAGCAATCAATCATCAATTTCTTATCTAGAGAAGAGAGAAACACAGTAATTCTCCAAATTTGAATAGTTGCCAAAGAAGGATGAAAATTTATTCCTAAGTAACAGTACTGCTGTCAAAATTGGTACTAATTGTATGACTCCCCTGCAAAGGAACTTAATACTGAGGCTGACTTTAAATGTCAGTGTACGTGATTATGTGCCTATGTGGTTAGACCCTCTCTAATGTGTGAGTTTCTATAGTATTAGTCCAGTGTAGAATGAGTTCAGTGTAATTGTACACAACAAATTCTGTTTTATATCCAGTTGAAATGAATGTTTGAGTAAAAGATGTCAATTAGAGTTCATTGGCAACAGTAACATAACAACTCTGAAAACAAACAACTGAAATTGAACCAATTGATGGTAAAAGTGAAAATCCAAGCCAGAACAAGATCAAGAACCAGGCAGCTCTGGGATTTAGAAAGCAGAGTCTGGTGAACAATTTTTTAGAGGTTTTGGCCATTGAAATAAACTCGGTCTGTCTCTTTTCTACCTGTGGCATTCTGCTTAAGCTTCAAATGGTGTGGGCCATGTACCTGCTACTTGTACAGGAGAGGACATGTCTTAAAGGTCTGCAGACAACTTGCATTGGGAGAGGGCCATCTCCACAAAGGAAAAACATTAGGTGTTTCTGCAAATTCAAGAAATAGATGCATGCTAAAAATACGAAACCAACAAATGTGCTTCTGTACAAATTGTGGCACCATGGGGACACCTGACTTTTTTCTCTAGCATCACTAGAGGAGAGGATCATCAACAACACCAGTCTGAGTCCTATGACACGAAGTCAAATATCCCTCAATACTCCAAATGCTTTCCCACTTTTGACTTAAGCCATCTCTCACATTTCTACTAAACGTTATCATGTGTTGTAATAGTCATACAGAAATCTCATTCAATACTAATAATTATGAGGTTCATTATGTATGTGTGTTAGTCTGGGTACATTCGAGAAACAAATCCACAAAAACTCATGTATAAGAGAGAGTGTTATGTAAAGGGTAAGTGCATATCAAGAAAACATTCCAACCCAGTGCTGCCCAAGTCCACAAGTCCAGCATTAAATCATATGTCTGACACCAATCCACAAAGTCCTTCTCCATCTCACAAAACACACGCAATGAACGTGTAAGCATCTCAGGGCTGGCAGGGTTTTCCACATGGCTTCTCTAGCACCTGGGGCTGCATCGGGGTAGGTCCATGAGGCCTCTCCTTGGGGATGTCTTACAGGAAGTGAGCCTTGCCAGCTGAAGCAGGGAACTGGCTAAGGCAGTTGCACCCTGGCCCAACCATCACAAAGCAAGAGACCTGAGAACCAGAAAGGCGAGGCTCACTGAGCCATTTATCCCTTTGCCCTTCAATTAATCCCACATATGTTTATTGGTCAGGTTGGCACAATAAGCTTTAACTAACCTCAGTATGTAGCAGTTTACAATTCAGGATCAAGAATGACTTACAATTCTTTGATCGGGAAAACTTCTTATCAGAATGTCTTCTGGGCCATGTCTGCAGAGAAGTAAATGTTAAATTCTTCAGCTCTTGAGTTCTTGATATGGCTTACTTGAGCAAGTGTTACAAAGAGTTTGAGCAAGAAAAAGAAAAGAAAAAGAAGTGCTCAGAGCCCCACACTCTTCCATTAAACCTATGCTTTAAAGAGGTGGAAAAAATAATTGTAAGCTTTATATGGAAGCAAAAGAGAAATTAAATATTACTACAGAAGAAGAAGAAAACAGACGCCTCACATTTCCCATCTCAAAACCTGAGACACAACCATGGTTGTCAAGACAACGTGGTATAGGTAAATGACTGGACAGACACATTGACGAAGGGACAGAATTGAGAACTCATAAATAAATTCATTCTCTTATCTACTCTGACCTTTGACCAAGGGCTATAATACTTGTTGTAGGGAATATAAAACCTCTTTAACAAATGGTGCTAACAAATGTGGGTATTCATTTGCAGAAAACATGTAACAGGGCCACTATTTCATACAATATGTAAAAGCAAATACAATGTGATTCGAAAGCCTAAATTTAAAACCTATAACTATGACTATCCAATGAAAACATAGGGGCAAAGTTGTGGACTCTAATACACCATAGTACAGTATAAGTGTACTATTCTTGGGGTGATTATTAAAGAGATGAAAGTCAAAACAACAATGAAATATCACATCACCCATCATAAACAGTAAAGACAAAAAACAGAAAAATAAAATTCTGGCATGGGTATACAGAGATTAGAATCTTCACACACTTCTTGGGTGACTGCAAAATGATGCAGTCATTGAGGGAGAGAGTATAGCCCCTCCTCAAAAGTTTGGAAATAAATATACCATATGACCCAATATTCTCTCTTCTTGTATACATTCGAGAGAATTAATAACTATGACATGAATATGTATATATCACTGCAATACTTGGGAATAGTGCTATTCACAATAACAAAAAGATGAAAATAACTTAAATGCCCCCCAAAGGAAGAATGAATAAACAAACATATTCATGGTATGTATAAACATTGGGATAAAATGAAACATTAAAGAATAATAAAGAGGGGAAATAGGGCACTAATCCACACGGGGGGAGGGTATCGTTCATGTTTCCATAGGACAGGAGAAAGGGACCAGATCTCAAACTACGGCTCCAAGCCTCAAGGGCAGCACACCTGCATGAAGCAGCAAACCAACTGAAAGGTCTTAGGCCCTAGGACCTTACACTGTGAAGGGATGGTACTTCATGAGTTTGTTGTTTTGTAAGTGGCTCAGATGTTAGTTGGCTGCTTCATGCTACCCCCATCCTCCATCATGACCCTAGTTCTATCTTACAAATCCTGCTAGACTGGAGCATATAAACTGATACAGACAAGAGCTTTCGACATATGGAATCCAGGACAGATAAACCCCTCAGGAACAGCAATGGGAATAGCGATACCAGGAGGGTAGTGGGACATTGGGGGGAGAAAAGGGAGAAATGGTGAACCAGCTACAGTGACATATAATACCCCTCTCCCCAGGGGAATGAACAATAGTAATGTGGATGAAGGGAGACAGTGGGCAGTATAAGATATGAAAATAATTTATAATTTTTCAGGGGTCCATGAGGTTGGGAGGGAAAAATGAGGAGCTGAATACCAAGGACTTAAACAGAAAGAAATATGTAGAAAGTATTTTGAAAATGATGATGGCAACAAATTTACAAATGTGCTGGATACAATTGATGTGTGTAAGAGCTGTAAGAGCCCTCAATAAAATGATTAATTTATAATTTAAAAAGATAATAATAAACCTTTGAAACGCTTCATAAGATGGATGAACCTGGATTATGTTTTTCTGAGTAAATACATTCAATCACAAAAAAATAAAATAAAAGTGAAGGAAGGAAATAGTTTCATAATATATTTGTATTAAGTCAGATGGCTCTTGGCTGAAATCCAGGAATATGAGAAAGATGTGTAACTATCTTCAGTTGACCAAGAAAAGGTATTCAACTGCATCCATCACAATAGGAGTCCAGAACACATCACTGTGCTGATGTATAACCTGTACATTGACCAATGGTCAATGCTTCCAACAGAACAAGCGGATGCTCCCTGGATAGAACTCAGGGATGGTGTGCTTGTGCCTCGGGTTGTATTATTTCACCATACTTAGTCAATCTGCTAACTAACACATAATCTAAGCAACTGGACTATAGGAAGAAGAACACAGCATCGGGATTGGAGGAAGGCTCATTAACAACCTGTGAGATACAGGTGACACAACTCTCATTGTGCCATGTCATCTTTTGAATTGGGTGTGAAGTTTTGGCAACTTATTGATGGATTTCTGTAGTTGCTGTTGAATTATCTTCAGCAAAATTTTATGTACATGTGATATTTATAATATTGTTCGATAAGTCCTACATTTCTGTCAGACCACCTTTCTGTGGAATGGGTATCCATATGGCTCTCTTGCAGCTGGTTGGTCAAGCATCTGTCTTCCAAATTTCTTAGCCCAGAGGAGGTCTTCTTGGGGACATTCCTCATCTCCTCTGGTCCAGGGAAAAGAGCAGTGAAGCACAGTGAACGCAGCTGCAAATAATTAGAGTCAAATTAATTACAAGTTTACATGAGCAACATTCTCGCCCACCCTAAGAGCAGAAGGACTAGATAATGTTTGGCTATTAGTACCATCGACTCTGAAAGGCATCGCTTTAGAAGTTCTGGATAGACTTGATGAAAAAGCTAGGAAAAACCACAAAATCATAAAAATTAATAGATTTGTTGGTTATATAGAACTGGTGCCCCCCTTGAGTCTATGGGTTTAATCACCCTTTAAGTTTGAAAGCAAACTCACAAACGGGTGAGTTCTTTTGAACCCAAAGAGGTTCTATTTCTAACCAAGTAATTGATGGGTCTATATGCAGACCTTAGAGTAAACAGCCATTAGAGGTAAAAAAATAAAGAAAGAAAAGAAAAGGCACTTATTCAAGGACAAAGTTCAGGGTTTGGAAAGAAATAAGAAAAGAGACAAAAATAGAAGTAGTAAATGGGGTATGTGATGTTACATTGTGGGAGTAGCAAACAATGATATGAAACGAACAGTTATAAATGCTTGAATGGAAAAGCAATCCGTAATCTGCATCCAATAGACAAGAGTCAAAATTAAATGATTAATTAATTAATTAATTAAATTCTCAGTTCAAAATGCCAGGATAATGAATATTTTTGCTCCAGTGTGGTCACTCCTATGACGATATTGTGAAAGCACTGTATCTGAGGTCCATGTACTATTCACCACTAACACACATTATCCACAAGAAGAAAGACTACACACCTCTTCCCCCAAAGCACCACTCACAGAGCAAGGGTGACAATGAAGGCTTCCTTTATGCAGCAGTTCATGCAGCCCTTGTGAGAGCTATGACCTTTTTCATTTGATACATTCTCAGAGTGGTCACTAACATCTTCAATAATTAGGTTTTGATTTTTTTAGTTCCCATTTGTGACAACAAATGTCATTATCCCTTAGGGTTCTGGACTCCAGATTATACTACCTTGGAAGATTGCTCATTTATTAAAAGTTACTAGAGGTCTATCAAGGGACAGCAAAGTTTCCATCCACTTTGCCCCATATGTGTGGTAGAAATTCTCTATTTAACATCATAGTAATCACTCTAGAAGTTATTTGTTTTTCTGCCGTCTTTTTTTCTCATTGGTCTACCTACTAGTGTAAGGAATGCCAAATGGCCAAGCATCCCACTGACTAGAATGACCATGGACCTCGGTGAAAGCACATTTCTCTTTGGTAACACAATTTCTATACACAAACAAGCTCAGTCTCAGCCATGGAGGTGGGGGTGCTGGAAGGAACTGTGAGACCAGTGACATATGTTCAGCTTCTTAGAGGCCTTCTAAACTCCCCCCCCCCCCTTAGTCTTTGATTCATGCCTTCAAGTTATGGAATAAAACCAGCATTCATTAGTCACACCACATTCACATATATCTTACAGGTGTCCCAGGTAGTACCTTAACTGCTTCTACACAAATGGGGTCATGATAACACTGCTAATAGTTTTTATAAAGACCATCCTCGGTCTATGAGGGTATTGCTCTAGTTTTCTTATAAGCAAGCTCATTGTTTGAAGACCATGGTATTTATTATAGCATAACAGTGTATAAGGTATTTAATATGTTCAAGATAATGGGACAGGAAAAGGCATATGAGGAATGGAGAATAAGTTGAATTATAGAATATGTTCCAGTGAAAATAAAATGCTAATCTTCTTATAATAATAGGAGTGCACTATAAGTCTACTGTGGGGTAACTCTGGTTCCTCAAAACTTGAAGTTGTATGGATCGCTCATGTCTGTTCATTGGTGCTAGAGCACTTTTCTGCCAGAGTAAAGCATTCCGGGAAGCTTCAGTGAAGTTCATGTTGCTAATCCTACTATTTTAGAAAACCCTGGGGTACCTGAGAACAAGGACTGACAGAATCCACAGCCAGGCTCTTTCTTCCCATTGTGGTGTTAAGAGCCTCATCTATGGTGAAGGTCTTTTGATGACACTTTGACGTGGGCTAGAACTCTCACAAACTCTAAGCAATCTTATGTATGCTATCTTCAAATATTATCACCAATTCTTCATTATGCTTTGTCCACTTTATTTATAAACTCTAGAGATCATTGCTGTGATTATTTTCTCAGGGCTTACTATAAGCCCCATAAATCATTAGAATCCACACAGACATTGAGTGCAGTAATAAGTGCTGAATGAGAAAGACTGAAGTGTGGATCAGCAGGCCTGTTTAAATGTATCATAGCAGAGTACCAAAATGTAATTGACATCCTTTGAAGGAGTCTAGTTATTCTTTTGTTTAGGGGTAGGAAGGGAAGGTGTTTTGAATTTATATTTATTTTGTAGGCATTCTTTGGGGCTTGATTGGATTGAATTGACTGAATTCCATAACAAATTACTGCAGACTTAACATAATATGAATTTATTTACAGTTCCTTACATCTGAACTGTGGTGTGGTTTTCAGTTGGCTTAAACCAAGGTGTCAGCACAGCAGGATTATGTTTAAATTTGAGGCCCTATGCTTACATTAAGAGTCTCTAGAATCTTCTTGTATTCCATGACTGATGACTTTGTACCCCAAACCTTCATCCATGATCATATCTCTAAGGACTCAGATGACTAGACTGGGCCCACTCTGATAATCATGAAAATCCCAAAGCTTATGAGTTTATTCACATCTGCAAAATCCTTTTTTCCCATTTAAAGTAATATATTCAAAGGCTGAAAGATTAGGATATAGGTCTGTGTGTACGTGTGTGCGTGCGTGTGCGTGTGTGCGTGCATGCGTGTGTGTGTGTGTGTGTGTGTGTGTGTGTAGGGAGGGGTGCATTACTTTTCCTGCTACAGATTAATCCTGTTTTATCTTGAAGAGATAACTGATCAAATCCAGATATAAGATTCTAGAAGCACTGATTCCCATTCTTTGTGAAGGCTATTAATCCAGTCATTTCTTCAGTTTTCTGACGCCCCTTTGGGGTTCCCAAACTGAATCTTTATAGGAATACATCACCTCATTTTCTCCCTCAGGTTGAGTAGTAGGTTAGAATCACTGACTTTCTGGTTAGCAATTCAATGCATAACCTACTACGACACTGGTGGACTACTAGGTGTGACCGCACTTTGAGTTGGTGGGAGAATCAATCATAAGACTGAATCAAAGTAGAGCTTCGCAGCACAGCAAGTCTAGTCCAGGTAGGGTTGAAAATCAAGAGCATCTGTTGGAACAGTAAGCCTCATAGCATCTTTGAAGATGCTGCAGGAGGAGTGTGTTCACTGTGGCTCTTCTAGCCCAAGCGTCTCACTCACACCAAGCTTCCATTGCCTGCGGGGCCCTGGTAAGAGCCAGGAAGAAATAGATGGGATTGACCCATGGGTCATTGCAGGCAGGATTACCTGCAGAGCTTGCTGCTCTGTGTGAAATGAGCCCGCTGAGAAACAGGAGGAGCCAACCCATTATCAGTAACAGCCAGAGTTCACTGGATCTGCAGTGAACCTCCTGATCCAGAGGACAGCTACCTCAGAGGAGCAAGGGCAGAGCCTGGAGCTGGAGCGTGGAACAGAACTTCCCGACCCACAGAGTAAGCAGAGCTGAGCCCTTTGAGGCAGGAGGCTGGCGTTCAGGGTAAGGAGCCTCTGGCCACTTAAGTCAGGAAGTTGGATTTGCCCACGGAAGTAGAGCTGAATGTCTTTGAGTTGAGGGGCATAGCAGGGTGCTATGTCCCTTTGGGTATTTATTAGCAGACTTTACAGAACTTTTTTTTTTAACACACCCTGATGAATAACTCAACCCTGAGCATTTCTCGCTGGCATTAACACTTAACTTCCTTAATAAACCCTTTAATCATGAATTTTGTCTGTGAGTTCTGTGTAGCTTTTGTAATGGAGATTAGAAACTAGAGAGGGAAAACAATATTAATCTAGACATTACAGAGGCAAACATTTGTGCAAAAGCAGGCTGTTTCAGAAATTCCTTTCAAAGTAAACAGGCGGAGCCCCAGCTCTAGGTATGGAAAAGCTTCCCAAGCAAATCAGAAGCACACAAGCCCCAAGCACTCTCTGATCCCTGGTCCTAGAGGGGAGAGGACAGCGCATCGTGGCAGAGTGATACTAGGTAGTACTGTACAGATATGTACAGAAATGTGAATATGGTCCCTAAAACAGGAGGCTTACAATTTTGATTGAAAACTTTAAATAGCATATAAAATACCTTGATATCTGCAGTTATCATTTCATAATGCACTCTAGGAAGGGACTAATGTATATGGCTGGTTAAGATCTCTTATTTGAGATCAATGGGTGAGGCTATATAGGAAACAAGCACTAACTTTCTGAAGAGTTTGGATTTCCCTAACATTTTGTTCAAAATATTTTTTCAAAGAAACAAACAAGAATTATATTCATAAGTTAATTTTAAAAGTGCTCTATTATATAAATGTATAATTTGGGTGCCTATCAATTCATTTATATATCTTAAATATATTAAACAATTTTCGGAAACGTATATAAAAATATATATACATGTTTCAGAAATTTTATAGAAATAAATTCAATTTCACAAACTTTTGAAGCCCTGTTTTGTGTGTACTTGTGTGTCTTTGATGGGGATTCAAAAAGTTCATGGAGAAATGGAATTGAAAGGAAATGGTAATGTTTCACACACATTTTGAAATATATATATGTGTGTGTGTGTCCATAAAGATATAAACGTATATACTCGCTTATGCATACGCCCATAGATATACCCACATATATACATACACATGTATACCCCTATATATGAATATATGCATACATATATTTTCCTTTGTTTTACATTGGTGTTCCCATCTTTTTTTGACTTGTTTCTGTATTTAGAATCTTCTATTAACTATCCCCTTAATTTTGGATAATATTCTTAACTTTATTGGATTTGGTTTTTGATTTTTCATTTTACATATATAAACATTTTATTTTATTTTATGGTCTTAGAGATTCACTCATTAATTTTATATTTCTATCTCTATCTCTATATCTACCTATAGCTATTTCAGCGTTTTGTCAGAAAGGCAAGGAAACACATCTATGATTCAGACAAAGAGGAACTTAATTTAAGAAATGTAATTAGTTTCTACATAAAGTCTACATTCAGGGGTGCTAAGGCAGTATGGGGTGATCCACTCAATCTGAGATGTGGAAAGAAATAGGAAATAGGAGCTCGTTCCAAAGAGGTACAGCAGGTGTGTAGACATAAATCCAGAGGAATCGGGAGTGGGTCTGGCCAGGGTGGCCTCCTACCACAATGTCTGGGGCCAGAAAGGGTGCAGCATCAGCCACGAAGAGTGAGCACTCCTTTCCGGCTTATGGTGAGAAAGTGGGTGCGACTGCCAGGTGAGATCTTCACAATTCTTCTCGGACAGTTTCTCAGATGTCACCACTGCAAAAAAGGTCTAAAGTACACCCCAATTTCTAACCTCTGGAAGGCAATCACAATCACAGGTGTAGAGTCAGATAGCTCCATGATCTCACTCTTTTGGGGTCTTATGAAACCTAGCCTCCACATAAAGATCCACATCGTATAGTTATTATATGATGGCACTGTTGCTACTAGCACTACTCCAGGGACAATTTGGGCAAATCACACCTTTATAATTAACTGCGTAATAAAAGTCGCCATGAATTTGATTTCTATCTGGACGAAACTGAGGCTTCACCTGCGCACATCTCCCTTGCTCATCACCATCCACTTCTGCGCACGGCCTCTTTCTCATCCTCACTACCCAGAACTAAATCAGATTTCATCACTGGCTATCTGGAGTCACGTCATTAGGCTTAACCATTTGCCCAATGTCCTGCCTATCAGAACAGCAGGCCCCGCTGTCTCTTCCTAGTCCCCTGGGTTAGGTCATGATCTAGAAAACTCTCCATCCTTGTTGCCACTCAGTCATACAGTGTTCAGTCTTCACAAATCAACGGCCTCTGCACCCTTCTGTTCACCAGTCACCGATGTTGGTTCTTCTTGACTTACAACTCTGTCCTTGGATTGCCTGTACATTCTTTCTCTAATCAGCCACCCCAAGTTAAGCCAAAGTCTCCTTGATCCTTCTGAATTCATTATTCTGTGTAATGGCTCATGACATTTATGAAGCTTGTTACTCATACGTATGGTTGCCCATTTATAATAACCAGAAAAGACACGCGTGAAGATATGCATCATCAATAAGGCCGCGAGAAAGTCCGGCAGTGGCTTTCATTTTCTGCAGGGATGTCCCATTCTTCCTCGCGCATGTGTGTTTTCACCAATCCAGTGCGCTCCGAAAGAGAAAGATCTCTAGGGACCAGGGTCTCTTCTAATCTGGACTTACCCTGAGGCCTCACCTGCCCGCATTTCCATTTCTTATCACAAGCCACTTCTTCTGAGGGCACCTTCTCTTTCTCATCCTAACTACCCAGAGTTAAATCTCCTCTAACCATGAATAGCCAAGTATGCATACTCTACACCCCCACCCGTGGCATTTATCATATTAAAAAAATGCTATGTAATTTACTTATTGACCATGTTTGTTATGGCTTAAGGGTTTTCCACATTAGAAGAAAAAGTTCTATACAATCATAGTTCTCTTTATTGTTCTTTTCTTTTTTCCATTTTGTATCTACAGAAGCACTTGGCACATTATTATTGTTGATGGTAGGTCTGTTGCAATTCATAATGACCCTGTGCAAAACAGAACAAAGCACTCCCTGCTCCTGAACTAGCCCCACGATTGGTCCTATGCCTGAGCCCATCGTTACACCCACTGTGTCAATCACCTCATTGAAGGCCTTTGTCTTTTTCACTGCCCCTCTACTTTACAGGGACTGGTCTGTCCTGACAACCTGCCCAAAGTCTGTAACGTGAAGTCTTACCATCATTGCCACTAAGGAGTACTTGGGCCATACTTCATCCTGGACAGATGTGTTTGTCCTTCGAGCAGTCCCTGGCACTATCAATGTTCTTCTCCAGCCCCACCATTCAAATGCATCGATTCTTCTTCAGTCTTCCTGATTCAATATCTAATTTCCACATGCATATAAGGCAATTAAAATACCCTTAGGTCAGGTGCAACTTAGTCCTCAAATTAACCTCCTTGCTTTGAAACACGTTAGAGAGGTCTTGCACAGCAAACTTACTTAATGAAACACAGTTTTGATCTCTTGATTGATGCTTCCATGAGAAATTATTGTGGGTCCAAGCAAGAAAAAGATCTTTGACAGCTTCAATCTTTTCTATTTTATGTTATTAGTTATTGGCCTAGTTGTCAGGATTAGAGTCTTCTTGGTACAGAGTGGATGCTAAATACATATTTATTAAATGAAATAATCATAGGGTAAGTCATATTTAAAGGCCATGTGATATTTAAGGAATTGCGATATATGGAAACAGCATGGTCAAAGGCATGGAGGTGGTTAAACATACTAAATCTGGGACAGTGATTGTCTAGAATAGTAAATAAGACAAAATACAAAATTAAAAAAAATTGCTGCCATTATATCAGAGTGATCCTATTGGGAAGGATAGAACAGCTCCTGTGGGTTCCCAAGACTGTAAATATTTATGGGAATAGAAAGTCTCATCTTTCTCCTCAGAACAGATGGTCACTTCAAACTTCTCACCTTGAAATTAGCAGATGAACGTGGAACTCACTATATCACCAAGTGTCCTATTAAATAATAGAAGTAGATAAAATGGCTAAATTGCCGTGAGTGCCTTCTAAGAATTTTTAACTTTCCTGTATCCTCGTTAAGTTTGAAGTATAATGTAAATAAAATTTAAATCAGACTTTCAAATTGTAGAACCATGTATCTAATGTGAATTCTCAAGAAACACAGCTAATGCCAGGGCCTTTCTGAGACACGGAATCCGAGTGTATAGTACGACCTCTTCGCAGTAGTAGATCAAAGGGAAAAAAGATGAAAAGATGGATATTAGAAATGAAAGTGTAACTCAGGTGATGCTTAAAAAATAGAGCATTTAGGAAAAAATCTAGATATATAATATCAATTTGGGGGGGAAATAAACTAAATCAAATACCAAAATGAATATCACTGGACCTGGAAAAAGAAAAACTTTTAAGGAATCTATATTTTGATGGACACTGTAACAAGAAATGAAAAAATCTAGTGAAAAGGTTGGAAGATATTTGACATTAACCGTACAAAACCTGTGAGGCAAATTTGATTAAAACGATGTTTGAGGCCATTTTAATCTATTCTGTCTATTATACCCATAGGGAAAAATGTCACTTTACTAGTTCTGTATGTTATTGAAATATAAAATCCTTGGGTAACAATAGTCATAGCCCTTCTTTATTTATTCATTGTAATGCAACCAGCATATTGGAAGCATTCACTGTAAATCTTAATAATAGATATAATGTTAATTGTAGTCATGTGCATATTGTTACATGTATACAATACATTTTCATAATGCATATAATATCTACAAATATAGATGCAATATTGTATAGAGAAAGCTAGAAAGGTGCTCTAACAGATAGATCATTAACCTTGGGTTTAAAAATGGATCAATTATCTAAAATTTTACATAGGATTATGTGTGTCTTTACGTTTTCCCTGGAGAAAACAAGCAGACTTTTCATTGTAATCTTGAAAGAATCTAGAAGCCCAAATAATAATGATTACTAAATTGACCACTGTCCCTGCTGGTCCAGGACTGAGAAGTTTCTGCAGGTGCAGGACTTTCAGTTTTAAGACAGGAAAAAGTCTTGGGCAAAGTGGCACAAGCTGTCATCATTTCATCTGTAAGGAAATTCAATGCCCAAAGATACTAATGCATGACTGCAAAAGCCGAGGTCTGACTATAGGGACCGTTCTATGTCCACATGCTTTAGTCTTTGCCTCTCATGGCATTTCTTTTTCTAAACTATTGAATGTGAAGTAGTTATCACAAACGACCAGATGTGGTTTGTAGCCTCAACAATAATCAACTGGCGATCAGTTTGTCCTAATGTGGGGGTTTATATTTTGTAGTGACACTGAAAGCTCTACCTCTGGTATTTCAAAAATCAGCGGGGTCACTCACAATGCAAAGGTTTCAGCAGAGCTTCCAGACGAAGACATCATAGTCTGGTGGCCCACAGCCAAACATTAGTCAACAACACTGCTATGGATCATAACAGAAGAGTGCTTGAAGAGTGGAAGGTGAACTCCTCGTTTGGAAGATACTCACCGTGCCTCAATATGGACTTGAGCAGCCAACAGCTGTGAAATTGGGGCAGGATGGGGCAATGTTTCATGCTCCTGTCAATGGGCTCACATAAAAACAGACTCTAAGGTGATTACTAACAACAGAAACAATGACAGCCTAAATGAATTTTGAACTACAAGTATTTAGAAAGGAACTTGGCATACCTAGAAAATTGTAGAAATGTCATTTGAAAGAAAATTTTAGCAAGTTTCTTACTGTTTACTATTTCAAATTCATCCACTTAACAGAAGCTTAAATTTTTAAACCACATTTCCACAACTGTCCAGTCAATTCTGACTCACAGCAACCCTATTGGAGAGCATAGAATTGTCCTACAGGGATGTCACAAAGCTGTCAGTCGTTAGGGAAGAAGGCTGCCACATCTTTCTCCTGTTGAGTGGTTGGTATGTGTGAACTACAGTGAGCATATTAACCACTGTGCTACCACACTCCTTAAATACTGGTTGATCGCAAGGTTAATTAGAGATGAACTGGAAATATACCTGTCACTTTTCTATCTAAAATGAATTAAATGCCTATTTTGCCTGGATTTCATTCTAGGAACTAATTTTCAGCTAAAATGCAAGTTTTAGAGCAAGTTTAAGCCATGTGATTTATTGCTGTTGATGGACTCATTTACGATGGCATCCTCTAAATCACATTTAATGGGGTAGAGTGCACGTCTTTCAACTTGTGGTTGATTTTTTTTATTATTCATAGAGAGGCTGTATCATGATAAATATTATCTTAGAGTAGTAGTTTGGTTGTTAGGCTGACATGCATGTGACAGTATAAGGTTTCAATTATCCACTTGCATCAATCAATCTTTTAGTTTTCAACACTGCTGCCTGCAGTAATGTCACAGCTTTTCTGTCAGACAGAAGAACTTTGCGGGAAATGTTATTCATTACAGCTGCAAATCTGTCACCGTGCCTGGCATGGCTTGTTAATGACAACATTTATTTCAAAGAGCCATGTTTCGCTTTGTTGCAGGAGAGTTGACTTTGTGATCGTAAAGTATAATGAAATGCCAAGAAGATGAAGTGAACAAAGTTTTCCAAAAATACACTAAAGCGATCCAAATCTGTTTTTATAAAAAGAATACATCTGCATTCATATTTTAATGCTCTTACTTGCATAGGAAAATGAGCACCATTGGAAACAGAAGGGCTGTATTACGTGATTATGGAGAAATCCAAAGATCGTTGTTCTCCTGTGTCGAGATAAGAATTTAAGGGTGCATATGTTAATAGACCGGGCCTGGAAAAAATTTTAATAATGTTGAGTAATGTTGCGTTTTTTTCCAAAAACCTTTCCTGAAATTTCACCATTACTAATGACCCATCATAGTGGTAACCCATCATTAGTAATAACTAATATTGTTACTAACTTAAGTGTGCTATTTAAGAATGCATGAGAGAAAGACATATGAGTCAGCACCATGTGCAATAGCAAAAAAAGATGGAAGGGGAAATTAGGAAGTTAATTGTGAACTGTGTCCATGGAAAGTCTGACATATCATTGCTTAGGAGTAAAAATAATACTACTGGCCCCAAAGCTGAAGTTTGATATTTGGCAGTAAATTACAAACACGACACCAACCCTCCCCTCCTTTTTTTTAATCTCCTCCCATCCAGTGTTAGAAAGTGAACTTTGTTTCTCTAATTTCTTGAATCAGAGCTGGGCTTGCTACTTGTTTCGACAAATAAAATATGAGATGTAGAGTTGAAGGATTCAAGTGTGAGTCACAAGAGGCCTTTCAGTTTCCTTTTGGTCTGTTGTAACCCAGCAGAACGTGGTGAACTACTGAAGAAACTCTGTTAATCTGAGATGTCAGCTGATCCACGTTAGGTCAGACAGCCACACAGCAGACACAGAATCATGAGGGAGCGCTGACTAGAATAGCCAAATCTGATATAGAGCAGCCAAGCTACCAATACACAGACTCTTGAGACCTTTGGGGTTTTAGTCTTAAAAATTGCTAGTTTAAACTAATATATGTTGTAGTGATTAATTATTTAGCCTCTTCCTGGGGTAAAACGAGAATCCTGAGTCAAATCATCGTTCTGGATCTGTCTTTTGTGGACCGTGTGGATTAACATGGGAGGACAGTACATGGAGATGAAGATTTTAATTTGTTCTTCGTCAGTGGATTGATGTTGTTGCTGTTTTGTTGTACAGTGTTGCTTGGTTTTGCTCTGTTTTGTTTTTATGCATGTTGTCTCCGCAGGCCTGTCTGGATAGGACAGGCTGGATGAACAATCTGGAGGAGAAAACAACGGGACTGACAGTTCCG
>NW_022107431.1:46596956-46623589 GCF_000313985.2 Echinops telfairi | reverse complement strand
AATGTTTTGAGAAACGATGTACAAATGCGCTTTACACAATTGATGTGTGTATGGATTGGGATAACAGTTGTATGAGCCCCTAAGAAAATGTTAGAAAAGAAAAAAAAAAAAACAAAAAAAAACAAACCTACAAACCAAATGGATAAATCTGAATCTCCTTTAAAATATCACTCTTTCTTACCTTTCATACTTTCAGTTTTTCATCATATTTTAGAAATAATAAAAAAATTCAAAGCAGCTTGAAATATGAGTTTTAAATAAAAATATTGAGAGAATCCCATTTCTCAACATTGCAACAAAAAAAAAAGATTATAGGTATCACACAGCTGTTGTGAGTTCTTGTGTTGGTTCTGATATAGTCACCTTACATACAATGGAAGAAAACACTGCCTACTCCTTTGCCATATTCACAATTGTTATATTTGAGCCCTTTCTTGCAACTAATGTGTCAATCCATCTCATTGAAGGCTCTCCTCTTTGTTGCAGTCCTTTACCAAGCTTGATGTCATTTCCAAGGACTGGTCTCTCTCGATACCATATCCAAACTATATGAGATGAATCCTCAACCTTTGTGCTAGGGCTGGTTGACTAGAGAAACAAATCCAGTTGTACTCATGTGTAAGAAAGAGTTTCATATCAATAAGTAATTTTACATGCCCCACCCCCTGCCCCAAAAAACAAGCAGAAGAAAGCTCCACTGGGCATAGCTTTCATAGAACACATTTTCCCCACTAAACAAGCATCAAGCAACCCTCTCTGAGTTAGTGCACTCAGTGGCATTCCCTAGGAAGGTTCTCTCTGATCACAATGAATTGTTTCATAAAAGCAGTTTCATTCAAACCATGTTTTTTGTGATGGCTAATTTAAGAGAATAGTGTGCTGATGTGAAATGGTGTTTCCTGATCAAAAAAGTGCTGCAGAGACTGTTGTGATGTTGAACACAGCTACAAGGACAGCACGATGGAGAAAATTCAAGTGTAGAGTGGTTTCTATGTTTCAAAAAAGGTGAAATGTCGATTGATGACAAATGTCATTCTGGACATCCATCAACTTCCCAAAGGGTTGAAAATGTTGACAAAATTCATGCACCTGTGCTCAAAGGCTGACAACGGACCATTGAAGAGATGGGGAAGTTATCTGCACTATCTTGGAACTTGGTTCAGAAAATGTTAACAGAAGATTTGGGAATTAAAAGAGTCACTGAGAAATTTGTGCCTCGGGTACTGAATGACCATTAAAAAGAATGTTGAGTAGAAACATGTCATGCTTTGAAACGACAGCTCCAAAATGACCCAGATGTTTTTTCCAGGGTCATTCCTGGTGAGGAAACAGGGTGCTATTCTTACAACCCTGAAAGCAAACATAAATCTTGCCAGTGGAAGACACCATCATCAACTTGCCCCCCAAAAGCTTATCAAGTGAAATCAAAGATCAAGATAATGCTCATTTTTTTTTATATGAGGGTAATAGTGAATTTGGAGTTCATTCTACCAGGTCAGACTGTTCTTCAAGTTTTCTATTTAGAGTTTCTGTAAAGATTGTGTAACATTGTGTGACAAAAAAGCCTGATTTGTGGTGGACAGGGTACTGGTTTTGCCACCACGACAACACTCCTGCTCATGTGACTATTTCAGTGCACAAGTTTTGGGCGAAAAGCAGCATTCCTCTCTTTTACCATGAATCTCACTCTCCTGATCTCACTCCTTGTTAGTTCTTTTTGTTTCTGTGAATGAAGAGGGCCATGAAAGGATAGTGATTTGACGATGTAGAAGAGGTGAAGAAAATAAACTAGGGAGGTGCTGTCAGCCATCCAAACAGATGAGTTTGAAAAATGTTTCCAAGAATGGATTCAGAGATTTGACAAATGTATTAGGTGTAATGGAGAGTACTTTGAATGTGATGAAGTTGTTTTGTAAAAAAAACTTAAACACATAGCTCTGAAAAAATTCCAGTTTTTTTTTTTTTTTGTACCCGCTAGTATATTAAGAAAACATCCCAGCCCAGTACAACTCTTGTCCATAAGTCTAGTACTAGTCCACAAGTCCCTCTTCAGACTCACACAGCCACATGTGGTGATGCAGAATGCAGGAAGATGACTAGATGATGGGTTCAAAGCATGTGGATCCCGTGGCGGTGGCTCTGCGGCAACCAGGGGCAGCCAGCTGGAAGGTTAAGGCAGAGACTGGGGTGAGGTTCCCAGAACCCTTCTTAGGGGAAGGTCAGGCCCATCAGGAGGCACCATCAGACTGTGACCTGATTGACAGGTTGAATACCACCCCTACACTTTTATATATCTTTAAGTGAACATTAAAATATATAATTACCATAACATCCTTGCTTGTAAGGAGTATTCTGTCTGTACTTCTTTCAAGACAGATTTATTGGTTCATGGGGCAGTCCATGGTATTTGTAATATTTTTCATAGAAATATTAACCTAGAAATGCATAATATCTTTGTTAAAATTAAGTATCTTGAAGCATACAGTTGCTCTTTCCTGTCATGTCTATTTTCAACTAATTAATCTCAGTGTAAACCTCTAGATACTAATGATTTTCCAAAAACCTTTATGATTCCCTTCTATTTATACTTAAAAATCCTAAACTCACTTGCAAGATAGATAGACACATCAGAGTATTTGTTGCTTTCTGACGTTCCTAAAATTTGTCATGTCATCTTGTTTTCGTATATGAGAAGTCTTCAAAAAGTTCATTGAAAACTGGAGTTAAAAGATAAGGGACTTTCTTCTGGGAATGCCTTAGAACCCTGGTGGCATAATGGTTATGTGCTGGGCTGCGCGCAGCCAGGTCAGCCTTTCTAAACCACCAGCCCTTCCACTGAAGGAAGAGGCGGCTTTCTACTCCCATAACAAGAGTTACAGTCTCAGACATCTACAGTGGCAGTTCAGCCCTGCCTTCGAGGGGCGCTATCAGCTAGAATCAGCTTGATGGCAGTGAATAAGTCATCTTTAAGTATAGGATTTCATCCCTTCACCTGGTTAACAACTTCTGATTTTTTCAAAGCTCACTTGATATGGCATATGCTTTTAAAGACTTTTCTATGTAATCTAGTTAGAGATATTTGTTGCATTGTTATCTTTTACACTTTCTATTGCATTTAATTATGCTTTTATGTACAGGGTTGCTTCTTCTTCTAAATCCTAAGATATAAGAGAAAGTTTGAAAAATTACAGAGAGCAAACCAGCATTCAATTCCCTGTCTTGAATAATGACACACATCTTATTCACATGGAAGAAAAGAGAGAGTATGATTGGTTCACATTTTAGGTACTACCAAAGGAGTTTTCTAAATAAGTTCAGAATTGATGAAATCTGATGGATAAAATCTTTCTTTTCACTAGTTTGCCTTCCCAAGAGATACCCTAACTGAACTGATGTAGTAGGAGGGAAAGCAAAGCCAAAGCCCCGCATATGAAAAGGCGCAGCTCATCCAGCATAACCCTTAGCAACACAAGATTCTTCCTTCTATCAATAGACAGCGATACAAGCCTAAAGGAAATCTCATTGGTCTTAGCAAATACGCATATGCTTATAGGAGATCTTGAAGCCATTTAAAGCCAGATTATTATTGATCATTGTGTCATTTTCCAAGAGCATTGAATCTCTCAAAGATTTTCTTGCAGAAAACTGGACACGTTATATAATTGTTGTTTACTAATTTTCCTGGGAGCAAAGCATGAACTCACTTTGTCTAGACATGCTGATTGTAATCCATCAAGCAATGATTAAAGAGTAACACTCTTCTCCATTATACATTGAGAATGTTAAAGAGACCCTTGAATAACAATGAGAATTCTTGATCATGGAATGCAAAGGGGCAGAGTCTATCATAGATTTCCTGCGAAACAAACGTTTTGTAAGAACTCATCTGTGAAAGGAAAATGGTAGTCCTCATTCATAAGTAAAATATAATGAAACAACAATCAAGTGATCAGAAAATGTTACTGAAGAATTTAAAATTAGATTCCATACCATATAATCTTGAAAATAATGCAAGTATTTCAAGGCAAATCTTTATGTGAAATAGATCAATCTATATAGATGTTTTTATATGCTTATAATTTGTCTATATAGATATAGATGTAGATATAGGTTATAGTAGACGCAAACAGAACTATAGATACACAAGGAGGTTTCAAAAAGTTCATGGTTTTTTTTCATGAATATTTGAAATCCTTTCAACTCACTGACATTGAGCCAATTTTGACCTAGAGTGACCCCAGATTATATGTATATCTATATATACAGATCTCCACCTGAATTAACTATGTCATCCATTTATCACTGATATTGTATATTACCACATCAATACACTCATTTTAATGTATTTATTTACTCATATTTGATTCTACTTGAATGCCTTTTCATACGCATTTTTGGTGTCTTCTACTGAATTTTAATCTCCTTAAGAGGATAAATATTCCTTTTAGGTCTTTTGTTGCCATCAAAACTGACTGAATGTCCGTGCAACCCAAATCAATAATTTATTGATTGAAGAAGGAATGCCAGAGAATGCAAATGGCTAGTTTATATTATTCTTCTGTCATATAATTCATCATTTTATGAAGTTGAACTATCCTCCGAAAACTTTGCTCAAATAGTCAGTTACTCTCCAATAACAGTCTCCTCACACCCATCCTGCCAAAGCTAATGGAGCTCATGCCTCTCAGCTCACAGCAGTCATCCTCTATGCATCTCAGCTACCCCTTGATTTTCTGCCAAGCACCATGCATTGCTGTATTTATTGTATTTTCTTAAGTTGGCATTAACTTGCAAACTATTTATCCTTTCTTTAATGTATTGAAAAACCTCTTGAGTGAAGAAAATAAGTCTTATTCAATAATACATTTTCCACAGTATTTTTTTCCATTGTGTTTTCAAAGTCCACAAAGGGGTTCGATAAACATTATTGATGCTAAAAACAAAGAGTAAAAGCTGATGAATCCACTTGCCACTTTTATTTTCTTAAATCCTTACCTTGTTTATATTTCCAATTGTGCCCTTCTGCCTTTGTTGAAGTATGTTTATTAGAAGATGAAAGATGCTCTAGTCCCTAAATGTACTTATATTTCTACAACCTGCCAATAACAAACAAACAAAAAAACACTCCTAGTAATGAAATGAGAATTATGTCATGACTGAGAAAAAGGATTTTTAAAATATTGAAGAAATTTTTGCGAATGGCACATTGAGGTGGTGTTCTTAAAGATGTCAGGATCAAGATGCAGGATAAAGATTTTTTTAGAGATACCTCCAAGGTTTTGCTGGAGTCTGTTGTGGTGCACTCTTTGCACAACAGAGTTGGTGGTGCACTCTGAAACGGGTTGAATGACAGGTATC
Organism: Echinops telfairi; assembly: GCF_000313985.2. NCBI lineage: Eukaryota > Metazoa > Chordata > Mammalia > Afrosoricida > Tenrecidae > Echinops > Echinops telfairi. The sequence continues at coordinate 46,618,231 of NW_022107431.1, read as the reverse complement.
CGCTGTCAACCAGACCATTTGAAAAGGAAGGACAGTCCTGCCAACTGTCAGGACCAGAGGCAATGCCAAATCACTTGACAGATTGCTGACAAATTGTATTACTGCAATTTAAAACATCTCACTAATTCATACAAATTGGGAATTGGCCAGCCTGAAAACTCAGACATCTGAAGCACTTAAGTAATATTTGTAAGAAATGCAACTTAATATATTTTAGGTTTTAGTATTGCACACATTTGATTAAAAGATTTCAGAGAATATCTGTAGTTATGATCAGATTAATTATTTAGTAGAATTTTATAGTATGTCTATAAACACAAGAGGAATTTTGGTGAACATCATCCAAAGCAGTTGCAACACTACACTGACAGGAAGTTGCCAGAGGTTCAGGCTGGATTCAGAAGAGGATGTGGAACAAGGGATATGATGTAATTGGGGATGTCAGATGGACTTTGGCTGGAAGCAGAGAATACTATAAAGATATTTACTGTGTTTTAATGACTATGCCAAGGTACTTGTCTGTGTGGATTGTAACAAACTATGGATAATTTTGAGAACTGAAATTCCAAAACACTACATTGTGTTCCTGCAGAACTTGCTCATGGGTGAAGAGGCAGTTGTGCAAGCAGAACAAGGGAATACTGAATGTTTTAAAATCAGGAAAGATGTGCATCAGGGTTGTATCCTTTCACCATACTTATTCTATCTATATGCTGATAAAAGCATCAAAAAATCTGAATTATATGAAGAAAAATACAACATCAGGATTGGAGGAATGCTAATCAACAATCTGAAGTAAGCAGATGACACATCTTTGCTTGGTGAAGGTTAGGAGAACTTGAAACAAGTGCTAGTGAAGACCAAGGATTGTAGCCTTCAGTAATCATTACAACTCAATGTCACCCAGATCCTCACAGCTGGACCACAGGTAACAGCATGATAAATGAGGAAAAGGATTGAATTTGTTAAGGATTTTGTGTTGCTTGGATCCACAATCAATGATCGTGGAAGCAGCAGTCAAGAGATCAAAAGACACCTTGCACAGGGTAAATCTGCTGCACAAGATCTCTTTAGAGTATTGAAAAGTAGGGAGGTTACTTGAATAATGAGCATGTGAAAGTTGGACATTGAATTAGTAAGAACAATTAATTGATGCATTTGAATTGTGGTACCATGGCCTGAGAGTACCAAGGACTTTGAAGAAGTACAACAAGAGCACAGTTTAGAGGCATTGGTGGTAACGCTTTCTCTTACATACTTTAGCCATGTTTTCAAGAGAGACCACCAATTCCTGGAGACGGACATGGTGTTTAGTAAAGGATAGGAAAAGTGAAAAAGAGGAAGGCCCTCAACCATGTGGATTAACACATGGCTGCATCAATGGGCTCAAACCTAGGGCCAATTCTGAGGATGGCATAGAACCAGGAAATGTTTCATTCGGTTGCACATAGGCTTGTTATGAGTTAGCACCAACTCGATGGCACCTAACAACAACAACAACAACAAAATTCTCTCAATTTTTTTAAGGAGTTTAATATGAAACAAAAAATGCAAAAATGACTCCTTCAAAAATAAATGATATTTGTTAACAGAAACATACTATTTTCACATATGTCTGATGATTTTAGTTGCAACACTGGAAATAACTTGAATGTATTATTTTTATTTTATACAAAAAAAGTAGTAGAGACATTGGCAGCCATGTGCGGGTCTAGAAGAAAATGACAAGGCAATTAAAAAGACAATCAACATCCCACATTTTTTAGAAACTGGAGAAATTTAGTGTAGGAAACAATAAAATTGGGATTGACTATAATATCTCGAACTATTGTGCGGATGACTAATTAGATGTCTTAGCTTGGGCTACAGAGAGCAGACAGAACAAATGAGTAAAAGTGTGTGTTGGGCAGATAAAAAAACTTATATGAAGACTTAAAAATTTTAAACAGGATTATTGTCATATATTTCAAATATATAATTCACTAGTTTAATCATATTAATAAGAACTATACAATCATCTCCACAATGAACTTTAGAAACATTTACTTCCCATTTATTGAAGGGGCAGCAACAGGGATATGCAGGCTATTATAAAGGATTTTTAAACATGAACTAAGATTCTTTTAAGTAGTGCATCATGGCTATTATATAGTTCTTGTATTTTTCATTTATTAGGAAAAGTCATACTTGCTATTTCAGATGGTGAAAGAACTGAAGAGAAATTCAAGACTTGGGTTGCAGTATTGAAGGACTCAACGGGATAAAACAATGAATGATGCAGAAAGCATCAAAAGATGGTAGAAGGCGTACACAGAGTCACTGTGCCAAAAACAATTGGATGACTTTGCACCATTTCAATAGATAGCATGTGATCAAAAATTGATGATATTGAAGGAATGAGTCAAAATTGGAATGGAGGCACTAATAATAAACAAAGCTCCAAGATTTAAAAGAATACCACTTTGAAATGTTTCAACAAATTGATGTAGTGCCAGAAGTTTTCACTAACTTATGCTGTGTTAGTCCTGGTTGATTAGAGAAACAAATTCAGGGATACTCAGATATGTATAGGAAAGAGTTTGATAACAAAGAGCAATTATATATTGAGAAAACATTCCGGCCCAGTCCAGATTAAGCTCATAAGTCCGATATTTGACCATCTTTTCAAATTTCTCTTCAGATTCACACAGCACAGGCAATGATGACAAATGCAGGAAGATCACAAGGCAGTGGGTGAAAAGTCTTGTGGAAGCATCTCAGCACTGGTGCAGGTCTCCATGTGGCTCCTATAGCCCCCCAAGTGTGCCCCTCAACAGGAAGGTGAAGCAGACACAGTGTGTGGGCCACATCCTGGGAGAAAGGGAGTAAGTTCCCAGAATCATCAGGCTGTGACCTGATTGACAGGCTAGATCACACCCTATACTTATTTATCAAGTTATCATGAAATTATGTAACTACCACATATGCCAAGAAATTTGTAAGACCACTACCTGGCCAACACACTGAAAGAAATTCATACCTAAGCCCATCCAAAATTACCGTGATCCAGCAGAGCACAGAAATTATCAATAAATATCATTAGTATCAAATGAAAATAAAATTTTTCTAAATATAATTTTAAGTGGTTGTATTTTACAAAGACAGGTAGTTATCAGAAATTCAAATCAGATTAAGAAGACGACACACAATGAGGACTATCAATCCTGCTATCATCTGGAGCTTGGTCAAAAGCTGAGAACAACAGAAAGATATTAACATGTGTTTCACTGACAACAGGAAAGGCATTGGAATGTGTAGTTCATAACAAATTATTGATTACAGTGCAAAGAATGGAAATTCCAGATCACTGAATCATGCTCATATGTAAGCTATCCACAGACAAAGAGACAGTCCAACAAAAGGGGCTAATGTGTGGTCTGAATCAGGAAAGGTGTGTGCCAGGACTACATTGTTTCACCATACTCATGTCATCTACATGCTGGGCAAATAATTCAAGAAGCTAGCTTATATGGAAAAGAACACAGCATTAGGGCTGAAGGAATATTTATTAACAACTGTGATATGTAGATGACACACCCTTGCTTGCTAAAAGCTAAGCAGATTTGAAACATTCATGATAAAGATAAAAAACAACAGCCTTCAGTATGAACTATATCTCAACAAAAAGAAAATCACAGCTGGATCAGTAAACAAATCATGATGAACAACGAAAAGATTAAAATTGCCAAGAATTTCATTTTTCTTGGATTCATAGTCAAAGCCCATGGAAGAAGTAGTCAAGAATACAGAAATGTAATCAATGGAAAAATCTGCTACAAAAGTTCTCTTTAAAGTCCTAGAAGCTAAAGGTTTCACTTTAAACATTAATTTGCTCTTGACACAATCGTGGTGTTTTCCATGGTCTCTATGCCTGGCAAAGATGGACTATCAATTATGCTGTTGGTGAAGAAGGTTGACATAACTACAAGAATGTGCAAATCTGTTTCAAAAGAGTATAACTAGATTGCTCTTTATTTAATTAATTTTAATAATTTTATTGGGAGCTCTTACTGATATCATAATATTAAATAGTTCAATCACTTCAAGCAGTATTGTACAATTGCTACCACAATCAGTTTCAAAGCATCTTTCTTTCTTCTTGAACTCCTTGATATCAGCTCTCCTTCATCCCTCCTTTCCAGAGCTGATCCCCTCCCTCCCCAACCCAACCCCCTAGAAACCCTTATTTATTTATTTTTCTCCTATAATAGTTTTTTTTGCCACATCTTACACAATCCACTATATCCATTCACATATAATTCTATTGTTTGATCCCATCAAGGGAGCTATACAGACATCAATGCTTTCACTTCCTATGTCTCTCCTTCTCCTTCCCCCTCTCTTCCTGTCCCCTCTCCAGTTACTATTTCTGAAGGGTGAGTTATCTTTGTGTGGTACAGCACTAATGAACCACATAACTATCCTGTAGTTCTCTAATATTTCTTCCCCTTACTGTTATGGTTTTTATTTGTTTTACCTTATCAATCATGTCAGATTTGCTTATGTGTATTTGTGTATTTAAGATTGTACAGTACATGAAAACCAAGATATATCACTCTTTAGAAGTAAGAATGGTGACACTTTGTCCCTATACATTTTATCGGGGGGACCAGTCCCTGGAGCAGAACTTCATGATTGGTGACATGTCTGTGAAAAAGAGGAGGACCTTCTAGGAGATGCAGTGACTCACTGACTGCTACAGTGAGATCAACCACAGGAATAACTATGAGGATGGCACAGGGCTGGATGATTGTTGTTGTTGCCGGTGTTCTTTTGTATGTATGGTTGATATGAATTGGAGCTCACTCAAAGGCACCTAACAATGGCAACAACTACAAATTGATATTTATCAGACTTCCCTCCATAATTTTAGGTTTACCCTGGCTTAAAATTAGAACTTTCATGTTCAGTTCTCACTCTCAACTGATTTGAGTGCCTTATGCCATCTGCATCTTTACTCCTCTATTACCTATGCGTGAGCCTGAAAAACCTTTGAGAGTAGGGCTTATGATAGCTTATCTCTGGCTGATTTTAGGAAAGAACAGGAAGTCCATTTCAGACTCCAGTTCCAAGAGGGTTGAAATCTAGCTTTACCAATAATTAATTTGTTATTTTATTAATAAAGAGAGTATTAAGCTGGAGGATAATATAGTGGTTAAGAGCTATCCTGCTGGGTTTTAAACCTAACATCTCTGTGTTCCTTTTCTCCAGCCCTGTTAAAATGGAAGCACAATGATAAAAACCTGTGATAAAGTTCTTTTTTCTGATTTTAAACCTGATTCTAATTTTGTATGCTGAACAAATAACTCAGAAACTGGACTGTATGAAGGATGTGATATCAAAATCGAAGGAAGATACATTAACAGCCCGTGAATTGGGGATCACAGAAACTTCCTCGCTGAAGATGAAGAGGGTTTGAAGCACTTACTAACAAGTACTAACGACTACAGCTGGCAGTGTGGATCCCACCTCAACACAAAGGAAGCAAAAACCCTTACACCCAGACTAAGAAGCAACATTATGACAAATAGAAGAGACTCACGGTGTCAAGGATTGTATTTTACCTGTAGGCACAACAAACACTCATGGAAGCAATAATCAAGAAATAAAAATGACACATTATATTGGACAAACCTGTAACAAAGGACTTCCTCAAAATGTTAACAAGCAAAGATGTTATTTAAAGACTAAGGTATAACTGAGAAAATCCATCGCATTCTTAATGGTCTCCCGTGCAGAGACATTTGGGCATTGCAAAAGGGTATCAAAGAGGAATGGGCCCATTTGAATTCAATTGCCGTCAATGAATATGAAATCTATCATGCACATCCATAAGGAGGAACCGACTTTTAAAAACAATGTTCAGTCAGAATGCTTCATAAAGTAAGGATAGTGAGGCTTCATCTTACATATTTTGGACCTGCTCTTAGGAGGGCCAAATCCCTAGAGAAAGACCTCATATTTGGTAGAGTAGTGGGCTGACGAAAACGAGTAAAAGACTGAAGGAGATAGATTGACACCAGAGGCTGCAATTCTTGGTTCGATCATACCTGCTCTGGTGAAGATCGCACAAGACTTGGCAATATTTGTTCTGTTATCAATAAGGTCACGATGCTTTGGAGATAATTAACTGTGACACATAACATAAAATAGAGAGAATACTATCATGTCAGCCACAAAGAATGTCACTTCTTTGCAGTCTTTGTACATTGCTTATGTTGCTGCTCACATATTTTTACCACTCTAGTGGTTAAGACTTTTAACATGAAAACATGCACCTGATTGTCATCTAATGAGTTGAGGAATTCCTAGGTTGCTGAATAGTTTAAAGGAATGGAGAAGATGGGTTAACAAACACATATATCTATGCATTTTTGGTTTCAAAACCACACTGCAAGTGATGTATGTAAGCTCTGTGAAAGCCTTGGGGAACTCAGCCTTAGCTTCAAAGGCTCCAGGGAAGTTATGGTTATAGTAAATTCAAAGGTTAATGCTAAAAGGAATAAAAAGGGGAAAAATGAGTGTGGAAAATAGCTAACTCCATAACTTCAAAGGAAATGAGCAGGCAAACATTAGTCAATGAGGAAATACACATCAATGGGGTCCGAACATTCTGCCTTGGAAAGTGAATGAAGCCAAAAGTGGACTCTTCCCTTTATTGAGTTTTGGTTCTTCTGGATTCCTCTTGATCTGTTGATGGCTATTTTTAATAGCTTTCAACATTTACCTGTAAAACATCTATCTATCTATCTATCATCTAACATCTATCTATCTATCTATCTATCTATCTATCTATCTATCTATCTATCATCTATCATCTATGTATCTATGTATCTATCATCTATGTATGTATGTATGTATGTATCTATCTATCTATCTATCATCTATGTATCTATGTATCTATCATCTATGTATGTATGTATGTATCTATCTATCTATCTATTTAAAGTCTGTGCTTCAACCTGAAAGAGAAGAGGTATCCAGTCTGACCGTGACCTGGGCATGAAAGAGAATGGGCCTGATAGGCACACCATGCAATGTGATGACTCATACACATATGGTCAGTTAGGACACCAATTACTTCTTACTCTTTTAGAAAAGATTTATTTTAAATTTCAAATGACTTTTTCTCCATTAGATGCACACACACTCACACTCACATACACATATATGCAGACACATGGACTTCAAAACCTTTGTTGAAATGGAATTAAAAGAACAGAGTTTTCAAGTACCCCATATGTGTTTTCTTTTTATATAAAATGAATGACATTAAATATGAGTTTTTATTGATAATTTTTGCCTACAGAAACTCCTAATGATCATGAATTGATTTGCATCTTTATGGAATTTAATATATATATTCATCTCTCCATGGGTGTGTTGTGTACACATTCAAAGACACTTAAGTAATGAAACGGCACTAAGATTCTATTTGCAAACTCTTATTTTTTCACTTTGAAATAAAAAACGTGCAATGATATGCACCTTGTTAATTCCTCCTCAATTTAGGAAGCTGTACAATGGGAAGGGAGTATAGATGACTCTTACCTGTAGAAAATGCTATTGAAATAGAGACTTATTGATACACTGGTCATTACTTAAGTAAATTCTCTTTTAGACAGTTCTTAATATTATCATGTATGTCTGGAAATATGTTTTTAAAAGTTCATGCTTTGTTGCCAGATACAAAGGTCTGATTGACTGGACAGGAGAAATGTAACTCAGGCATTCACCAGCATGTTTGGTCACAGACATGAGAAAAGAACAAAGAATGATTTTTGTTCCAATTCTTTCTCCATTTCCTAAATTGTAACTTTGTAGAACTCATTTAGTTTACCTGGACTTCAGGGATTTTATTTCTATAATGAAAGAAGAATATCTGCCTTATATGATAGAGGCAAAGATGAAATGTACTCACATATTTGAAAGACATAGGGTTGTGCTTCTCCCATATGCGTGGAATAATGCCTGCTCTATTAGTTATCACAGCAATGATAATGATTGTTCTTGTCAAGACAGCAAGGTGAGGCTTCTTTGTAGATGATTTTGAGGCACAGAAACCCCACATTGAGAACTCTGCTAGCCTTCCCCAAATTGTCTCTCCATTTGCATCCTTTTATCGATAATAAAACTGTTGGTGCCCAGTTATCAAAAGATACAGCATCTGGGGCCTTAATGGCTTGAAGGTAAACACGCGGCCATCTAGCTTAGAAGCAACAAGCCCACAAGGAAGAAGCACACCAGCCTGTGTGACCATGAGGTGTTGAAGGGATCAGGTATCAGGCATCAAATAACAAAAAATCATATAATTGTAAATGAGGGGGAATGCAGAGTGGAGACCCAAAGCACATCCCCTTTCAGAAGGGTCGCAGGGAGGAGACGAACCAGTCAGCATGCAGTGTAGCAACAATGAAGCATTAAACTTTCCTCTAATTCTTAAATGCTTCCTCCCCCACAGTATCATGATCCAAATTCTACCTTACAAATTCAGCTAGACCAGAGGATGTACACTGGTACAGATAGGAACTGGAAACACAGGGAATCCAGGGTGGATGATCCCTTCAGGACCAGTGGTGAGAGTGGCAATACCAGAGGGTGGAGGGAAGGTAGGTAGAAAGGTGGAATCGATTACAAGAATCTACATATAACCTCCTCCCTGGGGGACAGACAACAGAAAAGTGGGTGAAGGAAGACGTCGGCCAGGGTAATAAGACATGACAAAATAATAATTTATAAATGATCAAGGGTTCATGAGGGAGGGGAGAACAGGGAGGGAGGGGGGAGTCAAATTTGAAGACCCAAGTACCCTCACTGATATAGGTTAAACAGGAGGTAGTACATGAAACCGCCATGTTGTCATGAGGTGCTGCAAGTCCGTTCTAATTCACAGACACCCTCTGCACAATGGAAGGAAGCACGCCTCAGTCCTCTGTCACCCCACAACTGTGGCATTTGAGCCCATTTGCAGTCACTGTCAATCTATCCGGACAAAGACCTTCCTCTTTTTCACTGTCCCTCCACTTTATCAAGCATGTTGTTCTTCGCCGGGAACTGATCTTTGTACATAACATGCCCTCATATCAAATATATTGACTGTATTTTTTCCAAGATATATTTATTTGCTCTTTTGCCAGTTCATGTTATATTCTTCAAGAGCATCATAATTCGAATGCACCAATTCTTCCTATTTAATGTCCAACTTACACATGTATGAGATGATTGTAAATAAATAGGCAATTTAGAAAAAAATGTTCATAAGTTTTTAATCCTATCTCTTAAAATTTTAATGTTCATTTCTCCATATTTGATAACGGAGTGCATTAATGTGTTGTCTCCCAATGTAGGCATTACTTTACAAGCATTTAAAAGTTCCAACCTTTCTAGCAATAGAATAGAGATTTGGGGCTACTACTCTAGCCAATGAAATTTGAACAGAAATGGCATGTCTCGTGGAAAACTCCTGCAGCTTTCCCCGTCTCCCCACAACTGCGGAGGTGATGTGGTGGCTGGCATGTTGAGCTGCTCTCTCTCTGCAAGGTCAGCGGTTGGAACCCACCTGTGACCCTCCGGAAGGAAGAGTAGGCATGCTCCTCCCGTGAAGATGAAGAGCCCCAGAAACACCTAGCGGCAGCTCTGCTCTGCCCTACAGACTTGACATGAGTCGGAATTGCCTGGATGGCATTGTGTTTGCTTTTTGTTTCTGAGGTCTGTTTTGTTTTTGTTTTTGTCCCTCTCCTCCTTATATAAGATGATTTACACTTGACGGTTCTCCTAAAAGATGGCAGTTTGAACACACCCATTCATGCCATGAAAGAAAGAACCATTTCTGTCATTGTTCGGTCTCATAAAGATGACAGGCTAGAAACCCTATGGAACAATTGTCTCTACAACACAGACAGTTTCCAAGGGTCAGATGCGACTTGAGGGCGAAGGGCTTCTGTGTTTTTCTTCGGGTCTGGAAGGCAGTGCCTCCGTCAACATAGGAGGGCCTTTGCAACATGGTGATATCTCCCTCAGCATGACAGTTTCCACATCATTGGAGAGGCTACATCAGCATGCGGAACCTCCTTAACATGGCAGGTCCCCGATCAAAATGCAGGAAACGTCACTGGATGATGGGTTTTCATTTGTCCTGGCAAAGCCTTTATCCCAAGGGGCAAGCCCCCTGCTATTCTACATGTATTATGTTCTGTGGCTGAGAAATAAACTTGTGGTGTATGAAGCTCCTGTTATGTTGAGGTGTGAGATAGTTAAGGTCTATTGTGCCAACCTGGCCGATAAACACACGTGGGATTAGTTGATGGGCTGAGAGATAAATGGCTCATCCTTCTAGTTCTCGGGTCTCTTGTTCTCTGCTGGTCGGACCAGTATGTGGCTGCCTTAGCTGGCAAGGTTCACTTCCTGAGAGATATCCCTGAGGAGAAGCCACATGGACCTACCCCGATGCAGCCCTGGGTGCTGGAGCACCCATGTGGTGACCCCTGCCAGCGCTGAGATGCTTACACTGCCACTGGATACAAAGACTTTCTACCCACTGGCCTGTGACTGTCCTGCATTTCGGGGTCATTGTGTGTGTTTTGTGAGTTTGAGAAGGCTCGTAGATCAGTGTCAGACATATAGGCTAAATCAGACTTTTGGGCCTGAACTAGACTGCATTGGCATGCTTTCTGAATGTACACTTACCCTATATAAAACTCTCTCTTATACATAAATGAGTTTCTGTGGATTTGTTTCTCTAATTTGCCCAGACTAACACAAGGTGTTTGCAGCATGGCAAAATACTGGAGCAATGTATTAGATAACCTGTATTAAAGTAATGAAAAGTCACCGGTGGCAATGATCATGAATAAAACAAACAAAAATCTCACCGTTTGATTCTTCCATCAGAAAGAACGCAAAATCTGTAGGTAGATGATTTCAGCTTTCTGATATATATATCTGGGCTAATACAGCTGTGGGGGAGTCTAACAATGACTAACACAGTGACAGCAATGATATTAGCATACATAATAGCACACTGTTATATTGTAGAAGTTGTAGAGAAGTCCAAAAACAACTAGTGATGACAGCAATAGTAATTGCATATATCACAGATCGATACTATGGAATTTACTATGTTCTGTTCCAGATTCTGCATAAACTAGCTCAAGACCAGAACCAGGATTCATTGGCTTCCATGTTGGTGATTTGTTGTCCTTCAACTGTTGCCATCATCTCTACTTCTGAGACGGCATGTTGCTTTTCTGAGGAGCATTTTGTAGATGTTCTGTGATTGGGCAAGAAATTCTGGTCAAATAAAATGATTTCTAATTTATTTGGTTTTCATTTTGCACATCAAGAATGTTGTTACCTTCTTTTTGAAAGCTGATAGGAAAAGAACACTAATTCTATTTTTAAAGTATTGTGAGTTAAATGACTAATTCTTGCCCAAAGACAAGGAAAGTAATTTCACTGTGCCAATTTTTAACACTCTTCATGTAATCTATTTTGATAGTGCTGCAGACGTGGTTTTAATTCTGCCACAGTACATTTGTTTTCTCATTTTCTTATTCTAGTAGCAGCTTTAGATGAGACACCATTTCTAGGAATCTAACTCCATTATCCTCGATTGTCCTTGACTGTAGTTGAGGATTTTAGCAGAATTTTATTTTTTTAAAAATGACTATGAAGAGAATATATATAGTAATAATAAATCTTGAAAGGTATGTGTTTGTTATTTTTCCAGTAACCATCAAAAGTATTGCTCTTCCTCTGACATAGATAACTACATGCTTCTCTGATACACAAATGTGTTCAGATCTGGAGTCTCCTGTCTCTTATCTGAAATGATAGTCCAGGTCTCACTGAGGAGCAAAACCTTGGTGAAGGAAAAAAAACCTTAAAATAAATCTTTTTCAAAAACTCTTTTGATGATTTTCCTTCTTGTTGGCTTTTCTTTAATTCCAAAGCATGGTGATTTTTAAAATCTAGCTTATAATTTTTTCAAGGTTTAAATCAGAGAGTGAATTTTCTTTTCCTTTGAAGTAATAGTGGCTGCTGTGATTTTATGGTTTGTTGGTTCTAATGGTGATTTTCTAACCCCTATTTTTGGTGTATGGAAATTGTACAAATGGCTTTTTGCCTGTAATTTGTTCCACATAATAATCCCTGATATCACACCAGGAAATTTCTATGTAATGCAAATTTTGATGTTCAATTATTTATTGCATATAAATTTTCTATCAGAAAAGGATCAACATGCTGAAGCCACTAATGCTGGTCTAATAGAAAGTTAATGGCTTATACCAACTGATTTTGCAAGAACAAAGGGGCATGCTAACCTTGGTGACAGTGTGCAATTAGCCAAGTGCCTCGGGAATAGATTTTCCACAGGCCACATTAAGTCTGAAAAACTACAAAGGTGGCAACTTCTTTCTCACCCATATTCCTTATTGGATTATCATTGTTAGACCTGCAGTGAGGTGGAGTTGAAAATCAGTTGCACACTTGCGAGGGTATGAGTCATTTGAGACAAGTCGTCTACTCAGGAGCAAGTACCTAATACTAGGATATTGTTCTGGCGCAGGAAGTATACATAATATGACTATCTAGAGATACCATTGCTCTACTTTTTCTAGTTTGAACATTAGATCTGAGAAGGAACCATCCTGATTCGTGATTCAGACTCAAATGATTGGCTCTTGGAAACATGTCAGCATTAGCTCTACTTCCTTTTGTTTAATAAAAGGAAGCAAGAATTATCTAGACTGGCATGATTCTCTTCAGCTTGTGCATTTTTTAATGATTATTTTGATTGTTTACATTTATCAACGATTTTCCTTCAACAGGAAATATTATTGGATGAAAGTGTGTGGATTAATGATTTATTGATTAATATCATATCAGCTTTAAAATCCCATCCTAACTATAAATGAAAGTATTGGTAAAAAGAATGTGACATATCATCCTTTTAAAAACCAAGTCTTAGGCCTTGATACAATTTCCCACTCCCATTAAGTCAATACCAAGTTAACAATATACAGCAGGGTACTACTGCCCCACAGTGTTTCCACGAGTGTAGCCTTTCCTGAGGTTGATTCCCACAGCTCACTCTCACAGAATGGCCGATGGGTTCTAATCTCTTACCTTTTGGTTTAAAGCCAGTCACTTAACCGTTGCATCACCAAAGATCCTTGTTAAAATAAAAGATGAGCTAAAGGCTTTATAAAAGGGAAATGAAATTTGAATTCAAATTAATATTAGCTGATGAACAAAAGACAGTGTGTTCCCTAATGTTGCTAATTTCCGTGAGGAAGACAAAGCTTGATACATTACAAAACACATTATAGTTGCAGACGGTGCCACATGCATAGTGCTGAGAGGGAGGGCTGAAGGGGGCTTGACTCGGTCTTCAGAGTGAAGGATTGTGCCTGTTATATGTGATGGATACCCCTTGACAACTTTGAGAACCAAAGATGTACTTTTGAGGACTAATGTGTGCCTGACGTTAATCAGGATATTTTCAATAGCTTTATCGTCATGTGAAAGATGGGCAATGAATAAGGAAAACCAAAGAAAATTGATGCCTTTGAATTATGATGATGGAAAAGAATATTAATATATTGCCAAATGCTAGAATGAACAGATATATCTTGGAAGAAATACATCTGGAATCTCCCTGAAATTGTGATTCCATCTCTTAGTTATTAGTTCAAGAGAACTGTCCCTGGGAGGAGCATCATACTTAGAACAGTCCGTTAAAAGAAGACCCTCAATGAGATGAATCACCCTAGTGTTTGAAACAATGGGTGCAAACAGCAAAATTGTAGAGAAAATGTCGATCCCGGCAGGTTTCATTTTATAAAAGAGCCGATAGTGCGACAGCACTTAACAGCGCGCGACACACCGTGAAGCACAGCTATGTGGGTACGGACTCCATTAGGGACTTAAAGCGTGTCACCGTCTTCCAGCTATCTCTAGAATATATGTTTCCATTAAATAAAATATTTCCTTTACTGAATTAACCACTGTTTGTAGTTTCCCCTTTTAAGCTAATCGCTTAAAATATCATCTAACCAATATGGCCTGTTTAACAAATATGTCTAGAGTAAAATTATATTCCTCTCTAGTTTTTATACTGTTCTCTAAAAAGAATCCTCACGATTCATGATACAATTGTACTAATTGAAAATAGATAATTGAGATTAAAAATGTTCAGAAATTTGTATCATTTAATGAGATTGCCTGAATTGCTTCTTACTTTCTGTGGCTTTGTGGATTGCTGTTTTCCCTCTGTGTGACTGATATTTTCTGGTCACATCGTGCACTTTTCCCTAAAGCTCAATGAAAATGAAATTAGAGAATCAATGTGATCACGGAAGCTTAATTCTTTTGGACACTTTTATTCTTCACAAATTCACAGTTTCATGACTGGTTGCCATCTTCCTCCAGCCAATCAGACTGCACTTGGAGTATAATTATGTTTTTTCTGACTTAATCTGTGAGGATCTATGTCAAATATTTTTCAAAAGAATTCCTGTTATTGTTTACTCAAGGTCAATCCTATTAAAAGAAGAATACATTACCTCTTGTCTAATGAAGGTGACTGATAAAACAAAACAAATGGATCTACATTTCAAATTATTTTTTATATCAGAACATATGCAATTTTAGATATAACATTATGATATCATTTATTTTAAAAGTTCCTCACACATGATACTTCTTTCCTTAGTGTGCTTAGGCGCTTGCTCAGAGACTATGACTCACCAGGAAGATCAAGTAGTAGACATTTTCTTTGGAGGCTGTGCAAAATTAATGTGATGCTTTTGACCCAGTGCAATGAAATCAGGAATCTCCATAGGCCTCAAGGACAAACCAGGAGCTTCAGAATCCTTTCTGTGCCACACTGTAAAGGGACATGAGATGAAATTGGATGTTTCTTCCATGCTAGCAAAAGGGAAAGGCCTGTGGCTATCACGGAAGTTTCTGGTGAAAAAAAAACTAGAGAATTTTTTCTATTTCATTTGTTGGTTTGCTTTCCACCATGAAATTACAAAAAGCTGTTCTGTATCATATCAAATTCACCTTATCATCATCATAAACTATTCTCCTGTCCCTGGCAGTGTTATAAGAAGTTTCTTTTATCTGAAAGATGGAATTAGCATCCAAAATTTCAAACATATTTTGGAAAATGAAAAAGATCAAGAACAATGCAATAGGTCCTCTATGTAAAGGCATCATCAAGGTATAAACCAGTGGTTTCCACTGTAGTTGTGTGTTCAGATCATCAAAGGAGCTTTTGAAGCATGGTGATGGGTTGGGCCATCCCTAACTGGTCCAGTGTGGGTCCGAGCATTAGCAATGTTAAACTTCTATAGTGTCCACTCTACAGTTTGGGAAGAGAACCAATGTTAAAACAAATCATTATTCTGTTGTTCAAATTGTAAACAGAAAATATCCATCTGATTTTACTCCTACTTTTCTAAGCAAGACACCTTTCTAAGTATTCTCCCTCCTCATCTCTCCCTTTGGATCAAACATAGACGTTGCTGTTGTTAGGTGCCATGGACTAGGCACATAGCGACCTTCTGTACAACAGAATCAAACACTCTCTGGTCCTGTACAACCCTCCCTAGACCAATACAATGGATTTCCCAAGCTGTTTGCCATTCTGTAGTTGGACAACTTCTGTAATAGTAACTTGCTATGAGGTTGAACAAGTGATGAGCGAGCAACTACTCCCAGTTGCACCATTGAAAGGCTGGCACCTTGAGGGTCAGCTCAAGGTCTTTCCCTTAACATTCGGTTCTTTTCAAGGACTTCTGCTTGGTAAAAATGACCAGTACTTTGTTTCTCTTCAGAGGCTTCAGAAAGTGGGGGTGCAGTTCTTTAGATCTGTGTCTTATGAAGCTGCAACCTTGGGTACTGACATGAATGCAAACAACGGAAGATCTCTGCTTTTGTTATGCTTATTTGTGAGTGAGTAGTCTAGCAAACTATTTATAAAGACAAAGAACAAGCTCAAAAATCTTGATTTCATTCTTTGGGCAACGTATTGGGAATATAGTTTGGCTGTGGTGTGACTTCCTCTGGAAAAGTTATGAAGACCGCCTTGTGTAGAACTATTTTCTGCTGGTCACTTGCACTAGTTGGGCAGTCAGTACGTGTGACTGACTGTAGAATAGAAGACATTGTTGGTATTCTTTTCAAACATACGGCATCCAAGAGTAGCGTTAGCCAGGGCCTGCTGCCTGCTGTATAAATTTGTCATCTTATTAGGAAGAGCAAAGCCATTTGGCTGTGCCTCCATTTAGGACTCTTTCCTGTGCTGAATTCTCCAATTAGAGGTGCGTCACCCTGCCAATGTGTTCAGATGGCACTTTCTCAAGTCATTTGCCTGCACTGAGGACGTGACAATCATCAGCCTGGAGTCCGGAAGAGCAGCCTGCTGGCCCTCATACTGCTCGCAGCCTCTCTCCCGCAGAGGCAGCCCTTGAACACGGGGGCAATGAGCCCCTTCACTTGGGTTCAATGGCAGTGCCAGAAGGGATTACGAACAGAATGTACCCAAAGAAGCTGGTGGTGGTGTGAGTGCCAAGAGGAACAGATTGTACTACAGAGGGTGTTTAGGAAGGCCATTAGGACAACTTCAGCAATCACATGATCATGACAGGAGACTTAAGGGGCAAAACAGTGATCAGCTCAGGTAGTGGAAAGAATGGGAAGGTAGTTGGACATAAATTCAAGGTGAAAATCGTCAAAGGGATTTTCTGTATTTGAGGTAATGGCAAATGCAGGAAATCTGTCAGAGGTACACATTGTTTGCAGGTTATTTCTATTCAGGGAGAGAAGAATCTAGATGCGATATATCTGCATGAGAAATCACCCCCACTGTAGGTCAAGGATGATTCCAGCTAATGGGAGATCCAGATTAGGGCCTGCAGAAGAGAACATCATTCTCTGGGACATGGATTTGTTGTAGATTTGCTGTGAAAAGGAGCTGTCAAAGGCCTTACCCTCACTTTTTGGATATGCTCACTTGCAATCCAGTGTGTGAACCATCTTTGTTGATACCCAAACCTCAGGCATCCGAGCACAATGTCTTTACACAATGGTGGCATTCACTCCAATAGGCTATAATCTGCTTCCTGTTGAGCTTCTGGACCAGGGCGCTACAAAGGAATCCTAGAGAAATCAGCATGATTGGTCCCGTAGCCCTGAGTCGGAGCCCCCCTCCTGAGCAGCAGGGGGGTTCACGCAGAGCAGATGGCTGCACAGAGAAGGGACTGATGAGTTGCATGATATTATTTCTTATTAAGAGGTGACAGCATTTACAGCAGTCCTAACTCTGAAACGAATCGTCAGTCACAGAACGCAAGAGCTGAAGTTCGCCAGACACACATTTGCTGAGCTGTTGCTGTGTGCATAGGGGTGTGTCAGGGCTACAACATGAGCATAAAAGACCTCATTTTTTTCAAGCCCTGCATCTCAGGGGCAGAGGCACCTCCATAAATTGCCCCAGACACTCAATTCAGAGGAATAATGTAATAGGCGTACAAAGTTCAATAGGGATGTGCCACGGAGACATAAAATTGCCTACATAAAAGCCCTCCGTTAATTGACGAGCAGTGCAAGTCCATGACAGTCACCCAGAGAGCTGGTGGCAAATCAGGAACTGGAAACAAGCTTCCTTGAAGGGAGCTCTCAGAGCAAGACCATCACCATGTCCTCTGATTCGGTACTCCAGCTCTGAAGGTTATTACAGTTTACTAAGTCGTCTCTTAAATTTCTATTCATTGCACTGACTTTAAATGGTCTCTTTCCCTTAGGACTGATTACACTCGTGTATCATCTAGTGAGTCACCAGCCAGAAGATAAAATTCTAACAAAACAAAATGAAGCTGTCTTAAGTGATCCAATCCTCTTTCTGGTAAGGACCACTCTGGCTAGTCTTTTTTGAGGTTTGTTCCCTCGCATGTCAGAACTGTTACCTAAACAAGTTACTCCTCCTGTGAGGTGGAGCCCTGCTACTTTTAAGTGTGATCCCTGGATCAGGAGCATTAGCATCACCTGTCCAAAAAACCCCTAAACTCACTGTCATCAAATCAATGCCAACTCCTAGTGACCCCACATCCCCTGGAGTTAGTCAGATTCTGGGCCTCACACCCGGCCTACTGAGTCAGAACCTGCAGCTTATTACCATCCCCAGAGGATTTCTGTGTACCCTAAGTTTCAAAAGCACTGCCCTAGAGCATCCCTCTCCCCCTCCGCAGCCTCAGACGTATGTCTCTAGAAAACTACTGAAGGTTCAATCTGAATAACGGAGATAGAGGGAGAGCTGCCATCCTAGATTCCAACTCACAGCAACCTGATGTATAGCAAAATGAAACATTGCCTGGTCCTCTGTGATCCTCAGGATAAACTCTTACCAGTGCTTTGGGTCCATTGTTGCCCGACCACCTCACCAAGTGGTTCCCTGCCCTCATTGCCACTCTACTTCATGAAACATGATATTCATCGCCAGTGTTTGATCCTTCCTTGGAGGGCCCAAGCCGTGGAGCGGGAACATGTTCTGTAAAGAGGTTTTCATTAGCTGCTTTGGGAAAACAGGTCTCCAGGTTTTTCTTTCTAGCTTTTCTTAGTCTGAAAGCTCCACTCAACACTGTCCACCATGAATTAGCCCACGGATAGTTTAAATACTGGTGGCCCAACTTCTATTTTTATTTTTTTCCCAGCCACCTTAAGTATTTTGTGAAAATTATACTCAATTTTTTTTCTTTCTTTAAAAAAAAATCATTTTATTAGGGGCTCATACAACTCTTATCACAATCCATACATACATCAATTGTGTAAAGCACATTTGTACATTCATTGCCCTCATCATTCTCAAAACATTTCCTCTCCACTTAAACCCCCGGCATTAAGTCCTCATTTTTCCCTTCCTTCCCCGCTCCCACCTTCCTCATTAGCCCTTTATAATTTATAAATTATTATTTTGTCATAGCTTGCCACATCCAACGTCTCCCTTTACCCACTTTTCGGTTGTCCGTCCCCCAGGGAGGAGGTCACATATAGTTCCTTGTAATTGGTTCCCTCTTTCCAACCCACTCTCCCTCTACCCTCCCAGTATTGCCACTCTCACCACTGGTCCTATAGGGATCATCCGCCCTGGGTTCCCTGGATTTCCAGTTCCTATCTGTACCCGTGTACATCCTCTGGTCTAGCCAGACTTGCACGGTAGAATTCGGATTGGGAGTGAATAGAGATATATATCCTTCCATAGTTCAATCACATCAAGTAGTATTGCACAATTGTTCCACAATCAGTTTCAAAACTCCTTGACAGTAGCTACCTTCAAACTCCCCCTGCCACTACCACCACTGTATCCCCAGAAACCCTTACTCTACTTGCTGTCCCTATAGATTCACCAATCCTGGGGTTCATATACTGAAAAAAATTCTAGAGGATTACCTCCAATGACATAACACATCGGAGATGAATCTCCAAATGAGCACACAGCAAACAAAACTATAGTGTTGAAACACAGATTAGGCCTAATGTGTATCAGAGGGATGATCAACTGACAAGGTTTTCACCATTCAAATCAGGTTTATCATTTTAATCTTCTATAATCATCTCTCCAAAGCACTCTATTTAGTAATCACTTTCCTTCTATCCCTCTATGATGAATAGAGGGAAATCACCAGAGGGTTATTTGTTGTGTAGATCCCACTTGGGCTCCCACTGTCATCCATAGCCTTCTGCAAAACGGGATACTCACAATTTAGGCTCTGATACTATTCCCCGCTTCAATTTAGGATTATATGATTTACAGTCCTTTGGTCACTGATGTTGGTTTGCTTCTTCCATGTGGACTTAGCTGATATCTCACTTAGATGGTGCTTGTTTGGAAACAAGACTATAAGACCTCAAATGTTATTTTACCTGTCAGCCGGGCACCATCTAATTTCTTCACCACACTTTGCAATAGCCCTCATATCTTCTCGGATCCCATCCTAAGGGTGAGTATTGAGCAGGGCCATGATGTTAGATTTAATTGTTCTTAAGTTGGAGCTAGGATTTAGTGTGAGCCCCAAACCCATCCCTGGATCTATTTGTTGTTTGTTTATTTTGTTTTGCTTTGTTTTTATCTGCCTTTGGTGCCCTTTCAAAACTTACGTTAGAGAGTCTACTCTATCATCCCCTCCCTCCAGGGCATAAAGATCCTCCACTAATATTGGCTTTAATTAGCCCCTGGTACTCTTTTTTTTAAAGTCCTGTTGATAGAGGGATCTTGGGCCAATGTTGGCTAACTCCTTATCATAATACCTGATTTATTATTCATTTGTACAGAACCAATCCTTTCACTGATGTATGTTATTTACACAAACAATGGGGCTAACTGTCAGGGAAAATTTATAGTAATTTTCACTGAGAATGTCAGTAACAGATTTCCTGAAATAATATATATTAATACAGCTTATAAGGCATTAATGTAAGAAGACCACTTTGTCCGGCTACCCACAATTCAACAAACTTGGTACAGCTGCCTCTGCTTCCTCAGACATCATGGATTTTCAGTTTTAAGTCCTCTGATTACAAGTGTGCCTGAGATAGAGTTCTGCTTCCCCAGTGGATTTTTTCCACATCACGTCTTAAGGATGTGGCCTCTAGAGCAGCTGTTCTCAACCTGTGGGTCGTGACTCCTTTGGGGGTTGGTTGAATGACTCTTTCACAGAGGTCACCCGATTCATAACTGTAGCGAAATTACAGTTATGAAGTAGCAAGGAAAATAATTTTATGGTTGGGGGTCACCACCACATGAGGAACTGTATTAAAGGGTCGCAACATCAGAAAGGTTGAGAACCACTGTCCTAGAGCATTCCGTGTTCCTTTAGATCCCGGATTCAATGTCCCAGCATTCCATGACACCTGACCTGGATTCCCAGGATGCACCCAGAAACCTTCATCAATGCGGCCCATTCAATGCATACCCCCCACAACCCCCCCCCCCACATCCCTCCACAATATTATAATGCATCTGGTCGTTGTCTGAGGGTAGCAAGCCTTTAAGAATCTCATTGGGTTTTGGGTCTCCACTCCGCACTCCACCCCTCATTCACTAGGATATGATTTTTTGTTCTTTGATGCCTGATAACGGATCCCTTCGGCATCTCGTGATCATGCAGGCTGGTCTGCTTCTTCCATGTGGGCTTTGTTGCTTCTGAGATAGATGGGCACTTGTTTAACTT
>NW_022107431.1:46590594-46596856 GCF_000313985.2 Echinops telfairi | reverse complement strand
TGAGAGTTGGTCCTCCCACTTTTCCTACCAACAGATATGCATTTGTCTTCCTCCAGACATGCTTGCTCCCTTGCCCCTCTCCTAACTTGATTGTCCATCAGTATCCCTCATCCCTCTATCAGGGGTGTCTACTCACCCAGGGGGACCTCGTCAGAGCTTTGCAAGGCAGTCACTCAGCAAACATCTTCCCCGCCCTTAACAATTTGATCCCAGATGATGTGAGGCACCCTCTGGCAAAGTGATCTTCAAAATACATACCTGGAGAGGATGGCATTTGGCTCCTTGGCACCAGATGGACTCTCTACCGGGCTGTCTGGGCCCTGTGGCCTGTCGCCTGGAGGCCCTGCCAGCCTGAGCTTGTGCCCGTCCTGCCGCCTGTTCCCACGGCCATGGGTTTCCATGTCCTTTTGTGATTGACTAACTTCACTCAGCACGAGGGCTTCCAGAGCCCCCATATCATGAGGTGTTCCATTGCTGTTTTTAGATCTTTTTTGGTGTTGTTTTCTTTTTCTTCTGATGGGACACACACACACACACACTGACACCCCTTCTTCAGCATCCCAGCTTCTTGTACAAATTAACCAGCTTCTTTTACAAATTTTACAAGCTAAATTCACAACTTTTCAATTTAAATCCAAATTCATATATGTAAGTTATCATGGCAAAGCAATAACCCAATCAATTCCACTGAAAATTCCAGTATGGTTGTCTCGTCATATTAAAAAAAAAAAACTCTGTTTACATTGGAACTTGGGTGTTTTAATAAAATTAGATTATATTTTTTTCTGACCAAAAGAAATACTCTACACTTTTATGTGTTCCCATTATGGGAGAGAGGTTGTTAATAAAAACTACTCAGACTTAATAGCATTTTGAAAATTGAGTTATTCATTTAATAAATTTTTAGCACTACCATATGGGAATGATGGGTTATTCCTAAGGGCAATACATTTCATTTTTTTGTTTTAAAAAAAATGATAACTTGCTGTATTTTATGCTTTCACTTTTAAGTGTAATGCAATTTCTCCAATTGTTGGAAGGCAAAAACAATAATACAACGTACACTGAGAAATCTCTGGGCTGTTACTTGTATGAATAATGTGATCTTTATAGCTGTGCCTACAGCTGAAGCCTCCTTTTGTATGAAACATGCGCGGAAGGCACCGCGTTGATTGCATTCCACAATTCAGGGTGGGGAACAAAGCAGAAATAATGTTCTTTACTTGACATGTCGACGACTTTATCACCTCACCTGACCTTTTCACCTGCTCAGAAGTCATACATAGGGTCTTGGTGGCAGTAACAACACTACACCCCCCCCCCGCCCCCCCGCCCCTATAAAGTATGATTTAAAACAGTTCCCCTCTTGTTCAAATTTGGTAACTATTTATTCATTGAATGAAAAACTGCCTCCTTTAGTGTGGCATTCACATATTAAAGTTTAATGCAGTGAACATGAAAAATATATCAAAGGTATGGCTTGGGATAAAACTCAAAGCCGAGCCGGAGCCACTCAACATGGAGACGAATGGCTTCTCGGTGGCAGTGGGAAGCCAGAGTGCTGGCTTCACGAGATTTTGAGCCCTAAGCTGCAACCTTGGCCAAATGAGTCCCACACCTCCCTGCGGATGTGTCGCAGGCGGCTGGCTGACAGGGAGTGAGGGGCAGATTTGTTCTGAACCAACAGGGCATGCTGCACCAGAGCCCTTACAAGTAGCCACACTCTCCCGACTGCACATCTTCGCTTCCATTTGGCTGGGCTTTTTCAATGTAAAAATAAAGCGAGCTCTTCCGCTGCAGTTATGCATTTATCATTTGCTGAAAGAATGCTTTTGTAGTCATATCTTTTATTTTTATAGCAATTGGCAGTCTGCAGTGTTTACTTCTGTTAACCTCTTTAACCCACATGGTGACCCTGCTAGTTACAGACTTCGTTTTCTGGTTTTTATAGATAATGGAGTTGAGACTCTGAGAGCATCAGGGATTGTCCAGGGTCACGCAGGTGGTGATGGAAGTCAGAAGTCAAACCCAGGTCTGTTGACGCCGAGGACAGCTAAGGGTTCTTTTGACTACAGACGATTTTACAATAATGTGGGATGTCTTAACCTTACAAATTGTAAAATGTTTTCAGAATTCCTGTAGAAAGCGGACTGAAACAGAAGCATTTGTAACAAGCGATTTCATTTCCACTAGAACCAACAGTGAGTCATTTCACAGTTTTTCCCTGGGAGCATTCTCATTTCTCATTCTACACACAAAATGCAGCCTTCATTACATGTGACGGTACTTTGGGAAAACTTGTTTTCAATATTAAATATTTCACTGGTGAATATTCAAAGGGTTTATGCCTGCCTCTGTTGATAGCCTGCTGTGTGACCTTGATAAGGTTACTTAACCTTTTTTATGTCTCTGTAAATTTAGGATAAAATCTTTCTCTTACTTGGCAATTGCCAAACATAATTAATTAGTGTGAGTACAGTAAAATCAAAGGCTTTGTCACTAAAACCAAGAGAAGTGCAGCAAACAATATTATTCTAGAAAATCACTGGGTGGGTGGGTGGGGAGGGTGACCGCCCTGAGCCCGGAACTGAAAATTTGGAGCTGAGCTGTACTTGCTGTCATTGGTGGCAATAGATTACATAACACAGAATCATGGCTACTTTTTACCACTAATACCTTCTCCTAAAACCACCACCACCACCACCACACACACACACACACAGAGAAAAAGAGAGAGAGAGAGAGATGAGAGAGAGAGTGGAGAGAATAAGCATAAGATTTTCCTGGATTTATAAGCCCTGTAAGTCACAGAGACATGGCTTTATGTATGACAACCATTTTTGAAAAATCTCTATCTTCTCAAAGAAACACAATTACTCCTTTAATTGTGTTTATTGCTTCACTTTTCTGTTTGTTTATGATCAGTTAGTTGTTGTTGCTAAAATGCCTTAATTAAAAAAAAATTCCCTGAAGACAAAGTCTGCTTAATCATGAATATGGTTTGGGAATATCCTTTTCCCTCCAGGCTGTTCACTTCTGTTGTTGGAGGGAGAGAAATTACAAAATTGATGGAAGCGGGGTTGTGGGGGTGGGGTAGGAACTGAGACAATGCATGTTATTGTCTCTATTGTAACTGCCAAAGGAACTGAGGAAGGTATAGGAGATGTTGAGAGCTTCAGAGGTAATGAATGTGAGAGATAGAAATTCAATCCAGTTTAGAGTAATTTTAAAGTCCTTGAGAAAGATAGACTTATATAAGAAAAAAGATATTAGAGATAGTAACAAAATGTGCTGGGTCCTGGAACAGAATAGTTTACCAGTATAGCTTACTAGGAGATGATGAGAACAAAAATCATGGAGTGGGTGGCTTCTGGGCTGAGTACGAAATGATGAGCAGAAATGCTGTAGATCACCAACTGATGAATATATTGTTGGTGGTGTACTGTGCACATGAGCACAAACATGTAGTGATAAAGAAATTGCAAGCATGCTAGTTTAACTGGAGAATGGTTTGATGTGGGACTCCTGGGGCCCAAGAGTGAGCTTCAGGGAGAAACATGGAGTTGTAGAATCTTGACCTTGATAGTAAACAAAGCCACTTTGGGGCAACATGATCAAAAGCTCATCCTGTAGGTGAATCAAAAACAGAATGGGTGATAAGCAAACAGAAGACATGTATCTACGGAAAAGTCACCATCATACTGTGGAGACTTGCCTGCTGCTTTAATGCTAGAAAGAAGCTGTGCCACTGATAGTTCAACTGTCAGTGGGCCTACATCCCAAACGTCACCAATAAAAACTCTATGGATCACAACAAAGTGTAGCTCATGATAGTGCTGGAAGGTGAGAACCCTAGATTCAAAGGAATTTAAAACACAATAGCAGCAACAATGAAACTGAGCATCCCCAAATCCTGAAGATGGGGTAAGGCTGGACAATGTTCTTTCCGTGGTCCACAAGGTTACCATGAGTTAGAACAAACACCAACAATGGAAGAGGCGTCAGGTGGGCAAGATATTTAGCAGATAGCAATATTGTGATCTCGAGAGGTTCCGAAGCAGGCATCTAGGTCTGAAAGGCAGAAAGAATGGGCAATAGTACTGAGGGAAACACTGGAGAGCCAAAGTTCCCAATCTTACCTGGCCATTGAATCCTTCTTTCATGAACCCTTAAACTGTCTGTGGACCTCAGGATGACAAAGCCTATTGGCTGAAACTACAGTTTGATTTAAGGAAATGACTTTACTACTGTAGGACTGCACTCGAGGCCAAAATGTGGCTAGAGAAAAGCACAAAAACATGTAAACTAGCACCACTTTTAATTCATGAATGATGGACAGCTTACAATATGAGCCCTCTAGATGCTTCTCAGCACATTGTAATTCTGGTTTATTCTTGCTTCTGCTTTCTTAAGCCAATACAATTTGAAATCTTAACTACAGAATTTCTATTAACCAATTAGGGTAAAAGAATTGGTGCTTTTTTCTTAAGCTCTTACCTCATATCTCATTTTTTATTATGTACTTCATCACGAATCTCCTAAAATAAGAGCTTTCTCTCTCATAAACAATAAACCTATGTCACAAAAATCAGACGTTAAAACAGTGTTTTCTAACATGCCACCCATATACAGATCATACTTTAGAGCTATACTTGTTAAGTCCAAGATTCAGTTAAAAAACAAAACAAAACATTTACTAGTCTTGGTTTTTAAATTGTTTAGCATCCTTTATTCTAGATGAGTTGTTCTACCTTTGTCTGTAGCATTTGTTTCCAGATAAATTGCTTTGTATGCTATTCCTCAATTAGATTTGCCCACTATTTGTTAATAGCTAGATTTAGATTAAGGAGCTCTGTTGACAGATTTATATTAAAGAAGAATATTGCATGTTAGTGGTGTTGTTAAGTTCTGTAGCATCAATTCTGATGTATAGATTCCCTATACACAACAGACCAAACAATGCCTAATCCAGCAGTATTTCATAATCCTTGCTGTTTTTAAGCCCTTTTGGCCATGGTTGTGATCACAGTTTCCATCCCTCGCATTGAGAGCATTCCTTTTTTCTCTGACCTTCTACTTCTCGCTGTATTTCTTCCAAGACACATTTATTAGTTCTTCCTTGGTACATTCAATATATTTTTTTGCCAAGACTGTAATTGAAATGCATCAATTATTCTTCCATTCCCCCCTCCTTATTCACTGCTGAGAACTTTCCAACATATTAGAGAAATTGAAAATACCATGACTTAAGTGAAAATAGTCCTCAAAGTGACATCAACTTAAAATATTTTTGCAACAGATTCGACCAATCTAATATGATTTTTTGATTTTTTGAATCAGCTTCCATAGGCACTGATTGTGGAGCCAATTAAAATGAAATAGTTGATATCTATCTCCATTTATTGTGATTGCTTATTGAGTCGGCTGTGAGGATTTTTGTTTTCTTTACACTGAGGTGTAAGAAATATTGAAAGCTGTGGTCTTTGATGTTCATTAGTAAGTGCTTCAAGTCACATTCACTCTCAATAAGCAAGGTTGTCTCATCTGCACATTGAATGTTATTAACGAGCCTTTCTCTGCCATATTATACTTCCTATAGACTTTCTTTTGATTATTTGCTCAGAATACAGAATAAGTGTAATGAAAGGACATGAACTTGATGCACACCTTCTACTATTTTAAACCATACCGTATTCTCTTATTCTGCTCCAATGACTGCCTCTTTCTCTATGTACAGATTCTTCATGAGAAAAACTAAATATTCTGGAGTACCCACTATTATTCATATTACTCAAATTTTTATGACTCACAGTTAATATTTACTATGATCACGCATTGACAGCCCCTTGATAAAACTCTGTTAAATATATTTAGGATATTCTCTGCTTTCAACCACCATACGTCTGACATCAGCAAACATATTAAAAGCTAGAAGTTCTATGTCAATGTACTGATGCAACTATTTTTGACTTATACAAAATATCACCTGAATATTATATTGTTTTAGACAGGGTTCTCTAGAGAGATAAAACCAAATTGCTGATAATTTAATACATTTATTCATAAAGATAATTAGATATACAACAAGAAATGAACTGTTAAATTATATACAGCTAAATATATAATACAAGAAAGAAGTAGTTAAATTATAAAGCACTACAAATGGCTCAGTGCAATGCACATCCATGAGAGAGAGTTGTGAGAGACTAGCAGTCCTTCAAGTCTAGTCTGCTGCCAGATCTTCCTCTATTTGTAGAGAGAG